>NC_136015.1:10997500-11337500 GCF_048128805.1 Centroberyx gerrardi | reverse complement strand
CACAGGAGGAGAACAGCAGGCCCGGTACCAGCAAAAAACAGAGGGAGAATGATGTGATTATGTATGAAACAGCCCAGCATCAACAGACACCACTAAAAGGGCATAAAAATCAGTGGACATAAGACACTCAACAATATTCAATGAACTCAGTCACATTCAGACAGTCCAGAGTTCACTCACTATATAAAATGTAAATGTAATCAAGGTCTCCATTTCTCCACATATGTATTTTATACATGTTTTAAGAATAAATGTTTGCTTTTATAGCTCATAGTACCCAAAGTCGTCTTGATACCTCATCTGTGTAGATAATTTCTATGATTTTACACTCTTTTATCCAAGGGATTGTTGGATATTTGTGGAACTATGACTGGTATGCAAGAAGTGATTTATGTGAGACATCCCACGAATATTTGTTTTTAAACCATGCAGTGACCCCCATAGAAGTAGTTGGTGGAGTGGCAGTGCCCTCTAGTGGTAAAGGATGTAATACTGCGGGTTCTTTGCTCATAAAGGAGCTGTGACTTTCTGTGGTCTGTGGAGTCTCTAAAACAAGGACTCCCAGCAGTCAGGAGTGGAGATTTAACATTTTGAGAAAGTAAACTACAGAGGGGTGTGAAGAAACTTTTTGTACTTTTCCTGCAATCAGATCTACTGAAAATGGCTTTAAAAGGTCTTAGGCTATAGACCTGAAAGCCTATAGCTATAGACTAAATTGTTCGTATTTTCCCTTCTATTTCCTGTACACAGCAAATCACATATACAAAGTCTCACTTGCATGTGCACACAGACACACACACACATGCAGGCATGCACTCACAGATCACACACATAGTATGACCACCACCTCCATCATGGTGTCATCGTCTTTCTTAAGAGAAAGAAAGAACACATGAATTCAGACTGCACATGTTGATCCAGTCCTACAACTTAATTACTATTTTAAAGCATTTACAGAACAGAATGCAAAAAAATACCAATGTCACGTGTTTCGCATACAACAACCTTGTAAATCATCCTCATAAAGCAGAGGGGCAAAGTTTACAGAATCTTGTGATATGACGTGCCTGGGTGTTTGCCTGTGTGTTCATGGGCGTGTGACAGAGAGAGAGAGGAGAGAGAGACAGAGAGAGAGAGAGGAGAGAGAGAGAGAGAGAGAGAGAGAGAGAGAGAGAGAGAGAGAGAGAGTGGAGAGGGGAAAGAGAGGGGGGAGCAGAAGGAAGGAGGGAGATAGAGAGACGGGACTAAATTATCGTCATGCTCCAGTCTCGTGCTGTCAGCCATGAAGGAAACATTAATTTCTCCTCCCTGTTCTTTCAGCTTAACCTCTCTGTAGCTCACACACACACACACACACACACACACACACACACACACACACACACACACACACACACACACAAGAAACAAGAGAGGGCAAGGGAGATGTCCTTTGTGTGCACCTGGGCAGTGAAAGAATGGGCCTGGTGAGTGCGGTCTGCTCTTCTGGACTTGGAGGAGCCAGGGAATTTATTTTGCTTCATCCTTGCCTGCTGTGTGACCCAGCTGGGGCTCTGCCCACCTGGAGAGAGGTACTGTGATCCAGAACAACACAGACATATTTAAATGAGCAGGATCTCTTTCAGCTGGCAATCTCTACCGCTCTCCATCTCTTTGTCTCTGCCTTTTTGTTTCTTCCCCCCCCCCTCTCTCTCTCTCTCTGCCAGGCCACAGGTGGTGTAAGGTATAGCTTGAGTTAATGAAGGTGCCACTGGGGCAATGAATTATGCAATGTAACTTGGTTTGCAGGAAGCCACCGGTCAAGCATGTGATCGATACAAGACTGTAGATCAGACTATCTTGTGCAGGCTACAGACAAGGCAGTTTGTTTGACTGAAGTGTCTAATATTATGATTACACCATAGTAGTAAGGATTTAAAGCATAGCTATAGCACACTAAGAGTAGTAAGAAATAGCCATCGGCAGTCACTAACTGTTGGAGTTGTACACACTGTCAGAATAGTTACAGCCACACAAAAGGAACAAAGGTGCACCTGTTTTTATAGTGCAATATTATCGTTAAATAGAGATTGTCTGTGCAGAAGCTGACTGGTGCTGTAGTAGGTTGAATTTTGACAGTGTGGGAGAGCTCAAAGCCATGCTGCTGTGTGTTATTTGGTACCTGATTTTTTTTTCATTGTGGTCAAGCAGTGTACGAAATACCTTATATTCGTGAAGATTCGTATTGTATTTGGGTCAGTCAATCACGATTGTCACTGTATTGTGTTTGTCTGTCAATCAGTCACGGGTGTGTTTCTGCGTCATCATTTTTCAGCCAATCGCAGGGCGGCGTCGAGAAACGGGGCACCCGAGACGTAAACCTTGCAACATGGCGACGCTCCGAAGAGAGTACGGAGACTGGAAATACAACCGTTTTTAAACGAGAAAATAACCTCATATTCGCATGTTACAATGTGGTGGGGTTAGCCAAAGCACACACAGCCTTTTAAACGATGTTTGCAGAGGTAAGTTCGTGCGGGCGAAACATAAGCGTGTACACTAGTTTGTTTTCCCAGTGACAGTTAGCTGGCTGGCTAGCTTTCAGCAGCTAGCGCCTTAGCTTTAGCCCCACAGGTAAACACATAGCCTGGCAGGGCGGGCGCCGCTCAGCACGGCAGACAGCTTTTCTGTTTTCAGAAAAGCATCTGCTAAGTGGCAGTCAGCCCAGGATTACACAGCTAATACGATGAGCTTAGGATATCCGCACTGTCAACGCCGTGCTTGAATTAGCTCGACACAGGCAATGTCGATAATATGCGTTTAGATTATGAGTAACGTTCCTCAAAGAAGAATTTCTGTATCACAACAAATTCAGGTGAGACGGGCGTCAGCCATTTGGCCGGTTAGCTAGGCACATAGCTAACGTAACAGTTGAGAGAAAGTTGGCTACCTCTTGTTAGCAAGTTTTCACGGGTGGGTTGACAAACTGTACAGGTGTGGGCTACGGAGCTTGCTTATCATTTGACTATCTGAGCTGTTGCTTCGTGTCACTGCTTTCTTTACGTTAGCTAACGTTAGGTAGCAAACAGAAGAAGCGGTGCCAGTTGGTAGGACAATATAACGTTAAATGTTGTGGCATTTTCTTGGCATTCTTGTAGTTTGCAATTAGTCTGGGTGAGTCTGAGGCATCTAGCTAATCCTGGCAATGCACAGCTGTCCGGTGGTGATGTTTTCAGGAGCATTCAATAGTCTTTAGCACTGACTGCCAGTCAGAGTAGCTCGCTACCCTTTTCAGCTACATAAATCTCTCATGACATAGGCTTGAAAATGGCTGTGTGTCTTGAAATATTAATAGGGTGTCTTTAGTCCATGTTATCTATTGACGAAGTAAAGCCATTGTTGTTGGTCAGTGGTTATATGCCTGCGGCTGTTTCTTTTATGGTGGCTAAATGGTCTGCCACTGGGTTCTGATGTGACATTTTGCTTTGTGACCACTCAGTGTGACAGGCCTTTCATAGTGTGACTTGTGATAACATGGTACGTTTGCTACAATTGTGCAGGGATACGGTTTCTCAATACACACTTCTCTACTTACTTCATACATCCCTTAAGCCTATTTTCAATAGATAGACCGTTGTTCATGACATCTGTTGATAAGCAAATAGGCTACACACTCCACCTCACCTGAGTGGCAGGTGACCCAAGATGTGCTCGGCACCTCTCCAGAGGGTTAAGTAGAGGTTTAGCTTTGGTAATGACGCTTTAGCCTGCACTGTACTATTCTACATGTATGACAGAGTGTACTGACTTGTGTGTAATACTCGTGCAGGCCTAAAACTATCTCTTGCCACTACCTCTGTGTAAAAAGTTGCTTTCATATGTAACCTCTAGTCTGAGGTGATAATAGGGCTATATCGGACCATCCCACGACATGTTTAGGCTTTGCACCAGCTTTGGAGTGTCATCTTTAATTAATCCTCAGTGTATTACGGATTAAAGATGCAAGGCTAGGTCCGAGATACTGTGTTAGACGTGGCCCTTCACTTACAGCTTTAATGTCTGTTAGTCTCACTCATTCATCACCATTGTTGTTATCATTATGCCAGGTCGTAACTGAAGCAGTGGCCCTTCTGCTAATAAGCTACTGGCTTCGGTCAGTTCTACTCACCTCCAACGGTTCACCTCTCAGGATTTCGCTGAAGCTTCCAGTGATATTGTGTTTGTTTTAGTCACATTTTCTTTTTTAACTCAGATTTACTTGATGTACAACTACATCCAGCAAGGAATTTGGTTTGCTAACGCAAGCCAACACTAGCAAACTTACAGCAAACATAATTTACTGATTTGATTACATAAACTACCATGATTTCGCAATATTTTGTCATTTGACTTGACAATTGGAATGTATCAACACTGGAATGTATCAACACAAGGTCAGCTGCAAACACTGGCATGACTGTAGCTATGACTGTGGTTTACTACTCTGAGGAAGCGGAGTTCCCCCACATAGCTTGTTGAATTGTAGATCGAGTTGGCTCGTTAAAGGTAGAAGTGAGTATACTGTTTATTCAACCATAGGAACGTAGAGTTATCTCACTGCATTTCAAAAGGCTGTTTCTCTCCAGGCTAAATCTCATTAAGGTGTCTTAATCAAAGCTTGAGGAACATTAAGACTGGCACGCTGCTCACATCAAGCCTGCTTGTCATCTAGTACACCTCTCTCTCCCTGCTTCTGTCACTAGGAGTGGTTGCCCTGTCATAGGAGAGAGGAAGCTTACACCTTTCAAGAGATGGATTAGGATATATTGAGGGTGTTGATGGGAAAGGCTCCCTTCCATTTTCACTCTCTGACGTTTTTATCCGCATTTTAACACCCCATAACTCCCTGTAACACCCCATGTACCCCCCTATGTTACATTTTAACCCACACATCAGGGCTGTGAAAGGTGAGGTTCAGTGTGGACTACTGTCAAAAACCCCTTTCACACATAGAACCCGTAAGATTGACCTCTTAACTTTTCCGGCAGCGCTAGTGGTTACCCCTGTTCACACTATAAGATACTATCCGTAAAATGTGTGTAGAATGCTTTCACACATGACATGACTGTGCCGGATAGGTGAGGCGAGGCCATATGATGCTTAACTCAGATGACATAAAAGGAACAGTTCACCCAAATCTCCAAGTCATTTTTTCAGGTGAGAAATGGTGGTAGAAGGAGTGAATCATTTTGGCCTTGCCCATCCGTCATGCGTGTTTGCTCTCCTGCTATACTTGTTGCTCCACTTTATGTTCATTTGGTTCAGCAAGCATAGCTAAAGGCTTGTTAGTGGGGGATTGCACAGCACAGGTTTAGAATTAGCAAGCAGCTAGATTTGTCCAGGGTCTGCTGTACTGCTGTACTGCTGTACTGACTGCCTTGTATGTAAGTCACCGTGGGCTGTCAGCTATTTGACAGTGGAAATGAGCTGATCACCTTCAGATGACAGACTAGGTCAGGCAGTCTGGTTGGTTGGACTCCAGCCAATATCCTGACAACACCTAACAGACCAGGGCTAGATTTCAACAACATTTTGATGCTGTTTGTCATTGCATACATTTACATATTGTAGCCTCATATTTTCCAGATTAACTAGACTGTAGTTATTCAGCAACTCATGTGACTGCATAACTTTTTTGTTACACATATTTTAACCTATCTTAGTAGATATATTTTATAGAGTGAATCTAACAACAGCCTAAGAATCAGAGGGAATACCCTAGGTGTCTGTCACAGTTGTAGGTTATAGTCCACAAAATACGTAATCTGCTACCTGTAGTTTGGGTGGGATATTCTTGGTAACACATTGAAAATCAAGAACACCCTCATTTACAGTGATAACAAATCAATCCCTCTGTATTAAGTAAATTCTAATCAAAGCAAAGTGATATAACATGATTTAGGCCTAACTAATCATGTTGAATTCTAAGTCAGGCTTAGCAGCAGCATAATGTGACAAAAGAATGTGATTGAGAGACAAAAGTAAACCCAAAGCCCCCCTAGCTAAGATGATAGTTATTTCCACTGTGGTGGCCCTGCTAGATTTAGGATTAGGCTCCATCTCAGTGTATCACCCTGTGTAAAGCCCGATTCCCCCACCGTCAGTCTCTCTCAAGCTTTAGCCACAAATATAACCAGGGCCATTGATATTGGGGCTGTACTTTTTTTCTGAATACTGTGATTGCCGTATGAATTGGGATACATTTGACACAGATTTTCCTGCATAATTTCTTTTTCGCTGTTCAGAAATGTAAAAAAAAAATATGGCAGGGAGAGAAAATTTGCTCAGTCTGAACAACAAAAATATTTTCTTCAACATGCAACATGGTTTATCAGGTAGGAATTCTGCTCAGCACCAAAATTCCTTGTTTAGTAGGCTGACTGAAACGCCTTTCCTTCCGAGAAAAAAATCATATCCGTGTGCAGTCTGTAATTTACAATACTCACTGTTGCGATTTCAGGTTTTTTTTTTTTGTTTAATTGCACAGCTCTAATTGATATGCTCTTTCTCACACTGAGGATTAAAGCTAAGTTATTTCTATTGTGGTGGTCCTAGTGGATTAGGCCAGGATTCTCAGTCATTGCCCTCCCTGCTCACTCTCTCTCTCAGGCATTAACAGTGGATCTCCCACAGGAGAGCTTTAGTGGGCTGAGTTAACCTCTCGCTCATTGACCACACTGACCAGGGTTATAGTTTAGCACTTGTGGACCTGTGCATACGTCACAGAAATAGAAATGTCCACGCCCAAATCTTCCCAGGCGTGTGTGTGTGTGTGTGTGTCTGGATGTGTACCTGCGTAGGTGTGTGTGTGTGCGTGTGTTGGTTTTGTGTGTTGCGCCAAGAGTCAAGTGATAATTCTGTCTCCAAGCCACCGATAAGAGCCTGTGTGTGTGTGTGTGTGTGTGTGTCTGTCTCTGAATGTGTCTGGCGTCAAGGACATCAACTAGTATGCACTTCAAGAATGCAGGACAGGCGTCTTTTATGGCCCCATCATGCATTTAAGAATTTAGATTATGCACAATCCAAGTTTCTCCCAATCATTGTTTGTGTGTGTGAGTGAGAGAGCGAGAGACAGTGGGTGTGTGCTTCAGAGAGCACAGGGAGATCAGAGTGAATGTATTAGCAGACAGTGACGAGCCTGTCTTTTTGATCAAGGGAAATGTTTGTGTGTGTGTCCGTGTGTGTTGAAACTAGAGGAGATGAGCTGTTCTTTGAAGTGCTAGTCTCTGATTACAAAACACTCTGGACAGTCTGGTTTTTGGCTGTGTGAAATTTAATAACGTGATGTGGACGTGCAGATGCTGGATGGATGTCTTTGTGTGTTCCACACTGTATTTTTGTGTCTGAATGTGTATTTTGCTCACAGACTATTGTTACACTCATGCCTGTGCGTCCATTTAATGTGGGTTGCGTAAGGAATTGCATAGAAGTTTATGTGTGCGTGTTCCCGTTGGACTTGGGTGTTGATCACTGGAACAGATGGTCCATGTTTAAAACCCTGTGTAAGCTGTAATGACTCAAGAGTGTCAGTTGTCATCTCTCCTAGAGAGCCAAGCCTCCACCGCCTCGTCACCTCATCACCCAGGCCACAGCCCTACTGATAGGCTCCAGACTCACTGGCCACTCACTGGCACCATTGACGTCAGACCTGACTTCCATTACCCATTTCAATTGCATTCGAATACTTTCTCAGGGATTTAATGAATTTAGCAGGGTGGAGCCTATATGACAGTATTTCCTTTACATAAATTTTGCTACAGTGGCCCGCACATCTGGAAAATTGCCTTCACAGCCAGAAAAATGTAAATGCAATGATAATTCATCATCTAGCTGCATTGCTCAGCACGACCCTCTAACAATAACAATTGCAAATACAGCAAAATTGTCCATATTTCATGATAAAACGATCCAAATAAGAGCCGTTCTTAAACTGCAATACCAATGATCCTGGAATGGGCCCAGGACTGAACCTCAGTATCAGAGCCCCAGCCCTCACATTTACAAAAATATTTACAGGAAACACTGTCATACAATTTGTTCTGAAAAGCACAAATCCTGGCCACTTGCACTGCAAGCAGTCTAAAGAAAATACTCAGAGTAATTTAAAGGGTTTCAATTAATAATTGAGCCAGGTCTGATTTATGTCACTGGCAAGGTCTGCTCTAGGATCTTGCTTACCATGGTAAGCAAGTGGTCGTCCAAGTCTAGGCTGTTCACTGTAGAGGTTCAGTGGCTGGTAGCTACTTCAGGATGATATGGAAAGTCAGGCCTTGTTATCGCATTCTGTTATCGTGTGTGTGTGTCACAGTCACCTGCTAGCATGTAGCCACCTGGTAGTAATGAACGTGTCAATGATGACTGTAATGGGCTGCTGAAAGGCTTTGAACTCTGTCAACAGTGGAGAGCTACTGCAGTTTCTGTGCTTACTGTGACTTAGACAAGTGAAGGTGAAAGGTAAACAGATTAGTTGTGTTATTACAGGTCAAGCAAATGTTGATGAAGGTCTGCATGAACTTCATTAACTTGAAGTTCAAATTGGTTCTCTTGTAAAAGGAGACATTATTGTGCCTGATCACTTTCCTGTGTTATGGCTGAAAGAGAGTTGTCTATGCGTCAGAGAGCTCAGGACATTGTATAGTTCGTTCAAGATAGTCAAAGCTTGTGGTAGGGTACAAAGAGTTATCTGAATAGCCTTCCTTTATATTTCAACCACTCCTAGCTCAACTGTAGGACTAGTCCTCTGCTGTGACCAGCCCTATTCTCTTCCCAGAGTCCTAACCCTACTATTAGAGCTATTGTCCCAGCCAGTGACGGCTTGGGAAAGAGGCCCAGCCAGTTTGGACACATTCTACAGCCCCTACACTGTCTGCTATGCCTCATGTGTTCTAAGTCATGTTCAGAGATGCTATTGTTACTGCTAAGTTAGTATCCCATAGGTTTGAAACCGGTTCTGCTGTCTGTCTCTGGCCTAGACTCTGACAGGGCTTAGCCTGTTTGGCAGGCTGGGGTTATGGGGTTTACCATCAGTCAACAAATGCAGGGTCACTGTGATTGACAGCCATCAGCATCAGGTTTTTAGTTTTTACAGTATGCAGTGTAGTCAGTGGTATTCAACTTGTGTGCTGAGGCATGCTGTGTGGTGTGTTCCTTGGAAGGAGCTCAGTTGTGCCTCTAGATTTTGCTGAAAAGTTTAAAAAATCGATATCAAACAAACCTATTGTACTGAGTTTAGAACTCAGTACATTGTACTTTTGATTGGTTTTGGCAATGCAATTAACAAATTTATAATTAAACATTTTCCGCTAAGATAGCACAGATAGCTAAGATAGCTCCCCCCCCCCCCCCCCCCCTTTTATGAGTATATATGGTGTAGTCCTACATTGGAATTTTTTTGTTTTTTTTGTTTTTGCAATTTGTGTGTTGGGACACCCACTGGTCTCACCTAGCCTACCACGTGAATTCCTAATAAATTGACCCTATTCCTTGACAATAATTTGTCCAACGTCGTTTCTCAACAATAGCCTGCCTGTGTATTGCGGTCATGCTATACATAGTAAGCTCACTGGGCCATGTTTCCAAGTGCGACACAGTTGGCAGCCAGTCTAATGTGTGTCATCCGATTGTCCATAGCTGGCTGTGGCAGAGAGAACAATATGTCAGTATCCTGATGAAGCTCTGTCTATCCCTGTCTGGGTCTATCAGTGGAGCTGCTTATCTAAGGAACTCTAGTATGAATCCAGGGCAGCCGAGATCATCGCCGTTGATGATCAGACACCAGACACCGTGCCTGTCACTACCACTATCTGATGACCCCACAGTCAGAGCGTGAGCTTATATGTGTGTGTGTCTGTCTGTGTCACTCTGTGGGACTTCTCTATGTGTCACCATGGGCTATGTAGATAAAGCTGTTTTTTTCACCTTACCTCATGACGCTGCATATATTATGGTACTTTGCTAAGCTTTGCATGGCCTAGTTTCATTTGTCCAGCCTGCACCTGCTGGAGTGGTGAAGTACCCCTTAGTGGAGCATTGTGGCAGGCTCATCCTTCACAGAGAACCCCCAGTGACACACACACACACTCTCACACACACACACACACACATACAGATATACACACACCTGCACTTGCCTGGAAACTTGCACTTCTTACACTTCTCACAGAATGTATACGAATGCCAACAAAGCTGAACTCACAGTTCATTTTGGCAGCATTGTGGGGTAGTGAGTGGGGAGACCATCCTTCATCGGGAGAACTGGGGTTCAAGTCCCCCATGTCCACAAGCATCGAACCATGCGTAAGTGTTTTTGAGCAAAACACTGAATTCCTAGCAGCTCCAGGGGCTGTTCTGCTGCTGACCCTGCACTTGGATGTTCCTGTGAAGGGGGACAAGTGAAAAGAACATTTCCCTTTGAGGATCAATAAAGTATAACTTTAGCATAATTAGTATTTTTTACAAACACACTGCATTTGATGTCATGATTGAAAATGGAATCCATAGAAAATGTAATGTGAGCGAGTATCAGCTGCCGGCTTGGAGGTCACTCCAGTTTAAAAACCCTCAACTTGTGTTTAGCTGACGCGAGAGGGTATTAGTCCTGCTATCTGTGCCAGTGCTGCTTACGCACTGACAGTTAGCTTTGGCCGGCCAGGCTGGCCTGGCCTGGCCTTCTATGACTCTATAAATATCGAGTGGCTAAAAGTAATATTAGCTTTTTCTGTATTTTCTAAATGAAATAATGGTGCTTGTTGCGTTAGCTTAGCACGTGATTGAACAGAGAATTAGCTAGAGAATTCGATAGCTAGCATTAGCTTGTTAGCTAATATGGTAGGCTGGGCTGGAGAGAATAGGGGTTGCTAGCTGGAAACTAGAGCTTAGTTTCCTGCACTGACAATAACAGGAAACCTGAGGATGTGACACACATGTGCGTACACACACAGTTTTCTCAGTCTTTGTCTCTCATACTCTCTAACAATACAACACCCCATAACGTGTGTCTTATTTTAATACTCTTTTTCCTGTGTTGACATCTGAAGTGTAGAACTGTGATTTTTTTTTTCTGCTCTGAGGAGACGTCATTGTACAATAGCAGCCTGATCATCTTATTTAGTCAGTGTCAGACAGTTGCTTTTGATTTTTATTTTTTCTTCAAAGCAGAATGAGCAGTCGAGCCCAAACAGTTTTATGTGGAAAAGTTATGTTGGTGATGTGGTAATGATCAAACCATCTTTCAGATAGTACATAGGAAATGGACAGAAAAGACAGACACAGAAGTATGAGAGTATAGCATGAACCCAAACCATGCATTGTACTTATCCCCTCCATCGTACTTAACCACAGGGCAACCTATCTTTTGACCAATTCAAATAGATACATTATGCCTTTGTCAATATAAGTCAGCAAGGCTGTACAGCTTAAAATGTAGTCCGTGGAGGATTTAGCCTGTGTGTTTTGTGTGTGTATTCCAGGCCAGTCTGTCCATCTGGGGATGGGGGGGTCTTGGAGTCGTGCTGTTCCTCGTCACCTTTGGACCCTTTGCCATATTCTACCTGGCCTTTTATATCTTCTGCTTCATTGGAGGGTGAGCGGAAGACTTCTAAACCAGACATCATTTCTTTATATAAGCCTGCTCTCTCACAGTAACCACAATATTCTACACAGTAGCCTGATAGAGCAGTTTTTAGCCGTCCTCTTGTTCTCACTTCTGTTTTCCAGGGGCTTTGCGGTCACTCTGCTCTATGGGAAGATCAACTCCGAGAAACACCTGGAAAAGTGCGAGCACTCCTACCTGCCACCCACACAAACTGGTATACTGAAGGTAAACACGCACACACACACACACACACACACACATTCTTGGCAAATGCACACACAGATTCTGACACATGCACTGACACACTAATGGATTGACCTCACCAAAACAAACAAATTCATGAGTTGCTAATCAAGTTCCTTCCTTCATGCACTCAGCCAGCCAGTTACTATGCAGATAATAAAAGTTTTCATTGATTTGATTACACTGCCTCTCTCTGAATCTTTCTGTCCGTCTCTGTCTCTCTCTTTCAGACATTGGATGAAATGAAGCTGGAGCTGAAGCCCATAAAGATTGACAGGAGACTGACTGGCTCCAGCTTCATAGATGAACCACTACAACAGGTATGTGTGAGTGTTTTGTGCAATGAATTGGCAAACTCTTGTACAGTTGGCCCCTGTGTCAGAGCCACATCAGTAGCATAATTGTTAGCCAACTTGATGTTTCTCTGTTTCCCCAGTCAAATTGTGGAAACAGAGAAACATCAAGTTGGATAACATGAGATTAATAAAATTGTCACACACATGACCAGGGTTCAACGTTTAGATCTTTTTCCACCTGCCCATTCAGCTCAGTAGTTTTACTTGCCCCTAGCATGTTTTCATTGGCCCAACAGGCACAAATGAAAACAACTTCTTCATACATTAAGGAATTCATTACTCAAAAATGTTCATAAAATACAATATAACAGAAAAAATAAGATTGATTCATTACTAACTGATAGAAGCTTTTTTTAAATATAACCACCAGGAAAATCTAAACAAAAACCATGTATTTGTCTTGCCAGTACATTAATGGGACCTGATAAGCGGTTGTCAGCTAACTGCTTTGCTAGCTTACAGGATTGGTGCTGACAGCTGCTGTTGTGGGCACTGGTATCTGTTTGCCGTAATCATTTGTGCCTTTATAAAATGAGCAAGCTTGATCCGCCTTACTCTGGAATTGCTGACAAATGGTACAGACTAGGGATGCCCGGTAACGTTTTGTGCTGCCGATCGTCTATGAGCCATATCTGCCGATACCGATCGGCCATACCGATAGTTTTTTTTTTTGTTATAGCAGCTGGTATAGCAGTACTATTATAGGTCTAACAGTTTCCATTTTACATACATTTCATCCATCAAATTGAGTCCTGGTTAAAAAGTATCCACATTTTCTTTTTTTCTACCTCAATATTTACTTGATCATTATGTAAACAAAACCATGTGCGTTCTAGGTAGCGCAACATGATTTAGTGAGATAACCGAAGCACAAGACTCAGACTGTTGCCACTTGCCTGTGTTGTTGAGTCGAGTTAAATAAATGGAGACATCCTCCGAAGATATATATCCGTTTCAGTCTTTGTTTTTGTATAGCCTAAATGAATGTTCTTAAGAGAGAGAGAAATTAGACTTTTCAGTTGCCTCTCCGCTGTTAGGGTCTCGACCAGACGTTAGATCGGGCCCAAAAAAACAAGCCCGACCCTACCTGAGCCCGTGCACGTTCTGTCTGAGCCCGGCACGGCCCGTCCCATTGGCTGCATTTATGGGCCTGAGCCCGGTTTAAAACCGAAATTTTCTTAGTAAGTTAGCTGTTTATAAGTAAACTAATTCCGAGTTGTTTGAATGACAAAAATCTGTTCAGAATTACGTGCGGGATCTTACTGAATAGCCTACTTCCTCTCGCAAAGGACTCGCAAAGCGAGTATGGTGCCGTAGGCAGCGAAAACCTGACACTTACATTTCAAATCGTAACCTTTGATTGACTGGTGGTAAAAACATAATTGACACAAGGAATTAACAATCAGACTTTGCGGATTACAGAGAAATTTGAATGACAGAAATCTGTTCAGAATTACGCACGGGATCCATGGTTATCAACCTGCCTGCGTGCGCACGGCGCCAGAGGAGAGGAGGAGACGCTGTGCCGCTGCTGACTGAGATGTGAATATGTATCGATCACAGTGATTGATACATAAGGTTTAAGGTTATAATACATATATACACCAAATAGCTTTCTCCCCACCCCAATTATAAAAAAAAAAAAAAAAAAAAAAAAAGACGTTATATCTCTGACCACGAGACCGGCCCGGCCCGGGCCCGAGGAATGGAGGGGAAATTCCTACCCGACCCGGCTCAGGTTTGGGCAGAGAATCAAACCTCTGGTCTTGACTGTCGTCCAGTTCAGCACCACGGACAGCGGTGCAGAGTGCAGACCATTATGTAAACAAATGCACATGGCTCACGTGTTTTGCGTCATCGATCGGTTTTTGCAATCGGCGACTATAAAGCATTATCGGAATTCTCCGATCTCATATTTATACCGAATATCGGCCGATTCCGAATGCTGGCCGATCGATCGCGGCATCCCTAGTACAGACTATACAGGATTGACTCATCCAAGGTTTTGATTTGTAATTTGAAGAACCCACTACCATGTCCACTCCACACAACTCTCTGAGTAACTCTGAGGTGGCGTCCAATCTGATTGGTCAGAAAAAGCACTCCACAGAGGATAGTGGGCCAATAGCAGAGGAGAGAGACAAAGATAACAGGATTATCACAGGGTGACAAATAGTAAGACTAGAGACTCTTCGGCCACTGGCCCAATTGGGCCACTGTCTGACCAATCAACTGGCCCAGGTCAACAGTTTACTGGCCCCAGACCATAAGGTAGTCCTTACTGTCATACACTGCATGACCCCTAACCTTTTATGCATTGTGCTCTCATGAAGTGTGTTGCTTGTGTGTGTATGTGTCATTGGATTAGTCTTGACTGACACATCCTGTCATTAACTGACAGAAAGCTGTACTGTTAAGCTGGCAGTGTTGCGTCAAGGCTGTTTCTGTCATGTGGCTCATGCAAAAGGGAAAGACTATTGCAGGCTGGAAAGTAACATTTTCACCCACTGACTGGTGCAGCTCGTGGTGGTGGATTCACAAATTTATCCTGCCAAACAAATATTTAGATAGACCTCCCAAATGATGGTTTTGTTGCCGGTTAAAGTTGCCGACAGGGAAGACAGACTTACCGGCCTTTGCCTGGTGGTTGCTGTTATTTTCCCACCCTGCACTGTGGTTATAGCACTTGTAATAGAAAAAAAGCTTTGAAGGTGTGGTCAGTAAGGCAGCAAGGCAGACAGAGTTAAGTGCAGACACAGCAGTTTGTGATGGTCAGATGACACTGAGTACTCCTCTCGGTATCTCTCTCCACTCCTGAGAATGCAAGCTACAGTCTTTTCAGCAGCATGTGTGCCATGAGCTTCTGCACAGCTATGCATGACACCATGTAACCCCTGTGTTCTGCTCTCTGAAAGAAGTGCGTGATCTTGCTGTTTCTGGCACATTCTCTCAGTCTTTCTCTCATTCTCTTTTTTTCACTCACACCAGTGCTCTCTCTGACACCCATTCACATTCAAACACCCCTTTTTATAACAAAGTTTTCTCTCTCTTTCTGAGGTTTGAGTGGGAAGAGACTTGGATCAGTGTGATTTTCAGTTATGTGATTACTGGTTGTTTGGTGAGGCAAACTTTGGTCCACCTTGTCAGGCCACAGAATCACTTACTTAGATATGATGGAAATGTGGCTCCTGTAGCAGCTGCAAATGGAGAAAATTACATTAAATAATCTGTTGGCTTGATTTAATCATGTGACTCAGCTGCATCCCAATTGTGTGTAACATACTACAGCTAAAGCTTAAATGATTGATTTACCCAGGTTCCCTCAGATCTAATAGCTCAGCAGTCTATTTCTTGTTTGTACCAGACAGTATCACTCAACAAATTGAATTTTCATTCAAAGAAGAGTCCTACTATTTAGCCGTCTTTCAGTCTCACACTGCCCCCCCTCCTTTCCCCCCCTTTCCCTCTCTCCTTCTCCCTCTTTACTCTCTAACACCCTCTATGTTTACATGTCTCTCTGTTAACCTTTCTTTCTTTCTCTTTCCCTCTTCTCTCTCATTCCATCTATCTATCATCACTCCTCTGTCTTCCATCTCCCCCTCTCTCTCTCTCTCTTTCTCTTTCTCTCTCTCTCTCTCCCTCTCTCTCTCTCTTTCTCTCTCTCGCTGCTCTCTCTGTCTTTCTAGGTGATCCAGTTTGCTCTGAGGGACTACATCCAGTACTGGTACTATACTCTGAGCGAGGATGAGTCCTTCTTATTGGAGATCAGACAGACACTGCAGAACGCCCTCGTCCAGTTCTCCACACGGTACTAGACACACACACACAGACACACACACACACACACACACACACACACACACACACACACACTAGGGTTGTCATAGTGACATATCATTACCTAATTGTATGTCAGTGATAACTTGACATTTTTAGTCTTGATATATCACTGTGTGGGCACGTTATAATTGTCAATTCTCATTTCTTCCCTCTCTTTGTGTGTGTGGGTGTGTGTGTGTGTGTATATCTCAAGGTCCAAAGAGGTGGACTGGCAGCCTTACTTCACCACTCGCCTGGTGGACGACTTTGCCACCCACCTACGTGTCTTTCGGAAAGCCCAGGATCGCCTCAGCGACAGAGAGGACAAGCAGAGTACGCGCACACACACACACACACACACACACGCACAAAGGGACATGCTCTCTCTCTCATTCTTGCACTACACATACACTTGCATGTCTTGAATAGTTTCAATTTGCTGTTAACAATGATTGTGTAGTCCTGAACTATATCAGAGGTTAGTGATCATTTGAAGGAATGAAGTTTGATTATGATCATTGTGCAGAAAGATGATGACAATTGTAACATTAGGTTTATGATAAATTCAGATGATAATAATTTTGAAAAAAGTGGTGATGAGAGTGAAGAAGAGTGATATTTGATGAACAGGGGACATAACGGAGGAGCTGGTGGACTCGTTCTTTGAGGCGGAGGTGGAGATGGAGAGGAAGATTTGTCGAGACGTGGTGTGCACCTCGCACAAAGATGAAGAGGGTAAATACGTTTTCCAATTCTCTGTGGCCTTACCTTTCACACTGTCAAACAGAACTGTTTTTACAAAAGTGTTTGTTGCTATAGGTGGTGAAAACTAAACATAAGCTAAGTTTTTGTGTCTGTGTCTGTCAGGTTTCCTTCGGGACTTGTGCGAGTTGCTTTTGTATCTGTTACTACCTCCTGGAGATTTCCACAACAAGAACATGAGATACTTCCTAAGGGTGAGTGGTACATAAGATACATAAACACTCTGTTACACAATATGTTATTTGATCACAACATAGGTGACTTCATTGGGTTGAGTGGCTAATACGATGCGCACTAACACACAGATACAAACATATGCACATGAAATCACAGTCACACAATATGTCATACAACCTGCGTGGGAAATTAAGCTAGCCACCTGCCAGATGCTCCCACTTTGGCAGCCAGCCAGCCAACAATCTATCTAAGAGCATTGTTTCAATTCTAGGCTCTTGGATAGGCTACGCTGTATGCAATACTACAATGGAGCTGCACATTTTTGCATTGTAAATAGTTATGACTACATATAGAATAATAATAATGATAAAACTTTTTATAGCACCTTTTAAAACAAAGTTACAAAGTGCTTTACAGAAACAAGATAAAATCAACACTCAAGCAAACCCGAGGATTGCAGGCTGCGTTCTGGCTCATAAGGGACTATCATGTCAGAAATGTAACTAGGAGTCAGGCCCTGTAAAGCTTTAAACGTTATCAGTAAAATGTTAAAATCAAATCTAAAACTAACAGGCGACCGGTCAGAATCAAAAATCACACCCAAATTTTGGGCAGCCTGCTTGACATTGGTGGACACGCTGCCAAGATTATTCTGGACAATGCTGGTTGAGCTCGAAGGGCCGAATAAAACAATCTCTCAAAACTCTCTTTTTTTTTTTTTATTTATCATTGAGCTGGCGAAAGTTCTGCGACACCCAGCTCATAATATTCACTGTAATGTTTGTGTTGTGTGTGTAGGAAGTGTTGGCGCGAGGCGTGCTGCTTCCTCTGATCAACCAGCTGAGCGACCCAGACTACATCAACCAGTTTGTCATCTGGATGGTGAGATGCGGCACTTATACCCATCCATACCCCTTCCTATCAGCCGTTGTCTGGATTGACCTTTTGTTTAAATAATATAAATACGATACAGCCCAATCCAACTATGGAAACAATCCAAAAAGCAATTAAAATGGGAGAGAAATGTCAATTGGCAATTGTGTGTGTGTGTGTTTGTGTGTTTGTGTGTGTGTAGATACGTGACTCAAGCTGTAATTACGAAGCCTTCATGAACATCCTGAAGCTGACAGACAAGCCTGCTGAGCTGGAGGCCGTCAAGGACAAGGTGCTGGAGGAGCTGCAGTACCTCCGCTCCCTTGACACCGCTGGAGATGGTAGGCCCCCCCCTCTTTCTCTCACACACACGTGCAACTAATCAGACAGACACATGAATAGGGGGGTACAAAGGACATCTGAAGTGTATGGGTAAATGCTTCTCTGTTGCTCCGAATCTAAAATGCACTCCTTTCTCTCCTCCCCTGGTGTCTCTCCCTCTCTTTCTTTCTTTGTACCCCAGACATCAATGTGATCAAGAACCAGATTAACAGTCTTCTGTTTGTGAAGAAGGTGTGTGAGACCAGGATCCAGAGACTACAGTCTGGCAAGGTAAGAACGTTAACTTACTTACTCTGGAGGCACCATCTTTTACCAGCCCTTAACCCTTTGTTAAAAATATACATTAATGAAACTAGCTGCTCCCTTGATTTTAGCTGTGTTAGTTTTGTTACCGTGAGGGTCAAACTGTTCCTGCATAAATATCAACTGTATCTGATCGTCAGATTGCTTAGTTAAATCCCATCTTTATTATAATCTCAAACTCTGAACTGGACTCGACTGGACTGAGAATGCTATTTTATTGTTTCTGCTAAGTGTTCTAGACTTTGCTTATCCTGTCGTTGTGTTGTGTTGTGTTGTGTAGGAGGTGGATGCCTTGAAGCTGGCAGCCAGCTTTGGCAAGCTGTGTATCATCCCACTGGATCACATCCTAGTCCACAACATAGCCCTGCAGTTCTTCATGGGTAATTCTAGGAATGCAACATCACACCCACCACTGATACCAAACATGACTGTAGTCCTCCAGAGGCTTTGATCCTTAACATTTATATTGGTAATCTTTGTAATCCATAACTTATTTCATTTCTCTAGAGCGTATATCCCTCTCATACTTCTCTCATTGGGTGTATTACTTTTCAAAATGTCTCTCACTCCCACATGACCTCGTCAGAGATTATGAAAGGTCACTGCACTTCACAGATCTGATTACGATGGTGTGTGCGTGTGCGTGCGTGCATGGGTGTGTGTGTGTGTGTGTGTGTGTATGTAAATACCCAGGGTGCAAACTAGGAGCCAAGCCAAGTTGCCTCAGATCTGGTGTGTAAAAATTAGCACCAGCCAACAACTTAAACATTGTGGCTGGTCCTCCTATGTATACCAGTCAGCATTTACATTAAATTTACATTTTAGACATTTAGTTGATACTCTTATACAGAATGACATACAAGTCATTCTACAACACCATCAGATGTGTGAAGAGGTGAAACATGGGAGTAAACAGATTTACAGAGCCAGTATTAAATTACGTTTGCCTTTTAGGCATTTAGCTGATCTACAGCAATTAGTAATGAGTGCAGCAGTAGAATAAGCTTCAGTTACAAGATCCCCAGAAATCACAAGCAACCAAAAATACGGAGCACTAAAGTTCAGGACTTTAGTGCGCTTACAGTGTTCCTGTAACCACAGATGAATGAACTAAGAATGAGAGCTAGAAAGGTGGTACAATAGGAGTGAAGGGGAGAAATAGAATGTTGTTTTTTTGTTTGTTTTATTTGGGACCAACTGGTGTGTGTCTGTCAATCCAGACTTCATGCAGGCGGCGGGGGCCCAGGCCGAGCTGTTCTTCTGGCTGACTGTGGAGGGCTACAGAGTGACGGCACAGCAGCAGCTGGAGGTGATGCAGGGCTGGCAGAGGGACGGCAAGAAGCAGCCCAGCGCCACCAAGGGGCTGCTGAAGGCCGCCGCACTGGGTGTTTACGAACAGTACCTCTCTGACAAGGTAGGAAGAGCGTTACGACGCTCACATGTATTGGTTAAGTTAATTATTTCACAGTAATCCAGAAAAAGGCAATTCAGACATCAATGAGATTAAAACTGGAGCCAAGCATCTGTTTCAGTGGCTGAAAAGATCAACTGATTATGCCCATCCCCTATAATCACATGGTAAATTACGTACAAACACAAAATCCTTTTTTCTGGTTTAGTGGACAAATTACTTGCTTTAAAGGTCTGCTTTTTTTAGCCTGTGTGGACTAATCTTGTGTGAAATGATCTACTATCCTCTCTTTTCTCATTCTCCTCTCTGATCTCCCACCACCTCTCCCCTCTTCCCCAACAGGCGTCTCCCAGGGTGCAGGTGGACGAGGCGTCGGTAGTGAAACTGGGGGAGAAGCTGCAGAAAGATGACCCCACGCCAGAAATATTTGATGAAATCCAGAGAAAGGTGTGAAATCTTGTCAGCAGAGCTTAGTTTTTTGTCTGTTTGAATTCTACTTTTGTGCCAATACTTTTAGGGATTTATTTCACCTTTTTGTTTTCAAGACTTCAGGACTTTTTAACCCTTCCCTTTTTACTGGAGATTTCCTGCTTTACAAAACTTTATTTTAGGTTGTTTCTTGCCTTGATCCCATTCCTCTGTTTTGCTCCTATTTTGATTTTTTTTTGTATGTTTATATCTGTGTATGTGTGTGCCCCCCCTCCCAGGTGTATGATATGATGCTGCGTGATGAGCGCTACTACCCTTCCTTCAAGCAGAGTCCTCTCTACGTCCGCATGCTAGCCGAGCTGGACATGCTGAAAGAGCCCAGCTACAGGGGCTCCGATGACGGTGATGGAGGTAGGGGTGTGTGTGTGTGTGTGTGTGTGTGTGTGTGTATACGTTCATGTGCATGGTGTCAATCAACTGAGCAGGGTTTTCATCCATGGGTATCAGTAGCCATAACTGAAAATGTGTGCCACTATTGGCTCAACCTTGTCTTAGCTGTGTGCAGTGCTTGGCTGGTCGACCTTAGCTATTTAGCTGAGTTGCTTGGGGCCGTTACATTTGTCTTGTTAACTTTGTTCGTCTGCCCTTCACTCCATAGAATCCTTCAACGGCTCTCCCACAGGAAGCATAAACCTAGTAAGTGAAGAAATGCCACATGTCTGGCAAAGAGACTGCCGTTGTTTTTGTTGCTCACCATCCAGCAGTGAAGCAGCGCTATACTATGTCATGTTTTACATATTCTGTTATAATATGTTACTTGTGGTTAAGTGGTTGCAACACTTTTGTTGTATACTGGTGTTGATTATGTACAGTTACGAGCTGTTAGTGAAATGTGTGTTTCTTGTGATTTCAGTCTTTGGATGACTTGTCCAACTCCTGCCATGATGAATCTATGCAGCTACATGCCTTCATCTCTGACACAGGTACACACACACACACACACACACACACACAAACACACACACACATTTTGGTGCACTCCCTTTATGAGCATGATTACCATAATACTTAAATGCTTAAAGCAGTCCATTTTAATTCAGTTAATCACTGTGGTACATCTCGCTTGATATTTGGCATGTTTCCCAGACAACTGATTATTGAGCCACAAACATCTGCCATATCTTAAGCTGTCATTTAACAGTCAACACTTGCCCAAAATCTAGCTCTCTCTGGAAAGCTCCTTATTTTAAGCTAATGCTTTACTTTACAACCTAGTACAGTGTTTAGATTTTAGTAGACCTTAAAGCTGTCTTTAGATTCCTCAGTTCCATATATTCTTGCACAAGTGCCAGTGACTCTTAAATGAAGGGCTGTGAATAAATCATTGCCAACTTTTCAAGAATTGAAAAAAAACCAAACAGATTTTTGTTGAAGTTATTTTTTACATTTTGCAAAGGTAAGCTTGGTCACAGGGTTAGGAATTGTGTTTTATATGTGGAAGAAGATGTTAGCCAGCAATTTTGTTTTAAAAACAAAAACAAAAAAAAGATGCAAGCCTTGAAGATTTATGCTGGGCCCTTTATTTTTGTAGTACAGCTTATCATAATTCATAATAGGGTTTGTGATTTCTGATTTTGAAGTGTTGTAACAGCTCGTGTTGAAGAGTGTATGTGTTTGTATACTGGACATGTAGTATCCCCTACTAGCCCTCCCCCTCCCCTCTTTGTTTTTTCCACTAACCTTTTCACCTCCTAGCTTCATTCATCTGCATGCATCTGTTCTGTCACTGAACACTGTTCCAGTATTCTTTTATTTCTTTCATTCCATCACCTTTACCATTTTTCTGTTCTTCCTTTTTCCTTCCTCCTCCCTCCCTTGCTTTTCTTGTCATTCTGTCACATTTTCCTCCCTTTTTGTTTTTCATGTTTCCACACCCTTTGTTCTATATTTTCTCTTGCTCGCTCTCTTTCTTCTCCACACTTTCCACCTGCGCTTGCTTTTCTTTCTTTTCCTTTCTCTCTTCTGCTTTCCATGGCCCATGCCCTCCTCTTCTACTCCTCCCCCACACCCTCCACCCCCCCCCAACCACCACCACCCCACCAACCACCACCACCTCCTGACTCCCTGCGGTTGAATTGCCGGGTGGGATAGCTGATGCTTGTCTCCCCGGCTTCTGGGGTGCTGCAGGGGTTTGCAACGACCATGGTAAGACCTACGCGCTGTACGCCATCACCGTGTTCAGACGCAGCCATGACGGCAGTGAGGACTGCTGGAAGACCTACCGCCGCTACTCCGACTTCCACGACTTCCACATGAGGATCACTGAACAGGTGTGTGTGTGTGTGTGTGTGTGTGTGTGTGTGTGTGTGTGTGTTAGGAAGAGACATGGTGTATTAGTTGAGAAGTGTGATTATCTTGTGTGTTTGTCTTTAGAAGGCTGCATGGATGTACTGTATGTGTAATGTTGATCAAATGATCGGAAATATTTAAACCTGTATTATACTTCCATGACATACACTTGCATATCAGGTGATCAGAATTTGTGGGTTTTTTTATTGTGTCTGGATCAGTGCTAGTCTCCACCCTTCCCAGAGGAAACTTGGAGACAACAGTAGTGTTTATCCATGCAACAACAACAGCCAATGCACTTGATTGTCTCCATCTGAATGCTGGTTGTGTGTTCTGTGCTAGTTTGAGAACCTGACGTCCATCCTCAAGCTGCCAGGGAAAAAGACCTTCAACAATATGGACCGAGACTTCTTGGAGAAGAGGAAAAAAGACCTCAACGCTTACCTACAGGTAACCGTGAATGTGTTGGTGTTGACTGGTTCCGTTCTGAATGCCTATTTTGTCATGCATCATCTTGTACAGTGTATGCGCCTAACAGTGTGTGTGTGTGTGTGTGTGTGTGTGTGTGTGTGTGTGTGTGTTACAGTTGCTGCTGAACCCAGAGATGGTGAAGGCCTGCCCCACTCTGGTCCCATATGTCTATGACTTCCTAGAGAACAAGGCCTACAGCAAGGGCAAGGGAGACTTTGCACGCAAGGTAAGTTAATGTTTTAAAACAAAAATCACAACGTTTGAATGTCATTAAACTGCCACCAAATTACTGTAGTCTGAATTTAGTGCATGTAGTTAAGATTTTGGTATATATCAAGTAGGTCAAATCACAGACATAATGCAGAAAAGAAAGTGTTCTCTTATCTATTTTTGCACATTTGGATCTCTGGTAACCATAGATCATAAATAGAACCATTTTTGTTTTTTAAGCAATAAGCCATGAGATGCCATGCTTTACAGTGAGAATTTTACAACAGCGAAGAGTTGTAGTTGGGTATGACACGTGATGGCGATAACACACAATGGTAATAAAAAAAAGATTGCAAATGTTAATAATAATTGAAGAAGAAGAAGAATTTTTGTTATTAAATGTTTTTCTTCTGCCAAGCAATGTAGTTCTAGCATGTATGAGTGGGGATTTTCAGTTTCAGTGCATTAATATGTAAATCAACATTTATTTGGTCACAGGTGAGCATATATCAGGTATTTTACAACAGCTTTGAATGTGACCAACTGACGACTGCGACTATCCGTTTTATAAAATGCATTTCCCCTACCGTTCCTCTCCCCCTATCAGATGGACACCTTTGTGAACCCTCTGCGGAGCTCCATGAGGAACGTGTCCAACGCGGTGAAGGCCCTGCCAGACAGCTTGGCTGAAGGCATGACCAAGGTCTCTGACAACATGGGCCGCATGTCAGAAAGGCTGGGCCAGGACATCAAACAGTCCATATTCAAGGTACCACCATCAGATACAGCACATATTGGATACCTAAAGACAGTAAATGTCTATTTTTGCATCAGTTAGTCCTCAGTTTGCATCTGTCTTTTGTTCTAGTTTCATTGCAGAGCAGGAGTGTCTTTTGTTTGATCCTATCCTGGTCTGTTAGTTTTGAACCTATTCACTTGGGTGTGATTATAATGTGTGGACTTCCAATATGGCATAGGCGTTTTCCCTTGTTCACAACTGATTTAACCCTTCCAGGCTCCTAGTGCAACAAAGACTAAGGCTGTATCTATGAAAAGCAGCCAACATGTCTCCAACCAGTCCTCCATTCTCCTAACTGCTCTGCCATGTTAATCCATCCAGCCTCTGACCATCCAGTGTCTTCCCTCTGCTTTCCCAGGTGCCTCCACTCCTCCCCAAGTCCGACATCGACCCAGAACACTGTCGAGTCTCCGCCCAGCTTGATGATAATGTGAGGGTCTATAAAAATAAAAAAAAAGGCATTGTAGTCTAGTTTCTGTAGTGTCTCGTAGAATAAACAAACACTTGCACATCATTTATTTCTTTGTGGCTTTTTTGTAAAATGGACGTCATCAATGGTGTTTGTGTGTATGTGTGTCTGTTTGTCTGTCCAGGTGGACGATAACATCCCGCTGCGGGTGATGCTGCTGCTGATGGACGAGGTGTTTGACCTGAAGGAGAAGAACCAGTGGCTGCGCAGGAACATTAAGAACCTGCTGCAGCAGCTCATCAGGGCCACGTATGGAGACACCATCAACAGGTCAGTGAGAGACACACAAAGTATTTGATCTATATAATCCAGTTCTAAATTGTTTATGTAGTTGACTGCCTGAAGGGGTTCCCCACCCTCCCCCCAAACATGTCACATTCTATACATTATTTCATACACATCCCAAAACTGTTAGTAATCTTGTATAACTTCATTTGGTGTGTGGACAATTATTAGTTTTGAGTGTGAAATTGTCCTCAAAGTAATTTTATCAGGAGTGTTTGAACCCTTGTTACGTTGTGGATGAAAAAACAACCCTGGCCTTAAACCTGCAATAAGCGATTTCAGACCCTATAACCAATCCTGAAACTAACGTGCGCTATGTGGAGATTTCTGTGAGACGTAATGATGTAAACAAATAGCCACACACGCGGGCCAGCTATGTGTTTTCTAAAGCTTGTTGTCATGTTCGGACAGAGCAGTAGCTTTTTTTTTTTTTTTAAACTACCTTGTCTCCTCCCTCGCTGTTTGAAAGCGGCGCTCTCCCCTCCCATCCCTGGAAAAAAATTCTGGTAATGGCGGAATCCATGAAGCGCACAAGTAAACTTGTTCAACTAGTAAACTTACTACCTACCTCTTCACTTGTCATTGTGGGACATGTAACCTTTAGCGGGAGAAAAAAAATGGTAACCGGCAACACTTCTCCGTATGTACGTTTATTTTAGCCATTAGCCTATATGCACTGTTTGTCCTGAATACCTATCAACTGTTCACTCATCCATAGAAGGACTTAATACACTGAAAATCCCCAACTGTATCCCTCACTTATGTTTAAAGCTCCACTAAGCGGTTTTCCGACCACTAGAGGGTGACAGAAACCGCAACACATTTGTAAACACACAGCAAAACTACTGGGCGACGGAAGCCCTTAAAATCTCAATAACACATTACAGCCAAACAATTACAAACATTACAGCCATACAGAGCTACGAGTAATTAGCTTACACACGCAAGACACGCTGACACATTTTTCCTTGGTCTCCACAGGAAAATTGTGGATCATGTGGACTACATGACCTCACCAGAGCAGGTGGCAGACTATGTCAAGAAGTTCAGGTAACTCCTCCCCCTTTCTTGCAAATGTCTCAGTGATTGGTCAGAGGAGTTGTGAGTAACCATCTGTGGCTCCGCCCACTTGTAGGGATTCATACTGGCCCAATGGAATTCTGGCTGAGACGCCGCCACGGCGGGACAAGAGCATCCGCATGAGGACACGAGTAGCCGCCAAGACCAACCTGCTAGGGATCATGCCAGGTGAACACACACACACACATACTTTTGGCTCACCTGCCAAGGGCTGGTGAACTTAAAAAAAATGTACCTGCCAAGAATAATGTTGAAATTAAATCTCACCCTAGTGTTTTTCAGTGCTATTTTGTGTATAAAATCAGCAACTGTGTGAAACATTCAATACAGACAAGAATAGATTGAGTTTTAATTTAAAGCTTGGTGGTCAGCAGGGGCAAAGTTAGAGAACAGGCAAAGACCAAAGACTGTATATAACTGAGACATTCAAATGTTGTCGTCTTAAAAAGTTACCGGCCAATGTGGTGGGTGACCCTTACTGATTTATCTACCAAAGACAAATTTTACCGCCATTTGGTGGGTGTGAAATTGAGAACCTACACACACACACGCGCGCACACATACCCACATACACCTTAAAACTCCACTGCATCACTGAAGTATTTTGACTTTTCTTATTTGGAACACTCAAGTAATCTTTTTGATAAAACTAAATTTTTTTTTTTTTTTTACAGTACTCGTACTTGCATGTTTCATCATCAGGTGTTAAATAGGTTGCTGGTTAGTTACGATCCCTGGAAATGACAGTCACACAACAAAGCTTACAGATGATAGTTTTCTATAGTTTTCTGTTTTTATAACCTAACCATGTTCAGGAGATGCCCCCTTTTTTTGATCTTAGACAGTCTCTTCATCATCTTTGTCTGTTGCCGTTCGTTTGGTCAGAGATTAGGTGCGCTCACTTTACAACAAGGGTGCTACTATTAAAGCATATTTTTAGCATTTTTGTGACTAATGACAAACTGCTTGACATTAAGACTGTAGAATGATAATGACTGTAGCAATGATTTCTACTGTTATACCGCCCACCACTAGTTATGACTCACTTATTACCTTTCTCTCCCTCAGATGAGCTGAAGCACATCATCGGAGCGGACACCACGAGGAAGGGCATCCTGCGCGTCTTCGACATGTTCCAGCACCAGCCCATGAACCGCCGGCTAGTCTACGTTTTCCTGGAGGGCTTCCTGGAGACCATGTTCCCCCAGTACAAGTTCCCCGAGCTCTTCGTCAAGCTGCACTCCCGCTCGCCGCGCACACACAGATACAACCAGAAACTCAAATCCTGCTCGCTCAAGAGGTGACAGGAGAGGACGGGAGACGGGCTGACTAGAAACACACACACACACACATACACACACAGACAGACAGACACACACGGACTTGAGAGTGAAGAGTGAGAGTCAGGGGCTTGATGTGAAAGTTTAGAGGTGTGTGATTTCTGCTCTTCCACTTCCCTCACCTTCTCTTTTCAGTGTCCCACTCCAACTTTCCAGCTGACTCTTTCTGTCCAGACAGAATTGAATGGTGAACAAGTCTACACTCACACACTCTACCCTCCTCTCACTCTGACACACACACATGCACACACACACAAATCCTCTAATTTGCACCACTGAGACTGAACATGGCAGTCTTTTGTTTTAGTCGATATATTTTTTTTCTCCCCTCCTTTTTTGACTTTTTATCAGAGTATTTAGCTTTAGCTGGGCCAGACAGTGCTGCTTTCTCCTGGTCCAGAAAGCAGACCACAAATACTGTATTGTTTTTAACCTGCAGGAGTAGATAGCATAGACCCACACCTTGCCTTACCTTCCCGCTTCTGTCTGTTGGCTAGTGTAGGCTGGGTTAGCACAGTCTAGCATCTCAGTGAACTGGCCATTCAGCTGTAATCAAATTTACCCTCATGATATAGACACTATATCTGTAACAATTGGTCGAAACTACCCTCTTGTATACATGACATTGTATACATTTTCATTGCAACCAAATATGTCAATAGCACTGGGTTAAGAGGCGCTGTTTTTAAAATGTGACTGAACAAATATGGGTCAAAATAGATGATTTATTGTCCGCATTTTTTTCCTCCAGCCTCAAGGCTTATCTCAAGACATCCTGAGACTTTTTTTTTTTTTTTTACATCATCTATACCGCCCATAATCCTCAAAGAATAGGCCACGCCCCCCCCCTTTAATGCTACTGTCACACCCCCTGACGACCAAAGCTCATGCTGTTCCATACGTGCACTCGTATGATGTCGGGATACCGTGAACATTACTGTGTTTCATATCGTTTTATCATGTGGAAAATGGAAACCAGAATGCAATGTTCACCTTAAATCCCCTAAAAGGTGAGGCTTTGGGCACGGGCTAAATTGTGTTACAGTTGGTCCAGGTGGGAGGCTCAACTCTGGCTGTTAAAGCATACTATCAAGTACGCTTCAAAGAATGTACTCTCTGGTCTAGTCTGTATTTTGCTCGTTTTGAATTTTGCGCGAATGGGTGTGTGCGTCTGTGTGAGTGTGCGCGTGTGTGTTTAGCACGAAGATGCAACCCTCTCCAGTCAGAAACTGTGCCAGTGTGAGCTAGTGAACCAGCCTTAAAACTATATACAGTATATACTGACCAAGAGACGCACGCTAGAGGTAGCTCTCCTTCACACACGACTGAACGTTACAAGGAAAAAAAAAGATAGAGATATGGAGATATATCCCTAGTTAATCACTTTTATTAAGAGAAAATGTCTTTAATTTTGTGCAATATTTTTCTTTAATGCATGTGTATTTGAATAATTGTATACTGAAAAAAGTAAACCATATTGTTTTGAGAAATAGTTGAAAACGTGAAAGAACTCTCCCCAGAAATGTCTTCTTATCCCAACAACTTACATTCCGTTGTTGTAAAAGTACTACGTTTATTTTACAGACTTGTTTTATAAGTCTGAGGTTTGTTTATCTTTTTTGTTTTGTTCTTGTTTTTCACTCTTCCCCCACCCACTCTTGGAGAATCTGTGGTTCGGGTACCGATTCGGCAGTGGCAGGGGTTTTCTGTGTGGCAACCTGGTGACTAGCTCACTCGACTAGTTCAGTGTCGGCCTCGAACAACTACGCTCCGGCTTTTTTTAATTCACGAGTGGCGTTTTATGCATTCGAGCCTGTTCTGTTGACTGTGAACAGATGTGATCTTTGATGTTATGAACCAACAGCGGGAGGGACTGCCCCCTCTCCTCCTGTCCAATGGAATCACAGGAGAGCCGCGTCCTGTGACTAATGGAATCACTGCTAATGAGCACTTACCGTAGCGACTGTGGGAGAGGCTCTCCCATTGGCTGAACGGAGCCCCATTCTGCTGCAGTCATCGGATGGAACTCCCTCGTCTGCTGTGATTTGCTTGCACTGAGCAGCCCTGGTGGACTCTGATTGGCTGAGTTTGAGGACATGAACTCGAACCTCTCTTGCTCTAAAAGGGAGGTGAATATTTTGTCCCCATACTGGAGGAGGTGATGTCACCTTTAACTGTCCGCACACCTGTCCACACAGGAAGGCTTGTCTGTTTTTTAAAATCCCCAGTATATATGAATCTATGATAATGAAAATTGTGCATATCGGTGTACAGTATGTGTCAATAGTGTGCCTAAATGTACTGTCAACTCTATTTTCATATTTTTCTTTATCTTAAAAAAAAAAAAAGAATCAATCAGAATGTCATGGTCATTTTACGCGACTGAAAAGGACTTTAGGGTGTTTTTTGCATCATGCTTATCAAACTCTTCCTTTGGAGCAGCTGTGCTCAGATCAGTATAACACTAATAAAAGGTAACTCAGACTAACTGACCCACAGTGTGTGTGGTGTCTTCAGTGTGTTTGCTTGCTGTATTTGTGATGTTTCTGAAAGATGTGCAGGCCCTTTGGATGGTATATATTTGTTAATAAAAACACTATTGATGTGGCTGATCTTCCTGTAGCTGCATCAAGTGTGCCTTTCCTGGATCTAAAGGTGTCTGTGGGCTAAGGTGCTGGATGGATCTTTAATGTAGTTGCTTTCTACTGTCCTGACTAGTGTAATCAACCAATGCTACATTGACTAAATAACTGAAGAGCTTATCTCCAAAACGCTGTTGAATCTTCATCATTCAATATCTACAATACAGAGGATCAAAATTCTATTAGTACTGTCACTTTGTCAACCAAGGACTTCAGTACCAGAATTTATTTTAGGTTTGTGCTATTCTGTAAGATCAAGTGAAATTTTGCCCATAGGCATGGATGGAATAATTGTTTCCACAAGAAAATGTTTAGAATTAAATTAAGTGCTAAAGTGCTCAAGCAACCACACCAATAACAAAACCATTAATGGGCAAGAATGGTGGGATAAAGATCATTATGTGTTTGCATAGATATGTAAAGGCAGTGTAAGGTTTATTTCATTCTATGAGATTTTTGTCATACAATAATCATCAAATCAAAACAAGAAAAATGATAAAAGTAAACAATCAATAGTACGAAAATGAAACAGTTATCCCAAGTGACAAATTAATTTAAATGTTTAAATGTAATTTCTGGATTATAAAACTTGTTGAAAAATAGGCATAGCATTTAAATGATGGTAGACAGACGTGTAATCTTTTCCCATTTTTTATTTTTGCTTGTCACTGACTATCTTCCAATATGGTAGGCGGCTTTATCCATCTGCACAAGGACAACATAGCTCAAGTCTCATGCTTGTCTTTCTTTGCGCAGTAACGTTATTGCAATACATAATGCAAATGCACATTGGACACTTTCAATTAGGGCCAGGCCTCGACCCTTATTTAGGCGACATGCATTTGTAGTCAAATTATTTTTGACTACTGACAGGCATGGAGATAAACGGTCCTCAAGTGCAGCTTCTTGTGATTGATACAACTGCATCAACCTGTCTGGCGTCGTATCATTTCGTGAGCTGGTGTACAACACCTGACAGTCATTGTTTGAGCTATTTAACATGTTATTTATTCATTTTTTAACAGTCTTCACGTCTTCCTCTGTGCTTTTCCCACCGGGTCAGCAATGATAACGATCCCCCAGGCAGCCAAACCTGGAAGACAGAGAGGGGTTTGTATGGCTGTTGATGTCTAACATGACAGATCGCATCGACCTTAGAAACAGGTTATCAGCGGCTGTAACTCACTTGCAGCGAAGGTAATCTGAGCCACTGTCCCCATGGAGGTCGGTCCACCGAGCCGCATCGTCTTTCGGGCTGCATTGTACACATATACCGCAGACAAGATCAAGCCGCCGCCCGAGAGAAGCCGACAGCTCCAGCAGCTCTTGAACATCTGACTGGATTTAGCTACTGGGCCAACTGGGGCATCTCCTCCTGGCGACGCTGCTGTTGACATTGTCCAGGAGAGTCGTGCTAATGCTAACGCTAATACACTTCCTGGTTACAAACGTGGAGACAACAACGGACGAGCGGACAGGCTAACATGAAAGATATGCGGGAAAATATTTCTCCAAATCGCCTTTATGTGTGTAAACGACTCTTAGGAATGACTTACTACCAAGGAGGTTTACAGGTGCTGCTCATAGGTCAGATTTCTAGAACGGTTCCGGGTCGTGTGCGTAGAGCTTCCTGTCTGATATTTTCAAAATAAAAGTCCGTGTTTATGTCTAGTGTCATTCACCTGGTTGCGTAAAACCTCATAAACTATGTCCCGTGCTCTGACTAGGACAGTCCAGTGAATATTGATCCAATATGTTACTTTGCAACCTTGTCTTTAAACGTGTTTTGAATTCGTCTTACTAGCTCTCCCCAATGTGAGAGACTAAAAAAATCAACCAATCAGTCATTGTTATATAGTGATAACGTTAACCGACTAAAACGCCTTGGTCTAGGGCACTTTAGTATACATGTTTTTGGGTTGGTTTTGAAAATATTTCCATTTGAATACAATAAACAACTTATTACAGGTTTCAGGGTGTGTGGGCCATCAAAATATATTGCCACCGTCCTCCACCTTTATCCCACTGAGTATAATAAATTAATTTTCTTTGTATTTTCAGACCAGACCGTCTTCGTTACCATTCGCGCCGCCGCTTTTCAGCTGGTGTCTCCCTCCGCCTTCGAGTTAAACTGTAACTTTTGACCGGTGACTGGTATTAGGGGGCGACAGTCCGGGCCGCTCTGTCTCTGTAGCTGCCATGCATCTCCGAGCTGTAACAGCGTTTATGTTCGTTACTGTTTTTCCCTTTCCGCCGTCGTTCACATCGGCCCGGGTTCAAACAGAGACCACCGTCGGTTCTTCGTACCTCGCCGCCGTGTATGAGCACCGGGTAATCCTGAACCCGGAGCCTCATGTCGCCCTGTCCCGCCCCGCTGCCCTGCAACACCTCCACCAAAACCTGGACGTCTATGAGGAGCAAGCTGCCCGGGCGGCGCAGGAGGTACGGACAGTTGGTTGTTTACATGCTATCAGCAGCGTTTGGCTCTAAACTAATATAAGCAATAGCCTACTCATTGCTCATGTCAAAGGTAATAGCATTATTCACGTGTCACTCCCTGGGACATAGGCTGCGGTCACCTGAGGGGTTGTATAAGCTATAAAGCCTTAAGGAGCTATACTGCAGCATTTCCACTAATAACAGGCTATTCAAACCTGGCGCACATACATTGATCTCTTCAACAGCCAACATTGGCCAGCAGTGAACATTTAAGGCCACATTCTTTAAACTCAGAGCGTTAGTTTAGAAGGAGGTGGGTATAGACTACTGCAAACCCTGCCAGCGTCAAACAGTACATTTACTGATAGGTGGATTTATTATTAGTCTCTAACAGGCTGCCTCTCATCCTCCATCCCCCTCCCCTCTGTCAGGGCGCCCAGATCCTGGTGTTTCCAGAAGATGGTCTGCAGGGTTTCAACTACAGCCGCTCCTCCATCTCTGGATACCTGGAAACTGTCCCCGACCCCCAGCAGGAGAGCTGGAACCCCTGCACAGAGCCGGGCAGACACAACAACACTGAGGTACACAAACACATTCATTCACTTAGATTTTACATTGTAGGTGATTAGCTGACATCAATGAGCAGGTAGGGGTTCGGTGCCCTTCACTCACACAACAGCAAAAGTCTGTCACACTCATACTAAAAAGGACAAATGTGTGTGGTCTTCTCCCAGGTTCTCCAGCGGCTGAGCTGCATGGCCCGTCGGTACAGCCTCTACCTGGTGGCCAACATGGCCGACCTGCAGCCCTGCAGCCCCGACCCCTCCTCCTCCTCCTCCTGCCCCTCTGATGGACACTGGCAGTTCAACACCAACGTGGTCTTCAGGTGCAGTGCAGATCTTAGAGTGGAAGCACTACAGCTAGATTCACACACACACACAAATCTAGTATTTCTTCAAACCAGTGTGACCCCGGTGTGACCTTTTCATGAGAGCCATCACAATCTTGGTCACCTAAGGTTAAAAATCAAGGCCTATAGTGCCACCCAACTAGTGGTCCTTGACCAGCACTCCTACACAGACAGTATTATATTGGTGTGCTTTGTTAATTCTAATGTCATTAAATTATAATCATGGAATCTTTTAATAAAATCAGTGCAGAAGAATAAAAGAGTGTAACCGTAGAGCTGGAAACTTAGCCAGACACATTGTCACCTAGGCTGCCACTACACACCTCCTATGCAGTGACCTTTTGACTGTTGCTGCCCCTGTCTGATAACCTGAGGTAGTCAAATGAGTGCAGACAGTCAATGTTAGATGGTGTCATGAAGCTTTAAGAATACAAGCTTAGAACACTTGTTGCTGTCCAACTGTGGCCAACTTGTAACTTACACAAAAGCAACAAATGCCTGTCATCACTGCAGGCTGCAGCTGGGTGCATGTCTGGAGAAAGAGGGCTTGAGTCTGTATCACACCCTAGAGTTTTCCTCTAATATTTTGTTGATGTAATCAGTAGTATGTTTTTTTTCTTCAGTGTATGTGAACTAGTAACAGTATTGTCTTTGATACAGGTCAGATGGCCTGCTGGTGGCGCGCTACCATAAACACAACCTTTACTTTGAGAAGGCCTTCGACCAGCCGCCCCGCCCGGAGATCATAACGTTTGACACACCATTCGCTGGGAAGTTCGGTGTCCTCACCTGCTTCGACCTCCTGTTCCATGAGCCCACAGTGACCCTGGTGGAGAGGGTAGAAAACACACACACACAGAAAACATGTATCCAACTCCAAATTTCCTTTTCAGTCTTTTCCTCTTCTTACCCTCTCCCTCTCTCCCTCTCAGGGTGTGCGTCAGCTCGTCTACCCCACCGCCTGGATGAACCAGCTCCCCTTGCTGGCAGCCGTCCAGTTCCAGCGGGCGTTCAGCCTGGGCGCCGGCGTCTCCATACTAGCGGCCAACATTCGCAGCGACCCGCTGGGCATGACGGGCAGCGGCATCTTCAGCCCCGTCTCTGCCCTCCACCACCACGCCCGGCAAGGAGATCCAGAGGAGGGCCGGCTGCTGGTGGCCAGAGTGCCCGTCTTAGACCCACTGTGGCTGGGGGAGAGAGAGTCTCTCAGCGGGGGGCCATCAGGGGAGAGAGGGGGGGACACTGAGGGGGGAGTCAGGGGGGAGTCCTGGTCGTCTAAGCCTGTGGACTCTGGATACTGCCTGCAGGAGAAGACATGTCTGGATTGTACTACTCCTCCTCCTGCCACCTCTCCTTCAACCTCTCCTTCAGTCCCTCCCTCCTCCGCCACCTTCAGCTCATCCATGATGTATGACCCCTTTACGTTTGTCCTCCTGTATGGAGCAGAGGGCGAGCTGAGTGTGTGTGATGGCCCCCTCTGCTGCCGCCTGCAGTACCGACAGTCACAGCAGGGCGGCAGTACAGAGCTTTACGCACTGGGAGCGTTCGCTGGCACACACACCGTCAACGGGCGCTACGCCCTGCAGGTATGAACAAGGACAACTTTGTTTTATATTTATATGATTTTGAATAGTTACAATATGCTCCCTCCATTTCCATGATCTAATTGCTGATCTGCTACCGTCTGATTGATTAATCAATTCATCCATACAAGGAAGGAAGTGGAAAAGGATGGATATTTAAATCTGCTTGAAAAAAACACTTGTTACATTTAACTCATCTCCATCTAAAGGTGTGTGCACTTGTCCGCTGTGCGGGGTCGGAGGCCAGTTCCTGTGGACAGGAAGTGGAGGAGGCGGAGTCTAAAATGGACTTCGTGTTGGAGGGGAAGTTTGGGACACGACACGTGTACCCGTCGGTGCTGGCGAGCGGGCTGGTCCTGGAGCAGCCGGAGCATCTGGAGAAGACCGCAGATGGCAGGGTGACCATGAGGCACTCCAACATGGCTGCTGGACTGGTCACTGCCTGTCTCTACGGCCGCATGCATCACCTGGACCATGACTGAACTACATGTGTGTGTGTGTGTGTGCGTGTGTGAATTAAATACATGAGCGTCAGGAAACAGATTTTAAAATGGGATTATGTACATGATTGTCAGAGTGATTGAGATTAGTAATGATTTTAGTGTCTGTCTCTAATTTTCTACCTCAAAGCAACCATTGAACGAGTGATAACCTGACCTCAATGTACCAGTCTGTGCATAAATAATACACATTTCACCTTTTATACATTTGCACATTGTCATTTGACTTCTGTAATAGAAAACCGTACTAAATCAAAAAGAAATATCTTTATTTATTCATAACTCATTCTTTATGAACATTGCACCAAGGATGAGTTCATCCTCTGCCCAAAAGTTGCTTGTTCCTAAAAAGGCAATGTTGCTCCATTTCTTACACCCACACTCCCTCTCTCACATACACACCTCTCTCGCTCACACACAAAGACACTCACACACACACAGTGTCAGCCACTTTTTCCTGTCTCCAGTACAGTACACAGACAATAAGTAGTTACAGAGTTGCAAGTTAAAAACCCATGGGGCACCTCACTAGGGGAGCCGTTCTCCACCCGACTCCTGAACCAATCACACAGTAAATGCGTCTTACATCCACCTGCTGTCAGAATCGGCTCCCGAAAGACAAACTGTAGGATTCAGTCTCCTGTCAGAACCAACTCAACAAATGACCTCCTCTCCTGTAGGAATCGAAAAGTGGTTCAGAAAAACGGACTCAGCATTACTAATGTGCGTGAGTGACAGCCATCGGTGTCTGCCATGATAGCTTGGAGAAGAACTTTGAATAAAAATCCATAAGTACAGTAGGGAAAAGAGTCCATCCGTCTCTTGGTCCCTTAAGATTGTCCCTCTGCCTTTTCCATAGATGAAAGTTTCCCAACAGAGGCCAAAAAGCAGCCCTCTGAGCTTTTCTTCAGTAGTTGCTCTTCTAGTATAGTAGAGGAAAAAACAGTGGAAAGGCATGAAATCACTTCAGAAAATATCAGCAAAGAGGAACATAATTTAAAAAACACTGATTTGACTTGACTGAAAAAGAAAAGGACACTGGTCTGTCTTACTGACCAGACAGAAATGTAGTGTGTGTTCATCTTGAGGTTACTTATCCTATTTCATTACTCCGCCCTCTCTGAATTTGTTTTCTTCCCCTGGGGCATGCACCTTAATGAAGTAAACGCGTCTAGTTTACAGGACGAGTTGCTTTTGGATTTTAAGAGGCTTATCTACGCCTACTGGTGTGAAAAACAAAAAAAAGAAACTGCCCAGATCACAAAAAAAGAATCCACCCACAGTCTCTGGTTCTCTACCTCCTCCTCTCTTCTCATCCGTTGTCTGTGATCTCTGTTAAGGCTCCTGAGTGGTTGGCCAGCCCGCCAGTATTTCGGGGCTGTAGCCAATAGCAGTGACCCTGGGACGCCCTGGGGAGGAGGGCGCGGCCTCAGTATGTCTCCGAATCAGAGTCGTTGAGCTCATCGTCCGCGGAGATGGAGGACAGTGGGCGGTCCGGCCTGCAGTAGGAGGCGTGGTCAGGCCTCAGAGGGGGCGGGGTGTCAAAGGCCACGCCTTTGGAGATGTGGTTGGAGGAGGGGCGGTGGTTGACGACCGTCCGAGCGAGAGAGAGAGCGGGCAGAGTTGCTATGGTGACCATGGGGGAGGCGGGCATCATGGAGTTGAGGATGAGGGCGAGGCAGTCAGCCACGTCCCGGTTGGGAGCGCAGGCCAGTGCTGGGGTGTAACCTGGGGACAGGAGAGGAAATGTTTGCTCATATTTCGGTGCTAAAGTGTGTCTGAATCGAGGTTGTGCGCTAAAGCAGTGAGGTGCATGCTGACCGTTCTCGTCCACTGCCAACACACTGGCTCCTTTCCCCAGCAGCTCCTGAACCACCACCGTCAGACCGTTCCTGGCTGCTACATGCAGGGGCCTGCAGGGGAGAGGGGAGAGGGGGGTGGTGGTGGAAGGAGTCACAGAGTTAAAGTAAATCCAATCTGAAGTTATTAGGGGTTATTAGTGTCCTACGCTCTAGCAGGACTACATACGTCTGGAGAGCAGCATTGGTGGAGTTGATGAGGTTCCTGTCACTGAGCTTCTCCAGAATCAACAACGCACTCGTCTCGTGACCCTGGGAGGAACAGAGAGCAAGAAAGCAGAGGAGAGTGGAAAAAGAAAAAAGGGATGAGATGACAATTGAATGGGATTTGCAAGATTTGCAATAACAAACATGATTTAATTAACCTCACCACCAGCTAAACGCTGATTAATTTTGACAGGCTGGTAAGTTTATTTTCTCTACCACTGTTGGTCCTATGTCATATTTGGTTGGTGAATGGCCAGTGGATGAAAAAGTTAGTTTCTTCTGTGTGTGTGTGTGTGTGTGTGTGTGTGTGTGTGTGTGTTACCTTGCTGCAAGCCAGATGTAAGGCTGTGTTCCTGTGGTTATCCTGTAGTGTGAGGTCTGCTTTGGCGCTGCTCACCAACACTTCTGCAACAGACAGATGGAGATGGTTACCTCCAAGCTTCAGTGATGAAAGACCAACACTATATCTCTCTGTGTGTGTGTGTGTGTGTGTGTACTGACCCACAGCATTGGTCTGTCCGTTGAGAGCGGCCATCATCAGTGGCGTGCTGCGAGTGTGTGTGTCGACTGTGTTTGCCTGAGCTCCGTGGGCCAGCAGCAGGGAAACACACTCCACATGGTCTGAAAACGCTGCTGCGTGAAGGGAGGTCCTACAGTGACACACACACAGTTAAGAACATGCTGACACAGCTACTGCATCGATTTCTAGATAGGACAAATCTATTTCTAAGTTCACCACAATGTGCTGTGCAGGGAACAAATACACAAATACAGTTCTGTCACAAGTCAGTCAGTTATGAGTATTTTAATGCATACTGTGTGTCATGTTGGAGCAAAATTATTACATGAATAATAATAATATAATAATAGTAATAGTGTATGAGTGTGTTTGCGTCTCTCACCTGCCCTTGGAGTCAGTGGTGTTGACGATGGCAGCACCCAGGGAGTCAATTAACATCTCAGCTACTCCCTCGTTATCGTTCATTCTGAAATACACAACACACACACACACAGTCACATGTCTGCACACCACACTGTTAAAAATATCCACCACACCCAAACATGCAAGATGTGTACAGACACATGGTCTTACACAGCACAGTGCAGGGGGCTGAAGGAGTTGCCCTGAATCTTCCTGAACGCCTCCTGGTCTAACAGCACCTCCACACACGCATCGTATCCTAGAAAGAGAGAGGGAGAGAGAGAACAAGAGAAAGAGAGACAGACAGAGCAAGAGATAGATATAGAAAGGGAGAGAGGAGGATAGAAAAGAAAAGAAATATAAGGAAAGAATAGAAGGTTAGAGGGAATTTTTAAACTTCAGACTACTAGTGCAGTGCCCGTTCAAAATAGGCGTAGGCTATCAGTCGCTTGCTTTGAGCCCCGCTGCTGCACAGAGCGCTGTTCGCTTGTTTATTCAAAGTTTATTAATATTGAACGTGTCGCGTGTCCAATCCGACACTGCACGTCCTTGGTCCCCAGCAATACACCCGCCAAGTGTGAAGTAGATCGGACAAACGGTTCTCGAGATATGTGAAGGACACACAGACGGAGATTCCTTGCTTTATTGTATGATGAATCAATAACTCTTTTCTGTCCAGTTTTTACTGGTGCAATACATGCAGTGTTACTAAATAGTTTATATATAAATATCAAATCTGAAGTATTTTGGGGTTTTTGCACTTTTACAAATGCTATGCCATAGCTTCAGACAGAACAGAAATGTCAATGTGTTTGAGTGTTTCATGCCCTGTCCTTACCGTTGTAGCAGGCCCAGTGCAGCGGTGTGTAGCCCTGGTTGTCAGTGAGGTGTGTGTTAGTGTGTGAGGAGCTGGTGGCCTGCAGCAGGGCCCCCAGGGCGCCCACACGGCCACAGGCGGATGCCAGGTGCAGGGGCGAGCGGCCGCGTATGTCCCTCACACACACACTGGCCCCCCGCTGAAGGAGGGCCTCCACACACTCCTCCTGGCCTGTCACCGCCTGTAGGAAAACCAGAAAATATTACACATCATTTGTGCTGAAAATGCTAATATTTGTTCACATATAGTGATTTTTGAATGTGATGTTATGTTGATGTGTGTTTCAGAATATAATTGAAACATTTTGCTTCAAAGGTTTGGTAAAAGTTATGCTAAATCAAGGCAGAAAACTGGGTCACAAATTAAACAAAACCAAATGCACTACAAACATTAGAAGATAGTCAAGTAGAATAATAATAGTAGGATATTCCCACCTCCTTCCAAAATTACTAACATAATGTAATATGACGATGGAAAAATAACATTCTATAAAAGGATTTTTTGGAATTAGTTAATATAATTAAAGTAACAATTAAAAACATGTCTATAATAAAGTGTTTTACATGTGCTCACTTGCAGAAGCAAATAGTAAATAGGTATAAAAATAAAAAAACATTTTACAAAGCTACAGAGACCACCAGGTGACACCAGAAAAAAATATTTGTGTAATGCGGGCTGAGCCACATGTGCATATGAAATATGTTGCATCGTATTTTTTTCCTGCTATATTATATCAAAGTCAAATCATGCACAAAAACGGTTGCTATGCTTTCCAGTAGGATGTGTTCATGTGTGCATCCCTTGGTAAAGCCAAGAAAACAGCACTAAACACAAGCACTTTGTGGCGTGCACTTTTGACCTGGTCTGAGCAGGTGGGCAGCACAAGCACAACTCCCCGTAGTCCCTGACACCAAAATTGCAGTGATCAGTCGCTACTGACACACTCCCTACTGCGCCTCACCTCCCACATAGCCTTAGTCAAGTGCATGGAGAGTCACCAAAATACCAAACGAGCACAGGCGAGAAAGAAACCGGTGTGTGCCCGATGAAAATGCCTGCCATCCCCCATGCACCGTTAGGAAAATAGAGCCCCTAATGTTAGTGGGTGTGTACGAGTGTGTCTCACCCCGCGGTGTAGTGCCGTCCTGCCCCAGCGGTCCCGGGCCTCTACACTGGCTCCTTGACTGAGTAGTGAGTACACACACTCTGTGTGTCCACTCAGCACTGCCAACATCAAAGCCGTCCTGCACAGACCAAGAAAATATCAACTTATACTCAACAGCTAAGAGATAACACAATGTCATAGTGAAAAAACATACTGATTAAGTTCAGATGAAACTAGTTAATACATTGAAACAAGAAGTAAAGGATCCTGACCCATCCCAAGCAAATCACTCACTGAAAGCTTCCAACTTAAGCCATTTATATCCACACACACATACACACTCACTGTCCGTTGGCGTCTTGTATGTCCACAGAAGAGTGTTGATCGTTGTTGCCCATGAGCAGGCGCAGGCACTCTGGGTGGCCATTCATAGCTGAAGGATACACACACAGACACAACTTAGTAACTTAGCAAATTACTTTTTAAAAGCCAGGCTGCAAACCAAATTAATGTGATGTGTAAGTGTTGTATCCACACTGACTCTGTGGTTGTAAGTGTGTACCTGTAGCATGTGACTGTGTGCATAACTGCAGCATGATTGCCTGAATGTACATGTGTACCTGCAGCGTGTATGGCCGTCCTCTTGCGTGTGTAGTCGCGGGCCATGGGTGAGGCTCCGTGGTGCAGCAGCAGGGAGACACACTCCTGGTGGCCCCTGGAGCAGGCCAGGCTGAGGGGCGTCCGGCCCTCGGGGCTACGGACATCCACATCCAGCAGGGAGGACAGGAGGACCTCCAGTGCTCCACAGTGGCCGTGGTACGCCTGGATAGAGGGGGCACACACACACACATCAACAGACACAGTGTTAATAGCCAAAAGCAGTCAGACAGAGAGAGAGTCAAAGCACTAGAGACAGAGATCCTGAGTGTGAGAAAGACAGACAGCTAAATAGACAGACTGAGAAATCCCTGAACTCACCGCCAAGTGTAGTGGACTGACCGGGGCCTGGCTCTCGGAGTCACTCAGCATGTCTGTTCCCGACGTCTCCATCAACTGACACAGAGAGGTGGTTGACAAAATACTCAATTCATTTCCAGGTTTACACACATTGCATCTCACAGCCACATTAATGTGGCATAGAAATGAAGCCGTGTTCCCACTACTCCGCTTTTTTCAAACTGTCAGTGCCTATTTTATATGAAAGTCAATGAGGAGCAGCAATGAGGCAGAGGATGAGCATCCACTTTATAAAGATGCTGTGCCTGGCGTCTTTTTAGTTGAGACCACTTGTTTTTAATTTTTTAATGTAACACACATTTTTTGTGAGCCAACCAATCACAAGGAAGAAGAGGAGGCACTTTCTCAAAAGCAGAATAGTGTGAGCGCACCATAATATTTTGCCCAGCAGAGGGAGCTCATGCCACAAAGAAATAAGTGGTCAAGGAGAGTAAAATGCATGAAAATAAATATTTGATGAAATCTTCTTACCACATCAAGAGGTGTCTCACTTGCTATCTGAAAGAAAAAGAAGGCAAATACTGTAAGTAAAGAAGATGAATGGTTCTTGTGGCAGATTATATGTGTTTTGTTTAGAGCACTATGCCATCTGCAGGGTTCCTACACACATTCACTTCATGTGAAGATTTTGCTTGTTGATCCATATGATGTATGCTGGGTAGAGGCTGGGTAATATGTCCACCCACTAGACCACATCATTCTACAGCTGCAGATGTTTCTTCAAAAAGCATACAATATGTAAAATGACTATGGTCTTTAATATTCCTAAAATATGGAGAGTGAACTACATTTCCATACGTCTCAAGACTTTTCTCTACAATTCCAAACTTTTCAAGACATGGGAATTATCAGTTTCAATTTCCATGTTTTTCCAAGTTTTCCAGTGCTGTGTAGGAACTCTACATGTGACACATTTTCATGTAGCATGGTAGTTGTTCCCACCAGTTCCAGGCAGAGAGTGTGTCCGTAGGCCGAGGCATAGTGCACTGCACTGTAACCCTGTTTGTCTCTCACTCCTGGATCAGCATCATTCCTCAACAGGTACTCCAGACACCTGACAGAGAAAGAACAATAAGAAAACAAAGAAGGGGCTAACAAAACAAATCACACAGCATACACACACAATGGAAATGAATGGACTTCAAGCAAAAGCTACCGTCAGACATTTAGGATTCCCTGTTGCACTTCTAGCAGTTAGTTTGCTAGAAACTCTCTCTCTCTCTCACTCACACACACACACACACACACACACACACACACACACACACACACACACACACACACAGTAGAACTTACTTTCCATCAGTGTCTACTGCAGCAGCGTAGTGTAGGGGGCTGCAGCCTCTCTGGTCCAGCTCATTGACGCTGGCCCCGGAGCCCACCAGGGCAAACACACACTGGTAGTTGCAGTTGGCTGATGCATAGTGGAGTGGAGTCCTGGGACGGTCAGGGAGCCAACATCGGCCATTATTCACACCAGCAAGGACTACATATCCCCTCTCCTCTACCCACCCTAACTGCTCTCAAAACATTTGTCTCTACCTCTTTCTTTAGCTCTTATTTTATTTCTTTTCTTCTCTATTACATGATCCTTCTGTGGTTACAGGCTGTGACCCCTGCACCTTACTACTGGATGTTTGTACTTTTGGTGATCTAGGAATTTAAGATTATTCCAATTATTGCGCTAATTGTAAGTGGCTCTGTACCCACTAACAATGTAGTCAGTCCCTATACAAATGAACTCTGCTACTCTTCTATCAGCTAGATGCCTAAAATGTAAATGAGAATGTAAATGCTGGACTACATCAGACTGGGCATTTCTGTTGCCTTGCCAATCAGAGTAGCTACCTCAAAGGTAGAATTGTTAGAATTTACTCTTTTTCATTGATTGCTTTCTCTCAGGGCCATTTGGCATTCTCAAATGAATTAAACCACATTCTTACTAGGAGATATGCAAAACAGCCTCCGCAAAATAGCTGCAGAAAGCAGCTGTGACATAAATTGAAAAAATAATATAACTATTATAGCAACGACAAGTCCAATTAAATCTCACAGTCAGTATAGACAAAGAGCTCACCTTCCAAAGTTGTCTTTCCGGTTAAAGTCAGCTCCTGTGTTTAACAGCAAGTTCAGACACTCCAGGTTCCTGGTTGGAGAGAAAGAGTCACCATTTCATTGACATACGAATCCAAGAGACTGCAGGGCAAAGTGTTGTCTCTGCTCTTTATACCAAAATACATCAAATTCAATTCAATTTTCAAGTAAAAAGGTAAAAAGGAGGATAAGAATGAAGAGGACAGGGAAAATGAGAGGTTTGTGGAAAGAGTGCCAGAGATGAAACAATGATGGAACATTGAGTAGAAACACTGACTCACCCTCCAGCTGCAGCAGCATGCAGACAGGTCCTTCCAAAGTCGTCAGGGGTGTCGATGTCGAAGCCTGAGTAAATATGCAATCAGCATCAATTTAGATGTCAACTAGGTGATGCCAGTGGCAAGAATGGTGCCAGCGTGGTGAGTGTACCTGAGGACAGCAGCTTCCTGCAGCAATCTGAGAAGCCGCTGAGAGCTGCCAGGTGGAGGGGGAACATCCCATGAATACCTCTCCTGCAAAGATAAAAGGCACACGAGACACAGTTACAAGCCTTCACAGGACATGAAGGTCATGGCGTGTGAGCATGTGTGCATTCTTGATGAGAGAGAGAGAGAGAAAGATACACCTTGATTTTAACAATCTCACCAGTCCTCAAAATGTTCACACATTAAGGGAAATTAGCAACAATAATGAATGAAGAATAACATTGTGGATTGCTAATCTGTTCTTATTTGAATGTTATTGTTCTATAGTGAACAATGTATGAACCCAGCGTTTCTTACAAATAAAGTAGACACCGAATTCAGTAGAAAGACAGAGAGAAACAGGGATGGAGCGTGTTTAATGTGCACTGTGACTAACTTGGCGGTGTTGGCCCCGTGGTTGATGAGTGCGGTGATGATGAGCTCGTGGCCATACCGAGCAGCGATGTGAAGGGCAGAGTTTTTGCTCTTGTCCTCGCAGTCAATCTCCGCTCCTGCACATATTTATAAATATATGCAGTCCCATTAATACAACATGAGGACATCCACAAAAAAGATGTATGCAGATAATTTGTGAAGTCATGCCATATGTAATAAATTTACAATCAGCACGCCTGCACATCCAAAACAATTAGAGGCAAGACAGCACACTGTGGGGGGGGGGCTCTCACCATTTTGAATGAGGGCCTGAGAGCGAGAGAACCTGCCATGGGCAGCTGCCATGTGGAGGGGAGTCTTACCATCCTTACTCTAGATGGAGAGAGAGACAGAGAAATTGGGAGAAAAGAGGGTCCTGATTTTCTGTAGGAAGACAACATATCAGTACTACAGTACATCAAGAGACATCATGTGAGTGTGGACAGTTGACTGCACTGTGAACTCTTAGTGAGGTTACCAGCCTGGGGTTTAAGAGCTTAGAAAGAATGGAAGCTATCTTACACCGACTTGTGCACCACACGCACACACACACACACGCACACACACATTCTTTGAGCAGCTTGCAGCCTGAGGGAGTCAGCTCCCCCCATCTTCCATATGGCCTTGCATCTTGAGGCTGTGTGGAGCCAATATCAGTTTCCATCAGTGCTAACAAAGTGTTTACAACACTGTAATTTCTTTGGTCGTTTCTTGCTAGTAGCTACTGAGCAGCAATCATTCCTTAACACTTGCTAAGAGCTTTCTGCTGAGCAGTGTTTGCTGTAGATGGTGGGGTTAGGAGTATTTTGGTTCTGAAACACAGGTTCACACCTGGGTCCATTACAGGATCCGTTACAGCAGGTGCTGCAATTTAAGCATGGCTCTTAATGTAAAGGAAACACTATATGCTGAGATGTATTTGTGTGTGCTTGAATGTGCATGTGTTATGTATGTATGGACACACTGAGTACTCACCCTCATGTTGACATGAGCACCATGGGCCAGCAGCAGCTCCTGGCACAGCGCCCCCTGGCGGGAGGAAGAGGCAAAATGGAGGGCAGAGAAACCCCTCTCATTCACCTGAGATAGGATGGTAAATAACACAATTAAACACACACAGCCATCGTCAGACTGCAGGCTCACACTATGTCACATGGAGACACACACATACCTGGTTGACGTTGGCCCCAGCCTCGATGAGCTCATTCACCACCACATCCTGTCCGTTATAACAGGCAACATGGAGCGGGGTGTTGCCATAGGCGTTTACTTCGTTGATCTACACAGGCAGACAGAGAAGAGTATGAATGTATGTCTTGATGTGCATACTTATACAGCCTAACTTTTCAGGCACTGAGAAAAAGAGTTAATTTAATTTTTGCATTTTCATTGAATAAAGAATACCATACCATAAATACCATTCAAATAGCATGTATTTTTTACAGTTAATACTTTGGCTTGGTCCAAGGGTCATGGCACATTATATGCATGTTGAGGATGTCAGTTGTTAGTTAATGTAAAAAAAATTTTTTTTTTTCAATTTTAAATTTTGTGGTGTACTGATAATGATAGAGTCCCTATGATTAGCACTGACAATACTGAGAGCATAACACGCTCTGTGTGCCTCCCGGTCTGTGTCTGTGTGTGTGTGTGTGTGTGTGTGTGTGTGTGTGTGTGTGTGTGTGTGTGTGCGTGTGTGCGTGTGTATTCTGACCTGGACCCCCAGGCCCAGCAGGTAGTGCACTGTGCTGCTCATGCCACTGGAGGCAGCTGCGTGGAGCGGGGTATAGGCCTTCTTGTCCTTACAGTCGACCTCGGCTCCACTGGCCACCAGCAGCCTCACCACCTCCAGATGACCTGAAACAGAGGGGGGGCGGGAGAGAAAGAGCTGGGTGGAACTTTAACCGAAATGAGATTAGTGTGTGTGTGTGTGTGTGTGTGTGTGTGTGTGTGTGGGGCGGGGGGGGGGGGATTTAGCATACGCAGTGTGTATGGGTGGTTAGATACAACAGATTCATCTAATGTCACAGAAAGTCCATTTGCACAACAACAGTCTTACCCATGTAGGCTGCCCAGTGGATGGCTCTCCTGTCCTTCTTATCAAATGCATTAATGTTGGCTCCTCTGGACAGCAGCAGCTTCACCATCTGACACACACACACACACACACACGCACACAAACTTTAATAGGTGCCGACACGTTTATGTGTGTGTGTCTGCGTGTGTGTGTGTGTGTGTGTGTGTGTGTGTGTGTGTGAGACCAACCTCTACATGTCCGCTGAAGGCAGCATGGTGCAGAGCAGTGCGCCCTGCCCGGTCAGACACGTTGACGTTGCTAAGCAGCGGGACCAGGGCCTCAGCGCAGCGTACCGCCTTGTTGCTAGCTGCAACATGGAGCGGTGTCTGCCAGTTCTTGTCCCGGGCGTTAACATCAGCACTGTGCTTCAACAACACCGACACTGCGTCCTGGACAGAGAGAGCCAATATAGTTCAGTGTTATAATAAGGCACATGCCAGTGTGTGCAGGTGTGTGTGTGAGTGTATGTATGTGTGCTTGCTATTCTCAGTATTCTCAGTTGGTTTGAACTGGTCCTATCAACCTGGAGCTTGACCAAGGTAGGACAAGTCTTTACAGATTTAATAACTGAATTGATGAGATTCAGTGTATTTCATTACTTGTGACAAAGGAAAACCTGCAGTAGAGTCACAGGAGTACACATGGTGTGTGTGTGTGTATGTGTGTGTATATGTGTAATGTGTTACCTCACTGCAAGAGGCGACAGCTCGGTGAAGAGGAGTCAACCACTTGTTATCTTTGGCATTAACTCTGGCTCCTTGGGGGAGGGCAGGAGAGAGTGAAAGCATTAGAGAGAGAGAGAGAGAGAGAGAGAGAGAGAGAGAGAGAGAGAGAGAGAGAGACAGAGAGAGAGAGAGAGAGAAACAGAGAATAGAGAAATGTCAGAGAAATGTCAACAATGACAGAGCGAAGGGAAACATGTTGAAAGCCTGAAAAACATCTGATCATTGAAAACAGAGAGCACGTGCGAGAGAAGAAAGCTTAAAGTAAAGGTTAAATGTCTTGTGGGAGGGGGGATCCCATGAGCCACTAGTGCCTGGAGGGTGTAAAAACTCCCATGACCCTTTTTGGGACTGTTGGGGGAGGGGGGTTAAAATAGCCCAGAAATTGCACCTGTTGCTGCCCCTTGACGTCACTGAACAACAGTCAACACACACACACACACACACACACACACACACTTCCCCCCCTACTCTCGAGTGTTTTACGTCAACGTTGGCCCCACCTCCTGACCTGCTCAGCTGACTTCACAGAAAGCCAAGCCGTAGACCCGATCAGATGAATGATAAATCATGAGCGATGTCACCAAGAGAAGACTGACAGCCACATAGCAGTGAGCAGAACACACGTGGAGGGGCTTTGAAGAGTTCAGGGAAAGCAGAGGGCTGGACGGACAGGGGATTACAAGGTAAACTGATAGGAGGCTGGAGAGGGTAACATATCAAATGACTAGCTCGACAAACTGCACTGTAAAAATATGTCCACCTTAATTCATTTTAGCCTAGTATTGAGTCTTAAAATCTTGTATTCCTTAAAACAAGTGGAAACAAACTACCAATAGGGAGAGATAATTCAGTTTAAAATGCAGTTTCACCCGTTTTCTCAAAAGTGACAATATCTTGAAATAAAGCAAATCAATCTATTGGTATCACAATAAAGTCATTTCATTCAAATAAATTCTTGAAACAAGCTGATTTGCATTGGAAACAAGTGTGAACGTATTTTAAGATATTGCCACTTGTTTTGAGAAAACTCTCAAAACGGGTGAAACTGCAATAGAAACAATTTAAATGATCTCACCCCCAATGGCAGATTTTTCACTTGTTTTAAGAAAAGTAAGATTTTAGGACTCAATATTAGAATACATTTTGCATTTTGCAGTGTGAATAAGATGCATAGATGGATGACTAAGCTATGTAATGGACTGAAAAAGAGCAAGGTTAGGAGAGCCAGGATGGATATATTGATGAAGAGAAAGGCTACATAGGTGCACAGAGGAATGGTTGCTAATAGCCAGTGTGGATGGATGGATGGATGGATGGATGGATGAGTAAGCTTCCCAATAGAACTGGTAGGTGGATGGATATTAGGCGAAACAGATCGAATTGACAGATGGATATAGTTTTACCTGAGAGGATGAGCAGCTCAATGATCTCAGCATCTCCCAGGTAGGCTGCAGCATGCAGGGGCGTCCGCTTCTCATTGTCCTGATAGGGGATACATATTACACACACACACACACATAAAATTAAACATGGACATTAGTTCTCCCTCTTTCTCACGCAAACCTAGGCCCCACTACACATGCATGCACACACACATACACAAATCATGGCTGTGTGAAGCATACATCACATATCCAACCACACGATCAATAGGCCGCACACCGTGGGACACCAAAAGAAACATGAGACCAGAGCAACCAGGGGACAACCTTCTGTCATCTGTTCACTCTTATTCCTTAATTCCCTCCATCACTCCAATCCGCCCTGCTGTCCTCCCTCCTATCCCACTTTCTGTCTCTTCTATCATTTTATTGTCAGTGTTTTGCAATTGCTGTCTCTACAGCAGGCTAAAGAGTTTCTTGGTTGACTTTCTATTCATTTTTCACCATCTCATCCGTCTCTTCCTGTCTGTGGGACTAACCAACCATGCAATTGCCTCCGTCGGACCGGAGAGAGCAGTCCATCCCTTTCTCCCTCTGCATCTATCCCTTTATCCATCCATCCTTTGTCTACCCTCCGTCCCTCCCTCTCCTTCTCTCTTCCGGTGCAGCAGAGGGCAATCAGCAGAGTGGGGCTATAAACAATGTCACGTGACCACGATAGGCTTGAGCCAGTGTTGCTGACTCTAGGAAGACTCAGTGTGATGACCCCAGCATTACAGACGCACAGAAAGAGAGAGAGAGACAGACTAAGACAGAAACATGTGCAGTCAAATCGAGAAAAAGACTAGGGATGTAAGAGTGTACAAAGAGAGGGGGAGATGGTTGTGCCCTTAAACCTTAGGATATGGTTGAACATTATTAACAGTCCATGCTTGCTGCCCTAGTTGACAGCTATATGAGAGGGGGAAGGTAGGAAGCTGCCAAAAGGCACTCTCATTCAGTCAATCAGTCGATAGGAGCCCAAATCAATAGTAGCCTGCCGGCTGACTGCTTCTCTCCTTGCCGTTGTTTATTTGGCAGTGAGCGTGTGTGAAGATATCAGACACAAATACACAGGGGTGTGATCAGGACAACACAAAATAGTGGAAGATAATGGAAGAAAAGCAGGGGGAAATTGTGGTGTGTATCCAACATAACTGAATTCTTGTAAAAGGCCTGAAAAATCTCCAACCTGATACAAGCTAAATAAAACAAGTGAAATTGTACCTGCACGTTGACATCCTCTTTCTTGAATATGAGGGAGCGAACTTCATCGGGGTCGACGTTGAAGATGGCTCTCAACAGAGACGGCTGCAGAAACAAACAAAAACACAACTTAGTGCTGATGTATGTGTTTAACTTCCTAGATTTGCAATGCAGCAATTATCTGCATTGAAATACTCTCACACAGCCACCATAATCCAAGGCTGGGGACATGGCCATAGGCCGCAAATGGCTGTGTACCGCTGGTTTGTTTATGACAGAGTAGCAGCTGCAGCATGCACACACACTTACACACACACACACAAACGTCTGAGTCTGTGAGGGGTTAAAGCTGTGCGCTCTGTTGACACCTGGTGTGAGACCAGCTGGTAAGAATGTAAATAGTGTTGTAAAAGACAAGAGGTATGTGGACACAATGACTAGGCTACCTGTGTATCCATACTAAACTATCTCCTCTGCTCCAAAACCTTTCATCGGGACAACTTCTAAACAAAATGATACCAGACAGAGTGAGGGCAAAGGAAGAAAGGACAAAGAAAATAAAAGTGAAGGGTCTTGGGGAGAGTTGATGAATTGCCTGGAAGGCAGAAGGTGCTAATGAATGAGAGAAATAAAATCATCCTCAGCGCTCTTCTCTCACCTCATTTCCTCTGTGTTCGCGTGTGTGCAACTGGTGTGAGCATGATAGCATGGTGCCGCCTGATACTGATTGCATGTGCTGAACAACACGCATACATATATCTTCAGGAGTTTAGGGTGGGCAACGCAATAACCAGCATTCCTATACTTGCTTATACATCATATTCACAGAATTGACTTTCTGTGTGTCTGTCTTCGTTGTCTGAACATTTTGTTCTGCATGAGCCTCAATCATTCACTCTAATACTGAACACAACTGCTTAAAGTGAGTAACAATATGCTCAGCTCACAACACAATTCACTTCATGATACTAGGCCCAAAATACCATACTTTAGTTTATTCAACAATTGAGTTACATTTATAAAAAACATATGAAGAAATGCTCAAGGATAGCACAACAAAATCCTGGACTTATCCTGGCCCAAGTCCTGGCCCACCGTGTTTCTTTTCTGCCCTGGCAAGATGATGACAGGCACTTTCATGCCTCACTATCACTTTCATGATATTACAAATGAAAGTAAAATTAACACAAATTTGTCTGTAATAGAACAAGATTGGCCTAAGTTATGTGTTTCTTCCTTCATCCATGCCATTGAATAGATGAGTACTGCTTTGCTATTTTAGCATGAAATTCTGATGATTATTTGACAGCTTTGTTTCTTAGCTGAAATTTTGTGTCACAATTTTGCCTGACAACATAGTGAGGCTGCACTATAACGGCTAAAATAATAATCATGATTATTAGGCTAGTTATGGTGATCACGCTCATTAATCAGAATTATTGCTTTTGATGATTTGAGGGAGAAATTATTTTACTTCATCTTTAGCATCTTGTTGATTAATGTGAACTACAGTGAATATTTTAAATGAAGTGAAATGTTTAAATATTACCAATAGTCTAGGATTATTAACAGTGGATAATAATAATGATAATACATAATTGTGTAGCCCAACAATATAGCTGATAGCAGAAACATTGCGTTAATGTGAAACATTAGTAAGCACCTTTTGCTACAATCTGGACAGCTCAACTGAATGCGTAGTTATGATTTTAAGTGCAATACTTTCCTATATGTTCAAGCAACTTCAAAGCCCTTCACCCATTCTCTTCAAGTTTTATTGCATTTCACTCATTTGCTATCAAGCACTTAATATCCGTGGAAGCACTGGACACACTCTTCTTGTCATACACACTTTCACCCAGTGAGGGCTGCCAGGGTAAAGTGAGACTGAAGTTATGCCATTCACTACTACGCAAGTAGTATGTAGACCTCCACCTACCTCTTAGCCTCTCTCTTTTTCCCATCCCTCTCTCATTTCTCGTCCCTCCTAAAAATAAGTAGGGCTGTCAGGCATGTCAGTATCTGTCTCCTGCCTATTACATTAATGACCGTTGGAACTATGGCAGAGAGCGGAGAAGGTAGACATGAACTAACAACACTAATCCCGTCATCAGAGCCGGCACATCTTCTCTCTATTATTGGACTTCCCCCTCCTTAGTGTACACTTCAAACAGCAGTTTTCACAGGATGAAAAGGCTTATTATCATGTTTCTATGGCAGGCTTAGCCTTAGACAACACTGGAGACTACAAAGGCCTAGGCCTTGGTGAAAATCTATACAAACCAAAAGGTCATCTCATATGGTGCTATATTCAGAACCGTTTGTCATGTGTTGGCACTGCATTGTATTTTTATGCAGCAGGCTGTGTAACTATGTACTTCAGTAGCTGTATTACCAATGCAATGCTCTGTCTCCAAACCCCGGCTGAATGCCATCACCCACATAATCGACCACATAAACCAAATGCCTGGTAAAACCTCAGCTATCACAAAAAACTCAGACTATATTTCTGTCTAACTATTGCCAATACAAGCCAAATGAATGGGTTGTAGCTAAAAATGCCTAGTCTAAGATATAGCAAACTCTAATTCAAATCAATGGAATGAACCAAACAGACGGGCCCCTCTCACCTTGTCCTCCTGAGCGCCAGCCCTTCGAGAGGCATGATGGGATCTGCGGTCTGGGGAGGATTTGGGGCGAGGAGGTGGGGATGAAGATGAGGGCTCATCCTCCTCCACCTCCTCCAGCACCACGATACACACACGGCTCGCCCGCTCCGACCGCATCAGGAACAAACACACACACACACACACACCAAGGCAATCACTCACACACTCACACACACACACACACTGTTCCCTCTCACATACGTGCGCAAATCTGGAGCACAAGCGTCAGCAGTAAATCCCACAAACACAGTGCTTTCCTCGCAAACACATACTGCACGTCTTCAGGTAAAATCCGATGTGAAAACCAGCTCTGTCCTCTATCCTTCAGTGTTGCTGGGCTGCATGTCTCCTCTGTCTCTTCTCTCCTCTCTCTAACACACGCTCACTCACTCTGAGCAGCAGTAGCGGAGACAGCAGGGAATTCCTTTGCGTAATGGTGGCGGTAAGCGGCATGCGGCAGAACGAGCCGGGCTGCCTAGCACCACACAGGAAGCTACATATCCTCACTGCCGCGCTGCAGCCAGGCACACACACACATGCGCACACACGTCAGATGCTAACACACACACACAGAGGCCCTGTGATTAGTGCGGACAATACTGGGAGCTGTAGCACCCCATGTCTGTGTGGGTGTGTGTCGCTCTTTTCAGACAGACTGCTGAAACCAGCTCTTTCAGAGGGAGAGAGGGAGAGGATAGGAGGGGGAGGGGAGAGAGAGAGAGTGAAAGGAGAAGGGAGGGGAACAGGGGATAGAGTGAAAAGAAGAAAAAGAGAGAATAATTGCAGGTAGGTACCTAGAGCTCTGCAACACACAAATCAGCCCCCTCCATTGAAAAGAAATAGAAACCTGAAGATGAATGGAGAAAAGGTGAAAGAGGGGGCAGATGACAGCAATGGGAGCAAGCTGATTTGGGAAAGTTGACTGAAACACAAGATGACTCCAAAAAGCTGAGTGAGAATGTCCAACTTCAGACAGAAACAGAAACGGAAAGGGAAAGACAGAGAGGCATGGAAAGGAGGGCTGAAGGAGACAGTGGGCTCTGCTGTTCCTAGCCGTCCACTGAGATCAGAAGGTCGCTTGCCGAGTAGCGCCCACCTTCTGCTACCAATGCCATGTGTCGGAATGGGAGAGCGTGAGATCCTGTATAGTGGTCTGAATGGAATGTGAATGCATGTGTTCTCATTTACCGATCCTTGTCGTATTGCTCCAATGCTAAACCACTCTGGGAAGTCAAGCTCTGAGATGCCTGAGCTTTGTTGCTCTGCATTAATGTAATGGTGTGCGATTTGAGTATTTTTTGTTTAAAGCCTCGAAGGCCTGTAGACACTGGCCAAACCTGAGACAATCCAAAAAGCTGTAACCCACAAAGCTTGGCACAAACCAAACCATGTGCACTACTCTGTTATGATACTTTTAGAATTAGTAAAAAAAGATTTTCGCGGTCTGCACTTCATAAAGTTGGTGCTGAAATAGAGGAGGTGTTTACTCCTCTCAAAATGCAAACAAGAAGAAAAGGAAATGGATGCCAGATCTGTGTCTGTGTGTGTGCTAGCATCCCCTTTGGTGTATTGGTGGCATAGCTTCAAAACGTCCCCATCTCCTCATTATAAAACTGGAACAAACTGGCTTTGCCAGAGAATGCGAGGCTAGCTAACAAGACCAGTGTGTGTGTGTGTGTGTGTGTGTGTGTGTGTGCGCGCGTGTGTGTGTGTCAGTCCCCCTTCATATTCAAGACAGATCCTAAAAAGAGCAATCTTGCCAAGCCACACAACCCCATTAACTCAGAGGGAGGGACAGAGCAAGGGAGAGAGCATGAGAGAGAGATGCTGTTGGATGGAGACTGTCTGCAGGCCTAAATTCAGAGTCTAATGGGCTTACCATTCATAAACTTAATATGAAAGACAGCCGACAACCTTCCTGCCCTTTCAGCAACTGACCTGACAATATAGACTTGCTTCATAAGCACAAATTCAGAATATTGTTTGTGAAGCAAAGCACGTAAACAAACAGCCTATCATGTGTGTCTATCCCATTGAGAGCTTCTAGCACTGAGGATAAACTCTGGAACATAGCCCAAAGAAATTTGTATAGCAGATTTGTTGACGTTATCCAAATAGGAATGAGCATTTCTGTGCACTGTGTGCTTAAAGAAGTAATCAGGATACTAAAAAAGCATAAAATGGGAAATATGCAGAACCTGAAAACTACTATTAGTGACATGCGTGTATGTGTGTTTTCATGAGGCAGACAGAGCTTAAAATACCTCCTGTGTTGCTGAGGCGGTGCTTTTCTCTGAGAAAAACAGCTTCACCACACCTCAGCATGGCTTCCATCAAAACAAGGGGATACATGAACAGTGCTCTCTCGTTCTTTCACCCTTTCCCTCTCTCTCCCCCTCACACACACATACACATACACACAAAATTCCAGAACAAGATGGGCCTAAATGCGTGAGGAAGGAATAGTGTGACAGTGTGCGTGTGTGTGAGTGAAAGTATGCAGGCTTGCTCTGACCTTTGCTCCGACCCTGTGCACAGGATATACTGTGTGCAATATAATCCATGTCTAGAAACAAACACGCCTTCACACGTGCGCACGCACACACACACACACACACACACACACACACACACACATACATACACACACACACACACACACACACACACAGGCATGAACAGCACGAATGAAGAGTTTAAAGGTTGAGGTTGCTTTTATGAAATTTCTGCTTCATTACATAGAATTGGCCTACAGCGGAGGATAAAAAGAAAGATTCAAGAGTGGTTGACCTGCAGCAAAGGTTTGCACCCAAGACATTATGTGTCTGGCGTGCACCTCAGCACAGTGGATCACCAAGACATGCTATCCATCGACTGCTCCAACAGAATGGCAAACTGCATAAGCAGTTAATACTGTGTGTAAATTTGAATTCATTCTTTGTTAAGTAAAACTTTAATTGAGAAAAATACACGCTAATACGGGATTGGCGGAATAGTCATGCCACACAACCACCACAAAAGACTAGTAACACAAGTAAGCAATCCTTCATTTCCTTCCTGGCAATGTATCCTGACCTTGCAAACTGAAACTGTCAACTTTGGTGGATGATTCAGCTGATGGGCAACGTGCTGACAATTTTATATGGGCTGAGCCAATAAGAAATGGGTCCAGGAAGGTGTGTGCCAAGAGAAATGTGTGTTTACTGTCAGGTTTGACATTGTATTCAGTTTTAGGGGACCAAAAGGTTCTGTATTATTCTGTATTATGAAGCTCATTGTTTTTACCTTGTGCTCCTCATAAAGGTCATCTGTAGGAGAGGGATATAGACACCCTGGATGTTTGGGTCGGAGGCAACACACGTCTCATTCCCACACAAACACACACAAGATGTTACATGGCACCCTGAGGCACTCTGGCTTTCAGCCACTTGACACCTCTGGTATTGCTGATGTTGCATTATGGATATACTGTATCTGCAAACCCCTGACACACACACACACACACGCACACAAAAAGGTAAGCAGAAGGTCAGACAAGCAGACAAGACAGGGCATTGTCATAGTGTGTGTGTGTGTGTGTGCCTCTCTCAAATGCCCCAACCCTCTCTCTCCTCAGCCAGGACACTGACAGGACGCCCTCTAGAGGACAGACAGGCGGCTGTCCTAGGATCATTTGCCAGCAGTGATATTCTGTCCTGTCTCTCTAGTCCTGCCCTCTCTGGCTCTCTCAGGCTGCATCAGTGTCCGGCTATTTTGGTCTCTTTGTCTAATTCTCTGTCAGCGAGCAATAGAGAACAATAGAGAATGGAGAGGGGGATCTAATCACAAACACTCTTCCGCTCACTGCGTGCCTGCCGGCTGCCCGGAAGAGTGGTCAGAGCAGGACAGGCCACAGCCCTGCACCATCACTGACCCAGTTTGATTGAAGCCACAGAGCTTCGCGACAGTGTCTCACTGTCCCCATTTAGGCCAGTTCTAAACATTTTCAAAAAGGTCTAAGCAATCTTCATTCTCCCCCCCTCTCTCTCTCTCTCGCTCTCTTGAGCACAAATATGCACACAAACACACACAATCAATCCACCTAGCTATAAAAATATCTCAGTTGCCCAGGAAATGTTGATCCTTGAAAATGCCAAGAACATTATGAAGAACAAACAAAATGACACAAAGCCTTGCCATTAGAGTGGTGATATACCAGTGGAAAAGGGGGAAAAGGGAGCCACAGAATGGAAAATATTTTCAAATGGTTCCCCAGGACACAAAATGGCCTATGTGATTAAAACAACAATGCTGAACCCACTACGTAGGTACTGATGCCTGTCAGCTGCCTACCTAGATGCCCTGTGTATCACTGCCTGTAGTTGTTAGTATTAACAGCAGCTGATTTGAGCACATGGATAGTGGCTAGCTAATACATGAACTCAACTCAGCTGGAGACCTTGGCACCAGTAGCACCTGTTATTTTAGTCTGACAGGCTTCCTTCTCTTCAGCAACAGGTGACTGGTCAAAGTTCCAACTGAGAAAATGTGCAGCGAGCTAAAATAGACAGCTGGCAAAGCAAAACTCTCCGGGTAAAAAATTAGCCAGCACTCAGTTAGCTAATTCAGAAACCCACGATGCAATTCAAGTTACAGCCGACATGTTTAACTAACTTTAAGTTAGTGACATTACAAAGCGGTGGTAGATAATAAGGTCATATCTGCTTGTCACACAAGAGTCCAAGTTATAGCTAACTAATGGAGTGGAAATGCTAGAGTTAACCAGAGCAAGCGAGTTAGCTAGCTAGCAATCCAGCTGTGGTCACCAGTCCATCACCAGCAGCAGCAGTAGTAACAACAACAAACAACAGTAGCTAAAAATGTCAAAGAAAATTGACAACTGAAGTGCCTTAACCTTACCTGGAAACGATAATGTTAGTGTAGCTAACAGGTGATCCAACTTAACGTTAGCAAGCTCAAACAGAGTTCTTTATCTCGTTTTCTGTTAACTGTTAGCTGCCATATCAGATGTCATTAGTTAACGGTACGAAGCTAACAAGTAGCTAGCGGTTAAGCTGTTCGTTTTTAACTTTTCATTTGGCAAACTGATAAGATAGTTTAACTAGGTCACCATGCTTCAACTTAGCTGAAGTCAACTTATCGCTAAACTAAACGGTTAACGTTAACTTACTCAGTGTTGACTACAAAAATACTCTAGCTACGAACTGTTAGCTAGTCAGCTTAGCTAACACTGACAGCTTAACTATAAAGTAAAATTTTAGATAACGTTACCTGGTCCTGTATCTTCAAAACCATCATATTCCCCGTGTACCGGAGGCAGCAACTCGCCTGTGAGTTACTGTTAATGACGGGGACCGCTGAATGAGCAAAGGCTCTCCTGACCGGAGCGAAGTCAAACGGTGCAACTTCCCCCTTTTCCTTCCTGCCATGAACAAACGCACCATAACATGGGACAGAAGTGACAAAGCAGACTTGTTGGGCCCAAACACGGCAGTTAACAAACTGCACACATCATCATCATCATCATCATCATGACCAGGGGTTCCCAAACTTTTTCATGTCAAACATCCCCAAATAGATACGCCTGGAAAACACACATACTCCAATGGGGGCTTATGGTGTGTCTGTGGTACTTTATTTAGCCTATGGTATTTCTTTTACCCCTATGGCAGAGGTTCTCAAAGTGTGGTCCAGGGGCCCTTGAGGGGGTTGCAGGGGGTCCCCAGCATCATGAAGAATAGTTAATTCACTTTAAGTTATCTCAATTAGAGGATGTGTAAGAACTACTAATCTAATCATAAATTTCACTCTCACCACGATTATCTCCCTGCATACAGAGTACACAGTTATACAATTAAATTCTATGTTATCACTTTCATATTTCTATAATATTCCTACAGTTTTCATAAGGTTGTTATGGAGACTTTACAGGAGTTAGCCTACTATTTTGCTGTATGGTGTCCTACAAAATATTTATTATAGGATTACTTAAGTGGAAGGTAAACGTTAGATAAGATTTTGTCCCCATCTCAGAAGATTTCCAGCTATAATTAGTATAGAATTGCATAACTGTTATTATTATAGGTGGGGTGATGAGAACAGTGGAGGCAGTGAAACCTATAATCAAGTCATCCTTCTAACTAATACATAACTATCAGAATCAATCGACATGATGGAAAAACAACACTAGGAAAATAAGGTCCAGGTTGAGAATAATCAGATTTGTCCTTTAAAACTGTGCAACATCAAGCACACAGCCTATCTCAAAGTGTAAGGATGCTTCTGTGCTCACACTCTTCAGTTTATTCTCTCCCAGACAGAACACTCTCCACAAGAACATAAGTATCGACTTGGAATTCTTGGATTTGATAATCACCTCCAGTGTGGAAATGATGTCCTTTTAAAGCTGAAAATGTTTGACGTTTCATATAGCACCACCATCTGGCCAACATGGGTGACTGGCCTTGCCTGAGTGGGTCACCACAGGAACCCACCTGCCAAGTTAGGTTGTTCTGGGACTTCCAGTTTCTGAGCTGAACACTTTTAGCATGGAAAAATAAACAAACAAACAAACTGAACAAACACAATAGGGTTCGTAAAGCTTTGCATATTGGACCCTAATAATTACTTTGTTATAGCATTTTCCATAACAAAGTTAGGAATATACTCTATGAGAGGAAGAAAAAGGAGAATGAGATGAAAAAAAAGATAATTATACCTTGTTCCAAAGTTTAAAGCTGGAAGCAAATACTTGGCCGCCTTCTTCAATCATCTCTAAGTTATTAATTATAGGTAAAGAACTGAATGATGAAACAAACAATATATTGCACAACAATTTAGTACTGACACAGAAAAAGGAATTTACAAATTGGTTTATCGTAACTTTATTGATAAGAATCTTTTCCAATAAATTATAAATCTTCATTTGAGTGTCAGAGTCTTCTTTTAAACCTCAATATTGGTACTCAAACAATGAAGGGAAGTTAAAGTTTAAGGACCTGTTCCAATTCACAGTATTGAATACAACTTATTACACATATTATAGCTTCTAACATGCTGCTTTCATGAACTTCCATAAAAATCTCAAGACGTCTGGTGCACTTTTGTACACCAAATACAGTACATTAACCCCTGGAGCTGCTGGAGTGTCATTTTGACTAATGTAACATCCAACCCCTGATCTAAATTAGAAGCTGGAAGCAAAAATAACAGTAGTAGCTGCAAGTGAATGGCTCACTTGTGGGTTCATGACTTTTTTGTTATGAAGTTGCAAACACAGCCGACAACAGAAAGACTAGTGTTGCCTTTCTCTCTACATACATTTTCTCCAAATAGTGACCAAATGCTTAAAGAGTAACTAAACCCCAAAAACACTTTTTTCTGCTGAAAACCAATGCATTTGGTAGTAGTGTTGTGTTAAGTAGTGTTGTCGATGGATTCAGGTCCAAATCTTGACATTTTAGTGCAAAGTTTTTGTATCCTACAGATTGTATTGTAAATATGTATGGCGACTGCCCTCTAATGGTTGAAGTCCTGCTAATGCAATTGCAATTTGCTATTGGTTGATCGGTGGTGCCAGCTTTCGTCAGCAAACAAATCCCTTATCACACCCACAGTTCATTTTGAGGTATCTGGCCACCCCTCCTATAAATGCAACATCTCCAGGCTCATCAGATTGTGGCCACAAATGTAAGTTTTTGAAATTCTTTGTGAATTGGTATTGTATGTTTCTATTATTATTATCAACCATAAACATAACCATAAACTACAGCAGATATTGCTCGCTTCTCACAAGCAGAATTGATTGTATTAGTGAGAATAAAACTCATCATTTTGATTTCTGGATTTCCATGCATTTGCCATATTTGCCTCCTGTGTAGACACACTTCCGTAACTTGTGACACCGATATCGGAGGTGACAAAAAATTCCCATATGTCCTAATTATAATCACCACTAGGGGGCAGATGTGGATGTTTTTTTTTCCCAGTCGGCAGCTCGTATTTATGGTAAATCTGACTTGACATGAACGCAGCATAATCATAAATTAAACACATATTCAATGTTTGGTATTCATTTCATTTTATTTTATGAATGGGGGGGAGGGGTCATGTGATTTCTGCAGTACAGGATACAGGATGTAGTTTTTTCCCCTAACCTTCTCCCTCAGGGTTCCTCAGGGGTGCATTCCATTTGGCCAAAATGTGTCTTCTCCTCCGTCCTTGCGGCCTCGACTTCTCGCTTCTTCTCCTCGTTTCCCCCGTGACCATTCACCGAGGAGTTGAGGAGGAGACGCGAGGCGAAGAGATGAGGACAAATCGTTAGATAATGGAACGCACCTCATGTTTCACCTCTTCCAAGCTTTTCTTAGGACACAACTCTGCAGGAAGAGGAGAGGAAAGAGGAGAGGAGAGGACAGGAGGAGATAAGAGGAGAGGAGAGGAAAGGAGAGGAGGAGGAGGAGGAGAGGGAGAGGGAAAATAAGGTGATTGATTACATACAGCCTAAGTCCATATCATCACTATTGGGTGAAAACCTTGAAACCCCAAGTTTTACTTTTCTTTTTTCTTTTATTTGAATGATTCCATGCTCCTCTATGGGTTGAGAAAATCCTACAACCCTTGGGCTGATAAAACCTTTTTAAAACCAATAACAAACTGCAAACTGCATGGTGGTCAAGCTAAAAACAAGTTCCTGAAAAAGTTGACATTTTGGAGATACAAGGTTTCTACCCAACAACATTCATAAATGAAATATGGAATAAAAATGGAAAACAAGACGGTAGATGCTACATGCAGACGAGTCTATATGCTAAAATCAATCATTTGGAAATTTGATGGGAAATGTTTTTGGAAATGGATTTCGCTCAGCCTTTTAAAATCCTAACCGATTTTAAACACATATTTTGTCTTCTCATGTGTCCCCAGCCTAAAACTGCTGCTGCAGATATGAATGTGTCTTTGTGTCTGTAGGCTACAGTGGAGTATAGCACATAGAGACAGGCAACCTTGCTATGGTCAAATATAGAAGGCTTTCAGGTGATGTAATCCTCCTCTCTGGCGGCCATATTGGAGGTCCTCAGCTCTGTGAACAGCTGATTGTGTTTCCCCCACACCACAACACGCTTTTTCAGCAAGCTCTCTTTTTCTAGCCTGGTTGTTGTATATTTAGACATTATTAACTAACAGACAATTCTCCAGTATTGCTCCATGATGGTTGCTGGGAGATTTGTGACGTAAGTGAAAAGCCTCTATTGGTGGAAAAACGACTGACCTTCAACACCGTCATAGTTGAAGTGTCCGTCGCCTGCAAATTTGAGACACTCTGCATGTTTCTGATGGGTGCCGAGAGCTACTTTCAGCTCCTCAGCATCCTGATGCTTCCCCTCCCTCCCTGGTACAGAGACAGGCAAAATAAAGACACATTACACACAAATAGACACTTTACTGATATTATACAATGGCACTGTATCTTATTAAGTATGATTTGTATCATAAGAATTGTGGAATGATTGCCAAAATGAGAGTTGACAGGTTGTCTTGACTGTTGAATGTAATTGTGTAATTGTTTTTGATGCCCCACATTATATTGCCTCATTGAGGACATCAAAGTTTCTAATTTAATCTTTCTAGATCTGATCTAATCTAATCTGATCTATTCTGATCTGATCTGATCTAAGGGCTGCTTTCAATTCTCAATGAATTCACTCAACTCAGGATTTAGATTACTTATACAAAATTCAAATACTGAGAAGAGTGCCACGTTAAACAAGCTTTATTAATGTAAAAAAAAAAAAAAAATGACTGACAACATTTGTCATAAAACTCATGTATATTAGTCAGAGCCATGGTTCCCAAAGTGGGGTCTGAGGACACCTGAGGATCCCTGAGGGGTTACCATTATTGATGATGAAAATTATTTTCACTGATCTTTATAAAACAGTAGACGGTTGATGGAAAGATTGTTGATGAGACCAACCTGGGCATGGATGGAGGTTGTGTAGAGAGAAAGAGAAAGTGTGTGTGTGTGTGTGTGTGTGTGTGTGTGTGTGTGTGTGTGTGTGTGTGTGTGTTTAGTACTGACTGTAGCTGAGCAGGTATCTGCCTGGTGTTCCTTCATAGGTTCCACTGTAGACCATGAGCAGGCAGTCGGGATCGGTCTGATATAATTCCACTCTGCCAGAGTCGTCGTACACACTCACTGCTCCGTCCTTCTCCTTGACTGGAAACAACATTACAGTAATGAATAATGATGATGATGACAACACCAATTCTACTACTTCCATTACTATTTTCTACTACTACTGCTGCTACTACTAATGCTGCTACTACTACTCCTCCTACTCCTCCTACTGCTACTACTGCTACTAAAGAAAAAGAGAAAGGAGGAGGAGGAGAAGAAGACGGTGGTGGTTAGAGAAGTGATCTTGTCATGAGAAAGTTGCAAGCTCAAATCCCTGGACCAGCTAAGAAAATGAGAAATGCTGTATCTTCCTTCAACGGCTTCTGTCAAAGTGCTACTGAGCAAGGCATCCAGTGGAGCTGCTCAGTGGCCGACAGTAGAAGACTGGTTAAAAAGACTGAGTATACAGTATTTATTTTAATAAAAGTGGTCTCATCGAGGCTAAAAGTGTCTTTTTCAGGAGAGATCCCCGGCCAAGGAAGCACCAATGACCAATGACATAAAAGCTGCAGAAAAAAGCACCACCACAACAACAACATGCACAAGCAAAACTATGAACAAAGTTCACAGCCTAATTGTGTGTGTTAGACTGGACTTACAGAAGAAGTCTATGATCAGCCTGAGGCTGGAGCTGGTTGAATCCACCACAGTGTTGTTGCTGTAGTACGTAGTACACGACTTATCACTGCAAAACAACACAAACCTGTTAGACACAAGCACCTACAGGCATATCTATAAGACTATCTATAAGACAGACTACTAAACCGATCTACAAGTCTTCTAAACCTATCTACAAGTCTTCTAAACCTATCTACAAGTCTTGTAAACCTGGGGTTCTCAACCTTTTCTACTTCAAGGCCCACCTATTCATACTTGTAACAGGCCAGGGCCCATTAAAACAAAAGGTTCTTTAAAATTGTATGGGTGTGCCAGAAGCCAACATAAAACCATAAAAGCAGGGCATTCTCAGTCAAAAGGGATTTATTATACAAAAGTGGAGTCTGGCCTATTAACACAACAAGAACTAATGATTCAATAATTGCCACAGCAAACAAGGAAGTAACCTGTCTTTAGGCCTACTCAACAAGTTACTCATCCAAGCATAATTCTAAAGAGTCGGGACCCCCGACAACGGACGTCAGTGTTTCCCACAGGCTGAAAATGTTTCTTTAGGGTTCATTACTTCAAATTGTCTTTACATTGTGTCCAACGGAACCCAACTGGCGGAATATGCAATGAAGTCTCTGCACTGCACTCATGTTAACTTTGTGTTTGAGTGTTGAGCAGCGTTAGAATTGTCCGACTGAAAAGTATCAAGTTACTCTTTACCGTTACAACACATGCGAGTTCAGAGAAATTGTGGAATTTTATATATTTTTTACGAACGTTTTCAGAACGGGAGACGGACTGTCAGGTTGAGTACAGAGCTACTGCATCGCCAAATGACAGACATGACGTGATGCGCACATTAGACGCATTACAGAGCGATTTAGATCAATTTCTATACATTGATTAACTGTTTATGTTGTGCCGGCCGTGCCGATATTGTGGCGCTGCCACAGTTTATATTGGAAACAATGGCACGACAATCTACTGATTTATTTAAGAATAAGAGCGTGTCTACGTGGTCAGGGATGAGTCCAGCGCGCAGCCTGGTGACAGTCAGTCCATCCGCTGAAACACACGCAGAAAGTGAGCTTCAACTTGAAAACATTTCGCGGCCCACTAGAGGGCGCTCACGGCCCACACATGGGCCGCGGCCCAGTGGTTGAGAAACACCGTTCTAAACCTATCTACAAGTCTTCTAAACCTATCTACAAGACTAAACCTATCTACAAGTCTAAACCTATCTATAAGTCTACTAAACCTATCTATAAGTCTACTAAACCTATCTATAAGTCTATTAAACCTATGTGCAAGACTAAACCTATCCAAGTAGGCTACTTGACCTATTTGCAAGACTACAAGTCCTACTTACAAGGCTACTAGGACTATCTATAAGACTTCTAATAAAGCTTTCTAAGACCTATCTAAAAGACTAAATTGATTTGCTCAGGATAGCACGTTGATTCTCACTTTTTTGTTCTTTGAATGACAACCTGTTCCTGCCAAAGGCTCTTCACTGTTTAGATTTGGAAAATAACACACTTCCTCAATCAGTATGATGAAGAACTGAATAGAAGAATCTTGCTTACAGATGCATGTTCCTCTCGTTGTAGATGACGGTTTTGTTGTCTTGGCTGAGCTGCAGCTCAACGTGGGAGCTGGAGACGTTCCCCACCATTTGACTGCCAAAAGGAAAATCAGCAACTCCCCCGACCAGAACCCAGTTCCCAAAGATCTGCAGGGGGAAAACACACCGCAGTCAGATTCAGTGAGCATCCAGGAGTTTGTCTTGGTGACACTGGTGCAGAGTCTTATTGACAACTAGTATAGTAGTACTCTACTGCCACACATAGAACAGGACATGACCTCAGATACAATGCAAGGGGACAGTTAAAGACAGACTATGGACTATACATATCACTCAACATATAGACAGTAGGAAATTAGCTGTCAAGACGACCGTGCACAGACGCTTATGATCAGCTGCAGGTTGGTCGCAGGAATACAAGACAGTCCATATAAAGGAATTATCCAACCGCACACTGTTAGACTTCGTTGTCGTTCGAGCGAACCTGAGGAAGCAACTGGCGGAACGCGTTGTTCGCTTCTCAAGCCTAATCTTCTAAAGAAAATAAAGATGTGAGTAAGTTAACAACGAAGTCTAACAGTGTGCGGTTGGATAATTCCTTTATATATAGACAGTAGGGTTCAACCGAAGCTGTTGATACCTGATATTTTGTTAACATTGGCATGCAAGTTTGACCATATTCATGCCAAAGAATTCCCAAAAATTACAAGGATTCAATGTTTCCCCCAGACGTATATGGAAAAGTCTCTGAAACAGCATTTAGACCATCATGGGACACTAAAACTCTCCACTAAAACTAAGGATAATTACATTCTGTCATTGCAGGTTTTACAGATGACAAGTAAAATCAGATCCTCACCTCCATCATATCAGCGGTATGCAAAATTAACTGATTTTTATTGAAAATCCAATATCAGCAAACTGATATATCAGTTTAACAGAAGACTACACGTATCAGTCTACAAATATATATTCACCATTCTATTACTACAAGCATTTAGACATCTTGGTATGTACTATGGCTGCAGCTGTAGAGTGAGCAGTGCATAAGTTACTCATACAGGATGAGATGCACGAAATCAGTCACAGGCATTATGAGAGCATGGGAATAATTTCTGAGGCTTAAAGTGGCATAAAGTGGAAACATTGGAGTACAGTAAGGTTGTGCAAATGTTGCTTGAGTACAATTAAAAGTTGTGGTAATAAACTATACTTTACTAAAATAAGATGCCACCACTAGAGAACATTTGAAATAGAAAACCTTGATTTTTTACCAAAACAATGTCAAGAATTAAAACTTTGATTGTGATTCACTGTTACAGTAAAAGCAGTTTCAGCACTGTAACCTGCAGCAGAGCAAAAACAGGAATTAAAACAGGAATGAGCATGGCACCAAAACTAAAGTAAACCACCACCAAAAGTCAAGGAGGTCAGGGGTCACAGCACCCTGAGGACAGACCAACCTTGTCCAGATCACTTGGCTGAAGGGTCGTGGTCAGTTTTTCACATTCTTCAGGTGCCAGTGCTGCGTTGGAGCCCAGCACTTCAAGTTTCAGCTCTCCCATGCTTTTCTTAGGACACAACTCTGCAGGAAGAGGAGAGGAGGAGGAGAGGAAGAGGAGGAGGAGAGGGAAAAGAAGGTGATTGATTACATGCAGCTGAGTCCATATCATCACTATTGGGTGAAAACCTTGAAACCCCAATTTTGTTGAGTTTTACTTTTTTATTTTTTTATTATTATTTTATTTTAAGTATTCCATGCTCCACTATGGGTTGAGAAAATCCTACAACCCTTGGGCTGATGAAACCTTTTTAAAACCAATAACAAACTGCAAACTGCATGGTGGTCAAGCTAAAAACAAGGCCATTATCTTTAGTTCCTGAAAAAGCTGACATTTTGGAGATACCAGGTTTCTACCAACAACATTCATAAATGGAATATGGAATAAACATGAGATGGAAAAGAAGATGGCCGATGCTACATGCAGATATATATATATATATCTGCTAAAATCAATCAGGGAAATGTTTTTGGAAATGGATTTCGCTCAACCTTTTAAAATCCTAACCGATTTTAAACACATATTTTGTCTTCTCATGTGTCCCCAGCCTAAAACTGCTGCTGCAGATGTGAATGTGTCTTTGTGTCTGTAGGCTACAGTGGAGTATAGCACATAGAGACAGGCAACCTTGCTATGGTCAAATATAGAAGGCTTTCAGGTGATGTAATCCTCCTCTCTGGCGGCCATATTGGAGGTCCTCAGCTCTGTGAACAGCTGATTGTGTTTCCCCCACACCACAACACACTTTTTCAGCAAGCTCTCTTTTTCTAGCCTGGTTGTTGTATATTTAGACATTATTAACTAACAGACAATTCTCCAGTATTGCTCCATGATGGTTGCTGGGAGATTTGTGACGTAAGTGAAAAGCCTCTATTGGTGGAAAAACGACTGACCTTCAACACCGTCATAGTTGAAGTGTCCGTCGCCTGCAAATTTGAGACACTCTGCATGTTTCTGATGGGTGCCGAGAGCTACTTTCAGCTCCTCAGCATCCTGATGCTTCCCCTCCCTCCCTGGTACAGAGACAGGCAAAATAAAGACACATTACACACAAATAGACACTTTACTGATATTATACAATGGCACTGTATCTTATTAAGTATGATTTGTATCATAAGAATTGTGGAATGATTGCCAAAATGAGAGTTGACAGGTTGTCTTGACTGTTGAATGTAATTGTGTAATTGTTTTTGATGCCCCACATTATATTGCCTCATTGAGGACATCAAAGTTTCTAATCTAATGTTTCTAGATCGGATCTAATCTAATCTGATCTATTCTGATCTGATCTGATCTGGGCTGCTTTCAATTCTCAATGAATTCACTCAACTCAGGATTTAGATTACTTATACAAAATTCAAATACTGAGAAGATTGCCATGTTAAACAAGCTTTATTAATGTAAAAAACACAAACATAATAATAATGACTGACTGACAACATTTGTCGCAAAACTCATGTATACTAGTCAGAGCCATGGTTCCCAAAGTGGGGTCTGAGGACACCTGAGGATCCTTGAGGGGTTACAGGGGGTCCAAAGCAAGGTTAGGAATAGTTTTATTGCACTATAGTTTCATTCACTATCAGTTAACCCAGTTAGAGAATGTATAAGTATGAATATTGTAGGTTTACATCAGGTTTACAAAAATGTGAGCTGATTTGGGGTCTGTGACATGAAAACATTTGAGAACCGCTGTTTCAGACAAGAATAACAGACGTCCAAATCTGATCAAGTGGCACAATTGGTCTATTATTGACGATGACAATTATTTTCACTGACCTTTATAAAACAGTAGACGGTTGATGGGCAGATTGTTGATGAGACCAACCTGGGCATGGATGGAGGTTGTGTGTAGAGAGAAAGAGAAAGTGTGTGTGTGTGTGTGTGTGTGTGTGTGTTTAGTACTGACTGTAGCTGAGCAGGTATCTGCCTGGTGTTCCTTCATAGGTTCCACTGTAGACCATGAGCAGGCAGTCGGGATCGGTCTGATATAATTCCACTCTGCCGAAGTCGTCGTACACACTCACTGCTCCGTCCTTCTCCTTGACTGGAAACAACATTACAGTAATGAATAATGATGATGATGACAACACCAATTCTACTACTTCCATTACTATTTTCTACTACTACTGCTGCTACTACTAATGCTGCTACTACTACTCCTCCTACTCCTCCTACTGCTACTACTGCTACTAAAGAAAAAGAGAAAGGAGGAGGAGGAGAAGAAGACGGTGGTGGTTAGAGAAGTGATCTTGTCATGAGAAAGTTGCAAGCTCAAATCCCTGGACCAGCTAAGAAAATGAGAAATGCTGTATCTTCCCTCAACGGCTTCTGTCAAAGTGCTACTGAGCAAGGCATCCAGTGGAGCTGCTCAGTGGCCGACAGTAGAAGACTGGTTAAAAAAACTGAGTATACAGTATTTATTTTAATAAAAGTGGTCTCATCGAGGCTAAAAATGTCTTTTTCAGGAGAGATCCCCGGCCAAGGAAGCACCAATGACCAATGACATAAAAGCTGCAGAAAAAAGCACCACCACAACAACAACATGCACAAGCAAAACTATGAACAAAGTTCACAGCCTAATTGTGTGTGTTAGACTGGACTTACAGAAGAAGTCTATGATCAGCCTGAGGCTGGAGCTGGTTGAATCCACCACAGTGTTGTTGCTGTAGTACGTAGTACACGACTTATCACTGCAAAACAACACAAACCTGTTAGACACAAGCACCTACAGGCATATCTATAAGACTATCTATAAGACAGACTACTAAACCGATCTACAAGTCTACTAAACCTATCTACAAGTCTACTAAACCTATCTACAAGTCTACTAAACCTATCTACAAGTCTACTAAACCTATCTATAAGTCTATTAAACCTATGCACAAGACTAAACCTATCCAATTTGCAAGACTACTACTTACAAGGCTACTAGGACTATCTATAAGACTTCTAATAAAGCTTTCTAAGACCTATCTGAAAGACTAAATTGATTTGCTCAGGATAGCAGGTTGATTCTCACTTTTTTGTTCTTTGAATGACAACCTGTTCCTGCCAAAGGCTCTTCACTGTTTAGATTTGGAAAATAACACACTTCCTCAATCAGTATGATAAAGAACTGAACAGTAGAGTGTTGCTTACAGATACATGTTCCTCTCGTTGTAGATGACGGTTTTGTTGTCTGGGCTGAGCTGCAGCTCAACGTGGGAGCTGGAGACGTTCCCCACCATTTGACTGCCAGAAGGAAAATCAGCAACTCCCCCGACCAGAACCCAGTTCCCAAAGATCTGCAGGGGGAAAACACACCGCAGTCAGATTCAGTGAGCATCCAGGAGTTTGTCTTATTGACAACTAGTATAGTAGTACTCTACTGCCACACATAGAACAGGACATGACCTCAGATACAATGCAAGGGGACAGTTAAAGACACAATATGGACTATACATATCATATCAACATATAGACAGCAGGGTTCGTCCAAAGCTGTTGATACCTGATATTTTGAAGTTTAAAAAAAATTATCAAGTTTGACCATATTCATGCCAAAGAATTTCCAAAAATTACAAGGACGTTTATTCCTGTCAGAGTGGAAAAGTCTCTGAAACAGCATTTAGACCATCATGGGACACTAAAACTCTCCACTGAAACTAAGGATAATTACATTCTGTCATTGCAGGTGTAAGAGGTCACAGCACCCTGAGGACAGACCAACCTTGTCCAGATCACTTGGCTGAAGGGTCGTGGTCAGTTTTTCACATTCTTCAGGTGCCAGTGCTGCGTTGGAGCCCAGCGCCAGCAGAGCCAGCAGAACCGCTCTGTACAGAACACACATCCTGGAACTCTAGAACCGCAGACCCGTTCCGTTCTAGACAGTGGGACCTAGAGGATGGAAGTGGCCAGTGGGAACCTGGTCGTCTTATATTGGCCTGAATCCCGGACAGGCCGCTGTGATTGTTAGACTCAGTCCAAAGTGTGTGTGTGTTCGGTGTGTGACTGAACTCTTCCATTGGGTTTTGGTGTGTGGAGGCATTTGTTGACAGTGCACAGCAAATTTGTCAGTTTTAATTTAACTCTGAGAGTAAAAATCAAAACTCTTCCAGTGTTTCTATCAGTCCATACTCATCAGAGTTAATTTAACACTTTTAGATATTTTTGGCCAGATGCCCACAAGTCATATTGATTGAGTGGAGAAAAAACACTGGAAACTTTGCTGTGTGATCTTTGGTTTGGTCATTGCTTAATGAAAAAGGAGTTTCAAGGGAGTCTTCACGTAAAAAAAGCATATATTTCAATATATTAAAACCCACTCCAAACTGCAAGACTGCAACAAGATGGCGGAAGTCACATGACCACATAACAATGCAAAGTATAGACTACAGGCTACAGTACAATACTGAAAACATACCTTGGTACATTAAAGGATATACAGTATTAAAACAACAAACAGCAAATAGAATACCAAAACTGCAAACACAATACATCATATGGTAGCACAACACCAAAAGTAAAACACAAAAAAGAAAAAAACAGGAAAGAAGAAAAGGAGAGGAAATAAGCTGAAGAAACTGAAACAAAAAAACCCCCCAGAAAAAAATACGAATAAAATAAAAGAAAGGAAATAAAAAAAAAAGACAGAAGATGTTACAGGGACAAAGACATTGAAAAACTTCCTCCTAAATAAAAGGGAAAACAATACATCATTTAAATATTCCAGTTGGAAACAGGATATAAGGAGTGGAAGTAACAAAAATTAAATGATAAAAATAGATGTGATGAAAATGCTTGTGAATTACAAAATTGAGTGATAAATTGCCAAGTGACTTGATAAGTTCAAAGACAATTTGGTTAAAATAGCCATTTTGATCATTTATCACCACCATTTGTTGTTTTTTCATCACATCCATTTCTATCATTTAAGTTTTGTTATTTCCACTACTCAAAACAGGAGGTGTTGTCAGACAAAAGTCATTGACCTCTGTGCGGTCGACTGGCCAAATAAACTAACATGAACTCCCCCTGAGGTCAGACGGACTTTACATAAGACCTCTGATCAGCAGGCCTCATCTATAAACTACAGTGCATTATTTCATCTAATCTAAATTCTTTGTCCCCCACAATGCAATCCAGGGAGGGGCTATGGATTGGCCCCGGTCCATCCATCCATTTGTCCGGCACTTTAAGGTCATGATTTGTTCCCCAAAATGGAGATATAGCATTTTAGAATAGAACTGTGTGTGTGTGTGTGAGTGTGTGTGTGTGTAGCCACCTTGTGCAGCTCCTCTTTCAGCATCTTCTCTGGCAGGTCGTGGCATTCTTCGGTTGTCGGTGCAGTGTTGGAGCTCCGTTCCAGCTCCAGCAGAACCTCCAGAACCACTCCCAACAGAACACACATTCTGGAACACTGGAACCTGGTTCTGGAACTCTGAAACACTGATTCTGGAACACTGGAACCTGGTTCTGGAACTCTGAAACACTGGCTCTGGAACACCAGCACCTGGTTGAGGAACATTGGAACCTGGTTCTGGAACTCAAGGACAGTGGGACCTGGTTCTGAAGCACTATAACCTGGTTCTGGAACACTGGAACCTGGTTTGAGAACTCTGAAACCTGGCTCTGGAACACCGGAACCTGGTTCTGGAACTCTGGGACAGTGGACCCTGGTTCTGAAGCATTGTAACCTGGTTCTGGAATTCGGAAACACTGATTCTGGAACACTGAAACCTCTTCTGAAAACCAGGCAGACACTTTGGAGGCGGTATGATGAATTTATTTCTTTTCAATCCCATCTTTAATGATTTAACAACAGCAGTCTGCATACTGGGCGCCTTAATAGACAGCAATAATCAACTGTAATATCCAAATAAACAAGCAGTTTGGGTAAGTCAATAGCCTAAAATTACTTCCCACATGTTCACAGGTCACAAGCTAACTTGGGCAGAGTATACCTAACCACCAGAACTGCAAAATGTTTTTTTCCCCCATGAGGTCAGCCCACTTGCCTATTTGTTGTGGACCTAATGAAGAAAAAAAAAAAAAAAAAAGCAGCACAGTGGCACACAGTGATAGCTGCCGTGGTCATTAAGGAACATACATAATTAGGTAGTAGAATTTTAATAGGCTAAAAAGATTTTGTATTGGTTTTATTTTAACAGGTTTAAGTTTGTTATCAGTACTGATAAAATAAAAATTGTATTCACAAAGAATCGGCTCAGAAAGGCTTCTCACATGTTCATCTCACCAGTTGGTAGGGTCACAGTTAAACCACAACACTCAATTAACATAATAAATAATTGAAAATAGTATTTTTCTATGTGCTTCACTCTGCACTCCTAGTCATAAACCTGAGTTAGAGTAATGATAAGAACGGACGCATATGAGTCTGCCTATTTTTACTGCAACATTGAACAGATTTGGTTTTACACAGTCACAGTTTATAAATGCCATGCCAGCTGTTTATTGGTTGCTCTGCAGAGCTTAGCAGCTGCCTATGCAAATTCTACATATTGCACCAGCCGGCATGGATTTCAAGACTTGGCTATTTAAGTGTTTGGCTATTTAACGGTTTGTCTGAACAACTCTAACTAATGGATTCTAATGAGTCTTCACGTGTACTTAAAAACATAGTGAATGTATGTTTTTAAGCACTGCACCTGTATAGTTCCCCCAGTGTAATTTCAGCCTTACCCAATACAGGCACAGTAGTCGTCTTATGTCTTTTTATATTATTAGACTGAGTAATTCCTCCCATAAGTACTGCACTGGACTGGTTTCTCTTCTGAATGGATTCTGATGTGGTTGACCAGGTTTCAATACTGACAGCAGGCTTTGAAGCATTCATGACAACTGCAGGGTTTCTCCCATCTGTGGTTATTAAAATCTCTTCTTATGACCCGATGACATGACGCCTAGACTCTTTGGGCTATGAAATCTCCTATGCAGTTTCAGGAAAGAATTACTAGAGAAGCATTTGCCACAAATATGACATTTGTTTCTCTCTATGTGAGTTTGTAGGTGTTGGACTAAACTCTCGGTAGACTCTAAATGTTTTCCACACACCCCACAAATGCAGGATTTATCCACTGTGTGTGTTTGAGCATGTGTCCTTAGTGTGTACATATAGTGAAAAGCCTTTCCGCATGCTTTACAACAATGAGGACCAGTGGGACGTCGACTGGAAGACAACCGCGCAGATTTCTTCCTTTTTACACTGATGTGGGAGCGAGGTCTTTTCACAGGCTTTGCCTTCTTTGATTTTAGTATCTTTAAACTTGACCCAGGTCCACCGCTCATCTTCCAGTCCTCATTCCTGCTGCTGTTTCCATTCTCAGCTGCAGCACAGTCTTCAGTAGGGTGCCAAGATTCAGCGGCTGGCTCCCATACTCGAGGTTGAGCTTCCATGGGTTCAGTTGAAGAGGTAGGAAGAGGAAGTCGCTCACTGCTTTCCACGCTGTTCATGTGGCTGAGATGCCTTTGCAGAATTGAATCTTGAATAAGACTTTCCACACAGGCAATGGTGAATATAGAGTTTTCGGCATGGTCCTCTTCCAGACCTTGAAGCTGCTCTCCCACTTGACCTTTACATGCCTCTTTCTGCTCCTCTTTGACCTGCAGGTGCTCTGGGTACTGCCACTCAGGATGCATCACTGAGGATAGAGAAAATTATAGAACTGGTTGCATGACAACTTTTCACAAGGGTTTCATTGACAGTTTGCATGCAGTGACATTGATGTCTTGGAAAAGATGCTCCTCCACCAGACCTGGAGAACGCTTTTCCTCCTGGTTAATCCACAGTTCTTCCTGTTCTTCTTTAATGGGAAGCGGCGGTGAGGTCTGCAGCTCCGCCTGGCCCAGACTGCTGAACTCCTCCTTATACCACAGCTCATGGGGAGCCTCCTGCTCACACACAGAGGGCTGATGGGTTTCTAAAGGGAAGAGCAAAGTTATGTATCTGAGTAGACAGGTATAGAGAAACTGCCAAAAAAAATTGGGGTTGGAGAAAAAGGAGATCGCTGACATGCTTTATGAATAAAGTTATATACTGTAGGCTATATTCCATGTAAAGCTATATTTATCCTTTTCAATCCAGAATCCAGTCTAAGGATGGATTTGTTAAGACATAAACTAACCTGTGTCTTGGCTTTGCTGCTGTATTAGATAACCTATAAAGAAAAAGACAAACCAGTTCATGATCAATGTAAATAATTTATATTTATATAGCATTCATCTAAAAGCAGAATTGAAAAAGTGTTTTGCAAAAAGAGAAAAACAAGGAATACTGAAATATATTAAAAAGGAGCTAAAAAATTGGAAAATAATGGTCAAATAATAGCAAAGTCACGTGAGTGCCAAGATGTTACACCTACCATGTTGCTTAGAAAGGTGCACCTCGAAGTTGCTTTTTCGATAAATTGTCTTGCTGCAGTTTGGGCAGTGCCAATGACTTCTGCCCTTGATCCTATCTTTGCATGTACATGGTACAATAAATTTTCCTGAAAAGGGAAAAAGTAGCCTAGTAAATAGTAGCATAAACCTTACATAACTGGGAGCTTAAGTTGTTCTGCTGTTTAAAGTAGAATACAGTATACAAAATGGTACAAGACAATTATATTGCAACAAAAGACAGTATTAATTATTACCTTCCCATAGTAAAATCAGACAGGAGAAAGTGGCTGAAAATACACTAATGCTACTGCATTTTAATCACAAATAGCGCCTACAAGTCCCAGGTCACATGATGATTTGCATGCTAATGAAACTTACCAATGCCATTCTCAGTACAATGAATGGCAAATAAATAATGCTTTTTGATCAAATGCGTCTCAGTGGCCACAGTTCCCTTGAAGCAGTAGGGACAGTTGCCATTAGCTGCAAACTTCAGAAAGTTTGTGCGTGAGGTGAATACACACTGCAACTCTGAAAAAAAAAAAGGGTCTAATTTAGTGACTTCAGAAAATGGCATGTTTAATAATTGTGAGAACCTCCCATTCTAAACTACGGTGCTTTTTTGCAGAACAATTACAAGATTTTTAAACAAAGACAGCCAATGTGGTTTGATTCGTATTGAAGCAGAACTTTTAGAAGATTATTTATTTTGTTGTCTGCTTATACCAAACTCCTAGTTGTAATGTCTATGGGGGATCTGCCCTAGTGTGGTTAATGCTAACATACCAGAGATAGCAATATAGCTGTCAGAGAACGAACCCTAGAAGAAAAACAGAAGAAGGATCAAATCCAAGACAAAAGCCTTACCACTGGGATGGCAGGGGCTTCCGCTGGCCCTGCGGATAAGACTTGCACCTGAAGGAACTGGGGCAGCAGCAGCGGTGTTGGCGTTAGTGTTGGTGGTGATGGTGGGACCGGCTGCAGAGGGAAGCAAAGAACAAAACAGATAAGACGGATTGAAAGGAATAAGTAAAAACAGAAATACTTGATTATAAGGATAACTGCATAATAGAAGTGATGGAGATTGGTGTAATGTCATAGCCTTGGCATAGCATTTAGTGATGCAACAACCCTTTTTCCTGCATTTGTGAGATTCTGCCTCACTCAAATTATATAACAGTCATAAATTAAATGTTATGCAATCGTCATCTTCCAGACCCTCCTTGGCTTTATTCAAAATTTGAGCCATTTTCCCCCTGTGGTAGCATCGCTCAAAACTGTGCTAAACACAGAGGCAATTGCAAAGAATTGAGAGTTAAAAAACGTGGTGCCTGAGAGAAGAAAGAGCCACTTTTGACAATACTGACAATGTTTGGAGCCTATCAGAATACCTGGATTCACACAGATAAAAACTGGCCTTTTTCAGTCATGCTACGATACTGTGTTGTACTCCAGAATGTTTTGCCATGCATTTCTGCTTTAAATGTATTTTAATAGAATTATAAATAGTTTCAATCCATAATATGATTTATATCTTCTACAGAAGAAAAACTACCCATATCAACACTTACCATTGACCAACACAACCAGAGATTTGCAGCACATAGTCCAAAAGAACAGCCTACACACACACACAATATGCTGTCCAAAGGATAGAAAGATTGAGCTATCATTATTGAAAGAATGTGTCATTTTGTCTGGACCTTTTCTATTCACTAGAACTGTTACCTAGCTGAATGGATTTAGTACAATGGTCTGTACAGTCTGTCCTTCACTGAAAGGTTAACAGCCTGTTCAGTCTCAAGAGAAGAACTCTGTGCAGCAGCAGCCAGTGAAGTGAATATATATATATATATATATATATATATACCCACAATATAGCAGGAATTTGGAATATTATGCAATGTTGAAGGATGCCACCAACAGACAAAAGACAGAAATTCTGAATGATATCAATGAGGAGCCAAGGGGAAGTGAGAGAAATAGATGGTTTATTTGACATTTTACAGTTAGATAAAAGTCTAAACACATACTGTATGACTTGTAGCACACTACAGTTTTCTCTGTGCCAAAATGTAGTTTTAATTTGCACACAAACAGGGAGGCAGGTATCACTTGATTAGAGTGCTTTGTTTTTTTCCACTGTTCTGAGGTGTTAGGGGGTGGGGATTTTTATTTCAGATATTATGAGGTAATCAATATATGCCTTTGATCATCATGCATATTTTAGCTTGTGTCTTATGTATAAAGGTCTTCTCCAAAAACATTAACTTTGATAATTAATTTAGACACTGGAAAATCATGCAACTCCAAACCTTGAATACCCCTAGGGAGAGACGTTTTGAGCTCCATTCATTTCAATGGAAGATTGCGTCTGCCTCCATGACACAAACTTGGAGCTGTGCGCACTGCCACTTTTCACTATAAATATGTTCTGCGCCAACACTGACCGCTGCTGAAAAGCAGTGATGCTATTGTGCCAGACATGATGCTGACCAACAGAGGAGACAAGCATGATGACAATGACAAGCAGAAGTGAACTATTTACTCAACCCTCTTACTGTGTGCAACCCTGCTACCCAGTTTTCAACCCTGTTACTTTACAGTTTTTATGAAAATAATCGTAAATAATGTTTTTGACTCAGTTATGTTTTAGGTATTGTAACTTTAATAGTTTAAATGATTCCATACAAAAATATATGTGAGCAAACAGCTAGGAATTAATACTGAAATGGAAAAAAGGATATGCGTCTGTTATGATGATGGACAAATTGTGTTACAAAAGTTGCTTTTCCTCAGGTAATTTAAATCTAATCAGAAATTCCATGAGTATATATGTAAATAGATCTTTACTCAATGATGATGAATTTATTTGAAACAAGGTCCAAATGATACTCATTCAGGTTCCCCAATATTGGTAACAGGGTTGAACCAAACGCAGAGCATGGCATATAAAACATCTCATCAATAATGTATATTTACAGACTGAGCTGGCAAAATCCAGTTTCTGGTGGTTTAATATGTCTACTTTTCAAATACATAGCAGAAAATACAATCAAAGTATTTTTTGACTGTTGATGCCTAAATTGTACTCCAATGGTGGAATATCCCTGTTAACAACAGTAATTATTGTGCAGCCTAATAGCCTGTGACAACTTCCTTCTCATCTACAACTCTGTTTCACAAAACAGTAAAACATTATGGTGTCGTCAATACATTGATGTTACAAAAAACACCTACTGAAGAATTTCATTGTAGCTGTTGTCAGGAAAACAGTGAGTACATTTACCTTTTAATTTAACCCGAGTATAATATAATATACGTGGTTAGAATTATGGTTAAAACCATAAATGTCATAAATCAGCACCACGAATACTACATTGTTGGACTGTGAAATCAAGTAAATTAACTACAGTGATATTTGAGAACATGGTGGAGTTCATTAATTTACAAACGAAAACACTGCAATGACATTTGGTACAGTAATGCCAGTAAATAGCAAAACGACGACTAGCTGTACCATTCTTGTGTGTGTGCATTTAACGTCGGACAGGATAGGTGGGAACTGATGAATCTCCAAAGACCTTCGGGGAAACCCAAGGCTACAACATAACTAGCTTTGGAAATAAACTGTTAACGGCGGGGGACAGAGACGTTTTCGTAGAGTGACTCGACTAATACAGCTGTCATCATGTGCAGAAGAGTCGTTTACGGATGGACTAACCTTCTCTCTGTGGTAACTTGGGTCTCAGGACAATGTTCAGAAGTGTACGTTGACGGTCACTTTCTCGCTTCAAACGGGAAGCCTGCTCTTCGTAATTTGTTATGGTTTTTTCAATAACACCTAATATTTCAGCAGCAGCGACGTGTAGTCGCTCGTTGACAAACACTTTCAGTTCTTCTATTTTATACATCTTTGCACCGTCAGTACTACAACCGTTTGTTTTGTTGCACTCTCTGACCGGAACGACATATGTAGGAACCAACATTTACAAGCCGGACGAAACAGAAAAAAACGGGACGTCCGATCAGAACTTTCAAAATAAAAGCCTTATTGACATGTTGCAAGTCATACAAAGCACCCACAGCCCGATATGTCGTTTTAGGGCTAGAGTTTCACTCAATGTTTAATGTAATTATTTGATTGGGTATTTTGATATGATTTTATTGTTCTGTGCACCCCAGTACCTTTTCAAAATTACCTTATTTTACCTTTTTATTTTGAAGCTAGCTGTTGGTGGGTGTGTTTACCCTGAAAAAAAGTGAGTTTACAAAATTAATACTCTATTGCCACCTTCTGGACTGGAGGAAACACCAGCTGTCTTTTCACCTCAGCTGTGTGAAAGTCTGAAAGTACTATGAGTCATTATGATGTGTGTCTTCATGAGGCGGGCCCACTTTCTCAGAGTTATAGGTGAGTAGTTATAATATCTGTAACCCAGTGATTCTCAAAGTCCAGTCCGCATGAGACAACAGACTGGCTCTTGGAAACATTTCAGTGCCACTATTTCCTTGGCGTCCTAAAATACATTTAAACTCCTATATGAGATTTGTAAATGTTCAATTGTTGATGCACAGAAATTTCTTCCATGGCTCCATTTTGTTAAAAATAAAAATTTAGAAAGCACAAGTTCAACTGAATCTTAGTGGCAGATATACTGTATATATATATTTGCAGTAATGAATATAATGGCCTGTATTACCATTAATGAGAGTGGAAAGAAAGCATGATGGTATGCTTATATTAAATCATTTTTCCCCTCACTCCTCAAGTTACATGCCCTATTTTGCTATTTCACTACAAAAGATTGTGAAAATGTTTTAATGTCAACAGCGAAAACAGACAATTTCATCAGCTGATTCTCATGTCTGTTGGCTGTTTCCAAAAGTGTCCCTCAGCTCAGATGTGTGAGCATCCTTGCTGTATAAACCTTGACTACAACACTGCACTGCTAGGCCCAGTATTCTGCAAGTCAGATGTAGATGAGTGAGAGTAAATGAGAAAGTGGAGGAGTGGAGTGCAGATGTCTTGCTGCCAGTTGAGATGCTATTAATGCTGCAACACAGACTGGATAGGTGGATATCCTATGCCTTGTGAGAAACCAAATATCTACCATCCATCTAAAATGGAATGCCCATTGGATAACAGAGACACTAATAAGGTTGTTGGCAAGTATCTTCTCATTAAACTCTCTTTGAGCTGTGAGATCTGTCACAAATTGAGTCATTTTTTGTTGGTTTTGGCAGTTTTCTCCATGGACACCATGATGCTTTGTTAGATTTTATTTGAAATACAGAAAACAATTCTGAATCAAAATGATGATGATCATGATATTGTCAAGATGCAAAAATATTAACGAGATGTCCTCAGTCTTGTTTGGCGGGTTCCTTTGCTCCTGACGGGATCTGAGAGTACAAAGTCCTGCAGCTCATGGAGGATGGGTCGCAGGTATAGCCATACTCACAGCAGTGCAGGCCATCTGAGCAACACTGGCCCTGAGAACCAATACAGAGCTTGGTGTTAGAACAAAAGATTGCCTGGTTTATCATTGCTGCAGTCACTTTTCTGCACCAATATGTGTTGTGTGGACACACAATAAGGTTAAATGTCGAACGCCTAATGTTTGTGTGCATACACCCCTCTATATGGCTATCTTTCTCTTATTACCTTTACCAAATTTTCTACTTTAAGATATCCTTGTCTCATTATATTCATATCTATAGTACAATGTCAAATACAATACAAAATATACTGTCAACCTAATTTACAATTTTTGCAGATTCAAACTGCATTGATAATTTCCTGTATTTCATAATGGCTTATATATTCCAGATCTTACCAGTGGGTAGGGACAGCAGCCCCACTGTCCTGTGGGATTCTTGCAGCAAGTCTTCCCTGATGGGCAGTAGACCTTGGCATCACAGCGAATTTTTCCAGCCTCAGGGGCGCTGCCACTGGTCTCTGTTAGAGCTGTCATAGGTGTCTGCAAAACAATTAATACAAGCTGAGTGTCATACTCTGTGGCTATTATCTACTTATTAATATTAGGTAAAAAGTTTCATAGATAGATAGATAGATAGATAGATGGATAGATGTCAGATCCCACCCCAGTGTAACTCAAAATGCAGGTTCATTTTGCTCCAATATTTAGAAATTATAAAAAGGTAATACATTTTAAACCCAGGATACACTCCCCCATGTTTGTCTCTATTTAAGTATTAGTAAGCTAATTTGAGAATGAAATAATATCTTCTAACAAATGTAATGATCAAGTAAAACCAGTGCACCTACAGTGGAGTGATCTTACCACTTGATTGAAAGGTACATATAGTATATAGCTACTGCAGATGGCCATATAAGCTCAGACCTGTATGTCTTACCTCCTGCTCTCTGCCTTTGTCCTCCAGGGTGGAGATGTGGGAGGCAGGGAGTGAAGGTAGAGCCTGTCTCGGGCTGAAGGGATACGGCAGGCCTCGCCTCACACAGTGCGTGTAAGTGAGGTCACAGTCATAGCCATGTGGACAGCAGTGGTAGCCATCCAGACAACACCTGCCCTACAAGGCACAGACAGCATGGTAACAATCAATATAGAGCAGCAATTCACAAAAAGTAATGAAAGTATGAAAGTATGAAACATGGATGCACATAATTACAAAAGACTGGTCTGTTTTGCAGTTGAATTGTTTCAATGGCAATAGAATGATTAATAGAATATTATTTGCATTGCATCTTTTGTCCATTTAGTGAGTTGGCCAAAATTGTCAATTTGAATATAGTACTTTGAATATTTGAGATTCTGTTGTATATCCAGTGTAACCAATGTTGCAGTAATTTTTGAATCAGCTTTGAGCTAACAATGCCAATAGTACAGTAGATAATAGAGTTAATTACAGCATGGAGTCACAAGTCTCAACACACAGGAGTATGTAGGTCAACTCACAAGCGTGTAGGGACAACAGAACCAGACACCTTGTGGGTGTCTGCAGCAGGTAGTGCCATCAGGACAGTAGGTGTAGTGGTCACAGTAGACCACAGAGCTGTCTGTCTCCTGGGCTCGGTCTGGGACCAGGCTGCTGTCCGCCTCCTGGAGGGGAGAGACAGCGAGGACAGGAGCGCTGGGTTCCTCCGCAGCCACTTTGTCCAGCATGGGTACGTTCATCCACGGCTGGTCCCGCTTCTCACATGTCTGGGTGGCCAGGTTACAACGATACCCTGATGGGCAACAGTGGGCCAAGTCGGCACAGCACATTGCCTGGGGACACACACATACACACACACACACACACACACACACACACACACACACACAGAGTTAGGGTGCATGGGCCCACAAGGAATATAGCCACCAGTTTCAAAGACCTCCCTATTTCTGCATCTTCACAACTCCAGATCAAAATCACGTTGGATACGTTTTGTGACTCACATTTGGGTACTTGCAGCAGGCGTAGCCATCATGGGTCTTACAGCAGGTAGATGAATCAGAGCAGAGACTCCCATCAGGACATGTGATGGTGCAGGACACAACACTCCACCCCACCACTCCCACAAACAGCCACACAGTGATCCTCAACATCTAGGGAAAGAGTTGGTTATTAAAACACTCATTTGATCCAGCTAAACCTGACACAGAAAGTATTATGTTAGAAAGAACAATGCCCTAGATAGCTGCACATTCTTTTCAGTTCTGCAGTCAGATTTGGTAACCAGATTAAATCTGAAACTTTAACTTTCACTTCTGTGGAAGTGTTGCTGTTAACTTGCAGTTTCAAATGTTCAGTTGAGCTTGCACTGAAATCTTATTTTTTCTCTCAATCCAACCTGTATAATCCAACCCCATAATAATATATGAATTGTATTTGTAAAGCATTGTATATCGCTGGTGACTCAACATGATAGGAAAAGATTTGATAAGAAATCTCTGATTTTGTCACGTACCTTGAACCCAGTTGGTGTTTTGGAGTGACTCAATGGCTTCCTGTCATATGTTTCACATCACACAGGGTAACTCTGATACAACGCACTGCTCTTTATATGGCAGGTTTAGCCCTCCCACTTAGCATAATCAGGAAGTAAAACTTTGTCTCATGCCTCTGTTTGTATACATGAGTGCTTAACGTCAACTTAGGACAGTGAAGTTTGTGTAACTAGTTCACACCCACGCCCCATGGCCATACTTGGATTTTTAAAGGCATTTTGGTAATCATTGTGTGAGGCTGTACACATGCTATAGCAATCATTCATCTCACAGTTCAAACATGAAAGACTTGACTAGGTGACATTAACCTTTGATACCATTATTTCTCTCTCACCCACTGTCTCTCACTTACATTGTTGTTTTGATCACAAGACCTTTTAAAGCATCATTCAGAAGTGTCACGGTACTACACCTAGAATGGATAACTTGCAAAGTAATAAACTAGTAAACTAGGCTGAATGCTTTAAAAAGTATTCTGATGTGCTGATGTTATTTTTAAAACCATACTGAAGAATAGAGAACACAAAGAGTATTTTTTTTAAGTTAAGAGAAGTGTACTAATGTTTTGGGTAGTTAAAAATACAAAAGGATGTCATTCATTTTTACAAAGTCACCCTCAACTCAAATATAAACACTTAACAGTTGGCAGGGAAACTCATTGGACATGTGATACTGTCATTGTAGGTTGTATATTCTGGCAGGAGGCCATTAAACAAGTCAATGACGGGTCATCTGCACTGCAGCTCTAACGCACAGATAAGGTTGGCACAGCATCTTTCACACTGTAGCCTTGCTTTTGGTCTCAAATAAGAGCCTCCATGTTTGGCTCTTGAACAACCTTTATGTGAGATACACAAGAGGACTGTGAATGGTAATGTGCACAATTCTGAAACAAAAGAAAAAAAACAAAATCCCAAGATTAAAACAAATTGCAACACAAGATCGTCTGAAGGTACAGCGTCAGCCGCCCAACTGACCACAATCTTTACAGTTTTAGAGAAGCCATCGGTGCAACTGTGTAGATTTGTTCCTTCAGTTTCCTCATTCCAGAATTACAAAATGATAACTTCTTCATTGGGATTTAATGCTGTATTAAATGTATTGGATTGGAGGTTAAATGAAATTGACTGTTTTATACCGTAGAAAGTCTTGTGATATTGTCTTTATAAGTTGGAAAAGGTGTTGAATCAAAAGAAATCTTACAGTCTTGCTTTGTGTCATCCCAAGCGTAACACGGTGCATCATGGGACATACAGTAGTGATATCCGTATGCACACCGGTCGAACAGACTTAGTCCTAAACATGTATATACATTAACTGATTATTAATGCCATGAACATAATTTATTGTGGTATTATTATTATAGTACTATTGTATAATGTATCACAGAATGGTGTCCTGTAGAGGATCGGGATGAGGTGCCTTTCAGTTTTGTCAGTTGAAAGTGTTCCTCCCTCCCTCCATTATGCAATAGTACCATATCCTAGTACAGTACCTCTCTATACTGTATAATACAACAGTGTCCTTCAAGACAGGTACAGGATCAGGTTAAACTGCATTTCAGGACACACCTAAATTGAACTGAAACAGAAACTTTGGTCACAACAGGCTTCTTAAATACAGTCACTGAGGATGAATCCTCATCAACAACCACTTGCAAATTCACATTTTTTTTAATTGATAGTGAATTGGTGTGTAATATTCTGTTAAAGCTACTTCCAGTCCATATGCTTGGTCCTCTGATTTGGAGATCTGGATGGCTGGAATGGATGCCAAGGCCAGCCTGGGGGTAAAAGGTCACCTCAGGTCTTGCTTCACACAGCAGGTATACAGTATGTGCGGTCACAGTCATAGCCACGAGGACAGCAGAGCACACTTACTTACTAATAAGAGATACACACTAAACCAATATATCAGGCTGATATTGGCTTTTTATTAAAGGGATTGACAACCCATCTTAAAAATCTGGCCTTTTTATTTAGTATCACTCATGTGTACCACCTTTATCATCCACTAAGATTTGAGCATTCTTTAAATTCAATAACGAAATAAAATAAAATGAAAAATGAAATACAATGGAGGGGCTGCATGGACCTTACTCTTGCCGTAGGCTGTGAGTGTTGCACAAGTTGACTGACATGTCTGTTGAAACTCAGCATTTGGCAGCTATAGCTACCCCCCCCCCCCCCCCCCCCTTGTTATATATGATGAACAGTCATTTTTTGATTCCGCCCCACAAAAGCGGTTGCTGTGGTCAAGGAAATCATCAGACAGGCTTCCCTCTGCGTACACATGACTTCCGATTCTTACAGTTTACTGATGATTTTCACACCCCAGGATGACAGAAATAGCCATTGAAAAGAGAAACTGCTTTTAGTTGGCTTCCCTTTAAAAATATGAGTATGCATATACTATATATTACTATAAAATATATATTAAATATATTTCAGTATGCATCAATGTGTGTTATTATTATCATTATTGCTGTTGTTGTTGATGGTATTATTACTACCGTGTGTTTTAATGGGCAGTTTTAGTGTCCCATGGTCTTAATGCTGTTTGAGATGTTTTTCCACCCTGATAAGAATATACAGTGATTCCGCGGGAAACACTGAATACTTGAATTTTTGGGGAATTTCTTGGCATGAAAGTGGTCAAATTTGAAAATATTGAATATTGGCACAAATTGCCCTATCAGCAGCTTCAATCCAAAAATACAAACCCGTATTGGTCAAAGCCTCATACAAACAACTTATCATTGGCAACATCTTTGTCAGAAGTTATTTGCGTAGACTTCTTGCAAAGAGTGTGTCCATAACACCAGAGGCTTATGGCTGCACTCCACGTATGAAAGCATCAGCCAGCGTACAGGGGAGAGAAGGCAGCACCATCTGTGGCAGCAGGAATAACCATCATACTTTAGCTCTTCTTGTCACACCACACATTAGTAGTCTTTGCCACTTTTGGGACGTTTTCATCTCATGGCTCTGGACGAGGCTGTTGTCAGACTAAAATACATGTTCCATTTCAAACTAACTCCACCACAATGTCTTGGCTGGCTTACATGTTCCCAGGAGTCTTGGTCACACAGCAGGTTTGACCGTCAGGACAGATGTTGAAGCCAAAAGAAAACCCTCCACCATCAGCAACAATGCAGCACACAGGAAAAGATACTATCCAAGCCTTGGAAAGTTAATCACGTTTCACCAGTTTAACACTGTGACTGTAACAGGTCATACCATGATGACTGCTGATCAGTGACCTGGTTTGTATGATGGACTGAACGGTTTTGGTTTGAAGTCTCTTGTTGTATGCTTCATATTGTGTACTATGAAGTAAAACTACTGTGTGTAAATATTCAATTATCATTTTGCATGACAGTTGCTGGCTTCCTTGTAAAGACATTAAATCTGTTTACAGCCCCAAACAGTGGATGTATAGTAACTTCAAGTGATTTTAAAAAGCTGTTTAAGAGATAAACCAGTTCATATTATTATTTTCTTGCAGATATCATTAATGTCATAGAAAGACTTGTCATTAAAATGCCAGACATTTCCACCATGAACCAACAGAGTGGAAACCCTTACATATTACTTGTTAACATATACTTATTATTGGAACTAGAAATATTTTGACGGTACACGGTACATCAACTCAGCAGTTTCAGTGATGGTGCATGCGGGTGTGTAACTATGAGGAACATTCTCAGAATGAGGATGAAGATATGCTGATTATTGATTTGTGATGGATTGTTTAACGACTTCTCTTTCCCCAACAAAATCTAAACATCAAAATGTACAAGATTTGTAGCCTCACTGACCTCTATGTTCCAGACCTGTCATGATGAAACATTAAAATAAAACATTAAACAATAAACATTATCTTCCACTTATACGTCTTAAATCTTCAAATGAAATGTCTTAAATTCTTCAATTGTCTCAAACTCCATTTCAGAGCAGTAGTTAGGGTGTAGCTACTGTTATTGAATTTCTGTATTTCTTGAAAAAGAATAAAAAGGTCAATAATACAGTGGTGCGATGTCAGGATTGTAAAAAAAAAAGGTTACATTTGGTTCACGTCTTGCTGTGGCAATTGAACACAGGAGTTGAGCCACAGTAGAAAACCCCAGCTCATAGCACATATGAGCAACCTGCAATGTGAATTCAGGATCAGTTTCAGGCAATACAGGAAAGAATTTGAGCTCCAAACCACCTGTTATATTTTGGTATACATGACCTCAAAGTCAGTCAGGTACAGCACAATAATACCTCTCTCACCCAGGACACACACACACACACACACACACACGGATGGGCAGCAGGTCCAGGTCTGCAGATTGTACCATTACCCTGAACCAGATCTTCTTCTGGTTCTATCAAATGAGGTGCTGCCAACAAAAAAGACAGCTCGCTCAGAAAAACCCCTCATGGGATTAAGGTTTAAACTAAATTAATAACATGAAGATCAAGGCTAAAACAAGAATACTTTATTAATGAATTCCCATTGTTTATACATTTACATTGCAGTGGAACTCAACTCCTCTTCTAATGGAACAATTATCCCTTGTATAAATGTTGACTATGTAGCTCACATTTTTTTTTTTTTATCACAAGTCCAACTTCAATATGAGGCTGGCGAGACAAAGAGAGGTCATCAGGTATACATGCATGACACAGGCACTAGCAAAACAGCCTCGTCTAGCAACTTCAGCACTAGAAATGCAAGATGTCCGGGTGTAAAGCAGAGGAACTTCGAGAGGGCCAGCACACTGAAGGTGGAAATGAGTGCTGCTGAACAGGACCCATTAACACTAAAATCTCCATGATGAGAAAGACTCCTGATGAATTGCCAAATCTGCTCTGAGGCCCTAAAACCACTTCCTGCTTACACACAGGAGAATTAAAACACGAACCAATCTCAAACCCAGTCCAAACATCTGCCATTTTGCTTTTGCTCATCTATTCAAATTTTAGTAGATGAAGTCTACGACTGATAGGTCACACAAAGCCTGAGGGCAGATTTGGAATTCACATCTGTCCTGTCACTGACCTTAAATAAAATAACTATCATCTAAAAAAAAAAAGAAATCACGATGATAAAATGAGAAGTGTAGTTGCCACTTAGAGGGATGGATGCCCCCCTCCCCCCCCTCCTCAATTCCATTTCTTTTCGCAAAACAGGAACTCAGCGTTAGAAGTCTGTAGGCCTCATTCAAAGTGTGATGACCAAAGTTGGATGGGAGAAGTTTTTGGTAGTCAAAGGCAAAAACTCTACTAGTGAACTGTCAGACGGGACGAGGGAACCGCAAGGCTACGGTTCTTAGTCGAGTTCTGAGCCCGACTGAGATGCTGCCTTCTTCTTCTTCTTCCTCCCGTGCTTCTTATGCTTCTTTTTCCTCTTCTTCTTGGATTTGTCCTGTGAACCCAAACACCTTGACATTACGGCAACAGAAGTTGTATTGCGTACATTTCAGTGCAACAAGTCAGCATGCACCACACATTTTTCAAAGATTTACATGTAAATTATGTTTGCATATACTAGCTAACAAAACATTGTGTTTAAGCATAAGCCATGAATCTCTCCATGTGCACATAGTGGATTGCCAGAAACTCACACCAAAAAAAAATAGGTTCAGTGGGGTCAATTAGAACTTACACATATCTGATTTTTAAAACCGTCCACTACCTTCTATATCTGGCAAATACATCTTTCTTTCTTAAGTCTTACTCAAACTTCTTCTGATATTAGTCCCCATTTTAAACATTTGATACTGATGAGCACACCCAGCTGCATAAGGCCAAACTGAAAATGTGTTCATGCCTTTAAAAGGTCATTCAGATGATACTGACTGTAATTCTCTCCCTCTCCTCACTACTTCTCTTTTTCTTCTTGGCTTCACCCTAGGGGAAAGAAAAGTAGAAGTGAGACCATAGCAAGAGAGGAAACCCTGAGCCACAGAGCCACCACTGTAAGACCATTCCACAAATCATTTTGTTTCATAATGACAGCATTTACACAAAAACGGCAGCTACGTTTGGATACACAAAGAATTCCCCTCTTCACCTGGCTCCTCAAGTAACCTGCCTTTGGATCAACACATGTAAACATCATAACTCTTAGAACTCTTAGAAGAACCCTGGTAAAGCACACTCTGATTATGAGAAACCCAGTTAAGGTGCCAAACACGTGGATATGGACCATCTTAAGTCATCTGGACATCATTTTCTGATAAAATGTTTGGCAAAATGTATCTGTGTGTAAATACGTTTCTACAACAATATACCTTTGCAGGAGTAACATTATGCAATTACCCAAGATAGAAATATGTGAAAAACAGCTTGAAAAAAGAATGAGGAGGGAGCGCTTCTTGGATCTGAGGTAGAACACGGCAAAAAACAGGTGCTCAGTGGTTGGCGGGTACAATACCTTAGGAAATATACTAGGGATATTTCTTGCCAGTCACGTAGAAACAAATGAGAAAAAATAAAGGCATGAATTCCCCAAAGAAAAACCACAGCACTCCGTCTGCAGGTACAAAAATGTAAAAAGCCTTTATTATAATGACTACATATTAAAAACAGCGACCAACATGTATCGACCAAGAACTGGCCTTCATCAGAGTCAAAGTGCTAAGGAGCACACAAGAAACAGCCTACATATATAGACTACATATATAGACACAAACTTACTTTACTTGTGTCTATATATGTAGGCTGTTTCTTGTGTGCTCCTTAGCACTTTGACTCTGATGAAGGCCAGTTCTTGGTCGATACATGTTAGTCGCTGTTTTTAATATGTAGCCATTATAATAAAGGCTTTTAACATTTTTGTACCTGCAGACGGAGTGCTGTGGTTTTTCTTTGGGGAATTCATGCCTTTATTTTTTCTCATTTGTTTCTACGTGACTGGCAAGGAATATCCCTAGTATATTTTCTAAGGTATTGTACCCGCCAACCACTGAGCACCTGTTTTAAAAAAAATAAAGGCATGAAACTTTATTTTTTCTCATTTGTTTCTACGTGACTGGCAAGGAATATCTCTAGTATATTTTCTATGTGAAAAACAGACATCAAAAAAATGGTTATGAAATTAAGGGCAGACATGTTTTTAAAATATAGCCAACACGACTGAATTGTGACAGATACAAAAAAAAAAAAAAAAAAACTAGTTCTGAAATGAAAGGTGTTTTTAAAATATCGCAAGCATGACTTATGCCAGACTTATTATCTCTAGTTTACTTTTTTTCCTCCAGCTTCCTTTAACTGCTATAACACAAATTACATTTTAGCAGCACATTTGAATTTTTTTCTTCTGTTCTTTGGTTTTATGTTTAGGATGAATCAATTTAACAGCTGAAAAAGTTAATATTTTCCCAAGATTGACCTGTCAGCAGTTCATCCCTATCCATAACAATCTAACAATATACTTACTCCGTCCTCCCCTTCGGAGTCAGCGGAGGACTCTGAGGACGAGTCCTTATGGCTTCGCTCGGCCTTCCGTTTTCTTCGACGACTCTTTTCATCCTGAGGGACACAAGGTTCACAGCACATCTATGATTTAACTCTAATATTTGAGCTTCATCTGTGTTTGATTTAACTTGCAAGGCAAAATAAGTGGGCAAGACGTGGCATGTAGCAACTATGATATTTCACTGGACTTGTGGAAGTATTGCCAACAAGGTCACAATAATGACACAAGGAATTAAAAAGTTGCCGCTGATGAGTTCTTGAAAGAGTAAACTACCTTCTCTTTGTCTCCTTCCTCCTTGATTCTTCTCTTTTTCTTCTTGTGAGGAAAAACAACAGTGTTTAGATCAATGCTATTGCTATGCTATGCCATTTCAAAAAACTTGGAAGTCATCTCAGAACAGAATTGCATGGGCACAAATCCCAGGGTTTTGACTGCAAAACGCAAGGCTACCTCCTATTGAAGTGCACAGAAACAAGGGAAGCTAGCTGTGCTTTTTAAAAAACATGAACAAACCTTGCTGTCAGCGTCCGATTCTGCTGCTGAGCCGTCTGACGCTTTCCTGGCCGACGACTTCTTTCTTTTCCGCTTCTTTTTCACACTCTTCTTTTCATCCTGTAAACACAAACACAGATGCAATCAAAGTCAAACATATTGTAGTGCTGCATTAAGAGTGTGATGCATTTTAGTTCATGCTATATTACTTTTCTTGTGAATTTCATCACACAGTGACCAAAGCACTTCAATGCTGACTAAATTCCCCATCAAACTGTGCAACAAAAGGCATAGTTTTTGGCGTTGTGCACCATGCTGTAGTGTAACACCTTCAAGTTCTGCACGACTTACCTCGTCTTCAGATTCTGAGGAGGAGCTGCTGGAGGAATCAGAACTCGATGAAGAGGAGGAAGATGAAGAATGCTTGACCAAACACAATGAAAGCAGAGCTCATTAGACTTGAGGTCATTCACTGATTGGAAATAATGTAATAACATATCAATGGGATTCTATATGAGACCGACTCAGAAGGAGGCAGTGTGTATCAGGCAGTGCTATGACAGTGTATGGCAGCTGGCCATCAAAATACTGGAGAGCTTTCCTCACCCTATTGGATTTCTTCTTCTCTTTCCTCTTCTTCTGAACACAAACACAAAACCAAAGTGAGAACAGAGGACGGGTTTACAAGTTAAGCATTTCAAATATTTGATAAGGGAGATATACCTCTTTTTTCTCTTTCTTCTCCTCCTTGTCTTTTTCCTTTTCGGTTATCTTTTTGTCTTTATCCGTCATCTTTTTCTCTTTCTCTTTCTCTCTCTCCTTGTCGCCTAACAACTTTTCTCTGTTTTTTGCCAGTTCTTTCTTCCATTTCTGAAAAACAACAGTAAATATGTGTTAAGCTTAAGTATTCATCAAGCATAATTTATTCCCAATTCTTTATTGTCTGCAACTACACCTCCATCCAGATGTGCAGCAGAGTTTTGGGTGACAATAAAAGACAGTTACAACATGTTCGGTATGACTCTTATGCATAATCATCCCCAGCCACATCTCTCTTGACACTTTCAATTGGGATAGAATGAGATGGGAAGAAATTGCTGGTGATCATTAAGGGTCAAAATGTCAACAGTCCACAAATGATGGAAACATACCTCATTCATTTTGTCCTCAAAGTCAGCAAGGGCTCTGGAGCCCTTCTTCTTCTTCTCCAACTGCTCTTTCACCTCTTCCCTGATAAGGAGACACACAATAAATCATCTGCAATACAGTAATCTAAGGCTATCACATTTTTCAGAAATTGAGTTCCAATAAAACAATTATGAGAAACTAGTCAGAATTTACACACTCATGGTGAACTCAAACTGAAATGTAGCTTCAGATCAAAAGTGATTCAAAGTATTATGTTACCAACCCATGATGCCAACTAAATATGGTGCCTAACTGTAGTTAAACTGCTTTTCCAATGCTATCTTCTAAGTTAAAAAAGCTAAAGCAACAACCTCTCATTTACCACCACAATGCTGTACATACTGGTGAAAAAAAAACCCATCATTAAACTTCAGTTCTGTCACAAGATTTGAATTAATTAATTAATTATCATTCAGTGAAAAATGTGCCAGTCTAAGTATATTCCTTCACAAACATAAGTTTTGGGGCCCACAGCTTGGTACCCCAGAAAACACAAAAACAAAAAGGCACACTCACAGCTGGTGCAAACTAGTTTATATTTTGAAGTATGACCACAATAAAAATTTGGACTACTTTGCTGTTTTATGCACGGCTCATCACCCAAGGCTTACAGTAAACATGTCAGTCAAAATGTATTGATCTTTGGTGTCTTTTATGATGTGATTTTTATTTTTACCTGTATGATTTCTCATGGGTCAAGATGGACTGTTTCTGTGTAGAGTCTGCATGTTCTCCTCACGTTTGCCTGGGTTTCCTCCCACATTTCAAAGACATGTAAGTTATGTGGATTGAAGACTCTAAAATGGCCATAGGTACGAATGTGAGTGTGAATGACTGTCTGTGTTGGCCCTGTGAGTGGCGACCTGTCCAGGGTGTTTCCCTACCTTCCACCCAATGCATGCTAAGACTGTCCCAGCCCCCCATAACCCTGAATAGGAATACGTGGGTAAAGACACTGAATGAATGAATAATTTCTCATATACAAAGTGAACCCGCTTGGCATTAATATATTATGACTGAACTGACTGCTTTCACCTCTGACCTATAAACACCCCATATAAGGCAGAAGTATACTCCCAATCCACAGACACTGATGAAGGCCAGGGTACCAAAAACATTCTGTCCGTCTTAAAAATATCCTTGCTCCTGAGTGAGACCCCATTCTTCAGAATTTACATTAAATACAAGGATAACACACACACTGTAGAAACACTGCAATACCTGCGCAGTTAGCACATTATCCACAACTCCCATCATTGTTGTGGACAACAGGGATGCTGCAAAGCTCCAGTAAAGCACACCAAAGCAACAGCGCAGGGTTTCTGGCTTCTCATGCCATTTTGGAGACTGGCTACCTATTTTGCACTGAGTTTCTTCAGCTCAGACTGCACCATGTTAGATTTTAGGTTTGTAAAAAAAACAACAATGTTATCATGAATATAAGTAAAGCCTAAAAAAAACACAAAAACAAAACACCTCCACCACCACACATCTGTTGCCTTTTACTGAGGAGATTTTTGGGTACAACTCAAACCAAGGAGCTGCATCTAGTTAATACTGTTTATTCCATCTAGATGTGATGTAGAAAGACGTCAAACTAAAAAGCAGGGAATAATAGGGAAGATGGGTAAAGACAAACAAGACATGTTCTGTTATCAGGATGTAAATGTCACTGGTGCCCAGTTTGTTAATTTGTGCTGTAAATTACCCACCATGTTGGTCGAGGTCTGCTCAGATAATCCTGGATGGTTGGTCCAGCGTTCTGCACGGGCCCCCTGGCTCTAGCAGCAGCTATGGGGTTGACATAAGCCTGAAACACCAAACGAAGGCATGTTTAGGCATCTAGGACATCTCTATAGAGATTACCAAATTTGAGTAAGTCTACAGTAAGTATGGGCCACGTCAACTGGCTGAAGACAGACAGAAAGAAAGAAAGACAGACGATGGTTTAGCGTTAGCCAAAAGGGTAGCTCGATAACAGCTAACCAAAACACCTGGCTATGCCAAACAAAGTGACAATTACCTTTGCATTTGTTTGTCAATTCACTAACGTTAATCGGCTAGAAATAGTCATGAGCAGCAACGAAAAACACTGCACAGCATTGCAGTATAGTATGTACACAGAAAACACGTTAGTTTTGCTGGTTTAACGCTACGCAGCTCCTGCTGGTGCTGGTTCAACGCCCGCGCCGTTTGATTTTAAGCACCAACGCCTCGCCTATAAAACGTAAGCACATTATAACGTGAACACATTCACATCAACTGAGAATCAGTTAATTTTGTCTATCCGAAAGATATAGTTTGTCAACATGTGTCTAAATTGATCAGAACTGGTATCAAGGCCTAGGACTGCTAACCTTAGCAAGCTAATAGCTGCGTTAAGCTAGCTAAAAGATGCACGGCGTAGCGTTACAGATTATACACTAGCTTAGCTATTTTACCAACTGTAACTTTCGTGAATACTTTTCACTTTTACAAATATATGCCACTCACCACTCGATTGTCTCTCTTCCCCATGTCGAATTATTTGGCGTAATGGGAAAAACGTCCCACCAGAAACAGCTTTTTACCATTAGTGTTACCTTGCTAACATGAACCTAGCCACCTCAGTTTGTGTACATCCACATCATGCCTTCCGCCGCCACCAGAGAGCTTTCTGCAGGCAGACACAGCTGTCCCCGACTGCCACCTAGCGGTCACTCCTGCAGGCCGCAGGCACCAGTCAACATGTTGAGGTAGAGGCCTACAACCAAGGAGGTTTTACAACACGTTTGCCACAGTTAAGATGAAAGGGGGTCATTAACGCAGAAAACACCAACCGGCAGTAAACAGACTGTGCTTCAGACATGCTTTGGTGCCGACAGCCATCAGCAGTACCTCGCTTCCTAAATGGCCCCAGTCTCAGCCAACTAGAAAGCAGAATCGCCTGCATTGCCCATACAAACAAGCAAATAGTAAACATGTTGTCCCCCACCAGTGATGTAGTTCCACCCTTGGGTCAGTCAGTGATTGCTGAGCGTACTTGACATACGAGTGAAATTGTATAAGCATTTTCGTATGGGACAATGAAAGGACAAACTGACCATATATTTCTGTTGCCTACTCTCCTCAGAATTAGGCTTACAAGTTATATCTTGAAATGTAGTAACTGTAATTGTTCTGTTTTTACTCAATACAGTACAAAATATAAGAACTACAATATGCAATAAATACAATCCGTACATTACACAATGTACACTACAATACAATTTATAATACAATATACAATATAACATACAACACCAGGAGCGTGAGTGTTATGAATAATATAAATGCTAAATGATAAGTGATAAATGGTATTGCACAGTAGGTAAGTGGTAATATGATATAAGTGGTCAACACTGACGGCACAGTGGTAGTGCAGTGATGAGTGCAATAACAGTCCAACAGTCCAACATCTGTACAGTAACTACAGTGTGTAGCGTGTGTAGACTATTATGTTACCTATGATAACTTTAACTGTATTGCTTTACCACTGAGTCCCCATTCATTGTCAATGCCGCCCCCTAGCGGCACAAAGTCAACATTACAGTGTGACTAACAAACTAACGAACGAACTAACGGACGGAGACCGATCCATAGTCCCCCCTTTGGTGGGGGACAACTATCCTGGACTACTGTTCTCATTGCTATGCTCTGGAGTAACCTATATGACATTTACTTGCAGAGTTTCTGATTTGGACATGTCTCTACATTCATATGAATGGATACATATCTCTGGAGACATCATCTGTACATGGCTACCTCCTTCCATAAATATGTTCTCATTGTGAAAGTGATAACGACAGCAGACAATAATGCACGTGCCTTGCCCATTGTCACTTCTCGGTACATATGCTTCCTACATGCACACATCCAAACCTCACTTTTTTTCATAGTTTTTCTTTATACTGGTATAGTCTCAGTTTTCCACTTATTTGTTATATTGCATACAAATTGATATTTTTAGAACTTATTTCATAGTGCACACATTTAATATTTTTTGGCATGTTCTCATAGTAAATGTTTGTCATTCATTTTTTTCTTCATATTTTTTCTTTATTTCAATCAGTTCTACTGCTAGCCTACTATTTCTATTTTGCACACTCTCCTAATTCTGTGATCCATACCTTTTTATGTTTACATACATTCTACTTAACATGTTCTAGTGTTGAAATTGTCAGTTGTGTATGTTTATATGATCCTCTTTTGCTATTTTCTTAGTATTATTTTCTAAGTATTATTACAACTTAAAACAGCAATCAGTGTGCTGCATCCAATGTTAACTCATTCCACAAATGAATACCAACACTTTCACAAGCAAAATTAATTAATTTGTCAATCCAACTTTTAAATGAATCCAAAACAACACTCACATACAAAGCTGCTTTTTATTCAACTGGTGCAACACAAAAACAAGCCACCAATGCCTGCATTCATACATAAGCATAATGCCATGATTGTGTATAAAATTACTGAATCACAAGACAAATTGTGGACATCTAATACAAAACCTGCATCAGCAGATCAATGAATGGATTCTTCTTCTCGTGTATTGCCTTTACTTTCATCCCTTGTGTAAAGTATGCAAAATATACTGTAGAAGGTAGGTACAGTCTAGTTTTCAGTATTGTTCCTAGACTGTGTCTACATTTCATAGGCTAAAAACAAATGTGACACAGGAGCATATGTTTAATTTGAATTATATATGGTGGATCAAGCTTAGCTGGTTTCAAAAAGGTGAAACGTCTAAAAGCTCTACAGTGGACTTTAATTTCTTGTACTGAGATGGAAATGTATGAAATTACAAACCGATTAAGTAATGAAAAGAAGAGCATACCTTGGTGTACAGTGATTGTTTCAAGTCTATTGAGACTAAAATAGTCTGTTCATGATTATGACTATAAACCTCTTTCCCCAGTACAAACTCTTAAGCCCATCTATGGTACTTTGAGATTCCATTGCATTGTATGCACCATTGACAACAGATACGAGTTGCCTTCAAATAGAGAGAAAGATTCACACAGTGCTTAGTCGAGCTGATAATCATATGTGGATATACGATGTATTTGCCACCTAGCAATGACAACAAGTTGCTTACATGGCAAAGACAGATTATACAGGCAGTTATCTTCAGACAGTAATGACTTCTCAGTAACATTTATTTGATAAATAGGCTATGACAGTAGACTATGATCAATGACATGACCGTGGAACAGCTTGAAAGAAAACCTGAAGGAGTTGTGATGTGGTCAGTTAGTAACCCATGGATGTGCAAACTGTGTCCGAAAGTCTCGGACATCCATACCAAGAACCTGAGAAAGTGAGAGAGTGTGTGTTTGTGTGTGCTAGCAGCACTACCTGTTAAGAAAAAGTAAACCAGTGTTAAGTATGTTACTGTTCTGCAAGAAATACTACATACAAAAATACAACTCCCCTTAGCTTGCTTTTTTCTTGCTGACAAAATTAAACTTGAATAGGCTATACGAGGGACGTCAGTGTAAAAAAAAACAAAAAAAAAACACTATACACAAAATATTTGTGCATTTCATTATCAAAACCACAGTAAATTTCTGAGTCATTCTCAATCCAAAATAAAGCAAATTCGATGCTCAATACCTCTCCCCATACAACATTCCACTGACCATCACTACTCTACTTCTATCTGTTACTACAACATATCTATGAGCTGACGATGTACGAACCAAACTCCAAGCTATCTATCATTACAGCTTCTTGTACTTACTCAGCACTATATACTGTTTAGTACCAATGCCTATCCTTTGTACATTCCTTACACTGTCAAACTTTCCTTACACAGATTCTATAATCATCCAAAGACTTGGTGTAATTGGTGTAAAAATATTTTTTGCCCCAGCATCTTTAAAATCAAGTAACACCTCGATGAAAACAAGCATATAAGACCTGTCAATAAAATTTAAAATTAAATACAGAATATTAGCGACACAGTTCTGTGCCGAATGTACTCGTGTTGAATAGTGCTGGTGAGACTTGTTCCTCCACCTCTCAAGCCTGTGCATTACTGTATCATCAGAATAGTAAATAATATTTGTATATTATCATGATAAACGCACATGATGGCCGCTTAAAAGCAAGTGATAAGCACCGAGTGAGTGATAAAAACTATTTTATAAGGCCCGTTATCTTTCATCATTGTCTCAACACTGATGCCAGCCCATTATGAAGCAGTCTTTTCTTGTAGAGAGCTCGACTCCGTTCAAAGTCTTCAGGGCTGCAGAACCATTAGAATCCCGCTACTGGTCTGCAGTTACTCAGGACATCCTGAGGGTGGCAGTAATATAATATGGGTAGAGCTGGAATGATAAGTCATGACATGGCAGTGTGTGGCTGGCTTGTGATGCCTTAAGCTGTTTCAATAGGTAGGTGTGTGTGTGTGTGTGTGTAGAGATGAGTATGCTTATGTTAGTGCATGCACTAAATGTTGTACATATCTGTGTTCGTGCTTGTACTGTATATGTGCACGTATGTATTTGTGCACGCACCCACAGTAAGCATAAATGCAGGTGAGATCCATGCAGTCCACCCAGTGCTCCTGGCTGGTCCTGCCCCATCAAGGAGGCTCTTGCTGGACTAAACACTGCTCACAAAGAGGCCTCTGCTCCATGGCCTTTAGAGTCCAGCCACCCACCACTACCAGTCAATCTGAGATCCGTGTCTCTTTGCATTGTTTACATAGTCAATCAATCGTCAACATTTAACAACCTAAAAGCAGCAATTACAATCCATCAGTTCATGGAAGGAAGATAGCTTTTGTGCATTTTTTTTTTGGAGGGGGGCGGGGGTATCTCAATCACTTTTTTCTTTCACCCTCTCTCTCTTAGTCCTTTCCTAGACCTTTGCATGGGGCGATAAGGGTTGAGGGGGACTCTCAGGCAGCCCTCTCCTCCATAGTGGGCTTGTTGCTGGGGATGGGCTGGGCTGCGTACACACTTCGACTGTGGCTGTCCACGCTGTGGAAGTAAGGGTGGCTCAGCGCAGCAAAGGCCGATATCCTCCTGGAGGGGTTGAAGGCTAGGAATTGCTGTAGGGAAAGAGAATGGATTCATTAATGGATAAACAGATAGGAGGATGGATCGATGGATGTAAGAATAACTGAAGAAACCCAAAAACCAATACAATGACATCAAGATCAAAGCAGGATAGAAAAGGGTGTATGGTGAGACCTGGCTATGCTTTGAAAAAAATGTAAAACTCTGTAAAGAGGTTCTGAATTTACTGTGACGGGCTTGGATTAGGGTGGACAAAGGCTCAAAATACCCACCAATAGGAGGGACTTTCCCTGCTCGTCCATGTCTGGAACCAGGTCTTCTATTGGCTTAGGGGGCCGGGGGGTGAAGGCACTCTGTGGTAGGGCCACCTCCTGGGGCCAATCTTCTGCTGAAGGTACTCCAACAACACTGTAAGATAATGACGGTCATCAGTGCTGTCACTATCAGAAACGGTCCTCATCATCTGTTATTGCCGTTTCACTATCATCATCATAGTTGCATTCATGATTTTAACTGCCACACCTGTTCAAATAATAACTAGAAACAATCCTTTTTTGCACTTGAGGTCACAGCTCCGACCTGAAACCATTTACAGCAGGAGTTTTGCCTCTCGGTAAGCATTCCAGGGATGCAAAATGGTGTGAGTGATATCAACCCTTAGCAGAGGAATATAGTGTAAGCTGGGAGGCTGAGCATGAGTTCTAAAATGAAATACAGTCTACAGGAGCTGAGAGGCTGCAACAGGAAACACAGTATATATGATACTCACTCAAATATCTTTCCCAGCTGATCAACATCTGAGTTTCCTCGAAACAGAGGTCTGGGGAGAAAATGGACATAGTTCAATGCAACTGGTGCTGCTTTAACACGTGCACAAGCCAAGTTCATGATGTATTGTGCCGCACTAAACACAGAAACAATGTTGTTTTAGGGTGTAACAATAAGGGTTAGTAAGGCCTTTTGGTTTAAGGACTATAAAAACAAATAGCACGAAGTGTAAAGCATTGATGCTGTACTCAAAGACATGCTATAGAATAAGTTATGAGCCCTCACGTTCGCTATCCCACAGGACAGTATGGACGACTAGCCTTAAGACTTAGCTGTTGGCTCTAAGGCAAAGAAGAATGTGTTATTCTGCTGTGAATGTGTGAAACTAGGCACTTGCAGTCAGGACTGTGCAGCAGGGGTGGTAGTACCACTGAGGAGGGGGGGGAGGGAGCGAGGGAGGGAGGGATGAAAGGAGGGAGGAGAGCAGCAGCAGCAGCAGCAGTAGGGCTGCTGGTGGTTCCTGTGGCTTTGGGCCGTCTTTGGACGCCCGTGGGCGGCCATGCTTCCCCTGGCACCCGCACAAATTCCAGCAGTCATCATCAGCAAGCCTGCCGGCCGCCGTGCTGGGCAGAAAAAGCCTATTTATCCCTCATGTGTCTGCTTTCGCTCTCTCTCTCTCTGTATGTGTGTGTGTGTGTATGTGTGTGTAGGAAAGTGGGAGGGAGAGGCGTGTGAAAGAACAGTTGGATTATTCTAACAGAGAGAAAGAGGTATGGGAACTAAAACCTTCCTGTTGAAGTTCCTCTGACAGGAAATAAGGATGTGTTGTCAAAGAGACTTTCTTCAAGCACAAACAGTGCCATGACTTCTGGTCTATAAAAGATTACTTGACATAATATATGTATAACAGAATTACAATATGGTATTGCACTAGGTTAAGAGGTGACTGAGGCGCAGCCAGAGATGTTGTACGCTTTCTTTTTCTGTTATGTTTTGCTGGTTGATGATGATCAATCACCAGCAGATGTCAATGTAATGCAGGATATCAATCAATCAATCAATCAATCAATCAATCAGACTTTATTTGTATAGCACTTTTCATACAAACAAATGTAACACAAAGTGCTTCACAGACTAAAACTTGATAAGACACAATAAAACTAAGGAAACTTCACAGATGAGAACTTGAGAACGGGTAAAAACATTAAAAAATAACTAAATAAATAAATAAAAAATAAAAATAAATAAAAACCTAAAATGTTCTGATTAAGATGTAAAAGCTAGACTAAAAAGGTAGGTCTTGAGTTTGCTTTTAAAAATGTCAACACCCTCAGCAGCCCTCAGGTCTTCTGGGAGGCTGTTCAAGAGGCGAGGACCATAGAAACTAAAAGATGCCTCACCGTGGGTTTTTGTTTTGACTTTCGGAGTGATTAAAAGGCCACTGCCGGAAAACCTGAGGGTTCTGGTTGGTTCGTAGGCTAAGAGAAGGTCTGATAAGTAGCTGGGGGCAAGGCCATTAAAAGCTTTATAAAACAGTAAAAGGATCTTAAAATCAATTCTGAAACTAACAGGCAGCCAATGCAGAGACTTTAAAACTGGTGTAATGTGTGCTCTCCTTCTGGTCCTGGTCAATACACGAGCAGCTGAATTTTGTATTAATTGTTACTGACCAATTTTCTTTTTGGGCAGACCAGAGAGGAGAGCATTGCAGTAGTTGATCCTGGAGGTGATAAAAGCGTGCATTAATGTCTCTGTGTTAGCTTGAGAGAGAAACGGCCGAACTTTGGCAATGTTCTTAAGATGATAAAATGCAGTCTTGGAAACATTTCTAATATGCGGCTCAAAATTTAGGTCTGAATCAAAAATAACTCATACATTTTTTACCTGATGACAGGGTTTTAATGCCAGTGACTGCAGCTTTGTGGCCAGTTTCTCTCTCTGAGCCTCAGGACCAATAACCAAAACTTCAGTTTTGTTCTGGTTGAGCTGTAAAAATTCTGGGCCATCCATAATTTGATATCTAAAATACACTTAAAAAGAGCATTGATTGGCTCTGTGTCATTAGGATACACGGCAATATAGAGCTGTGTGTCATCAGCATAGCTGTTAAAATTTATGCCGTGCTTCCTGATGACGCTCCCAAGTGGAAGCATGTAAAGATTAAAAAGTAAAGGACCTAAAATTGAACCTTGAGGGACACTGCATGTCATTTTGTACCTCTTAGATGAGTGTTCATTAATAGTTACAAGAAATTCTCTGTCTTCTCTGTTACAACCTTGACTAGGGCCGTCTCAGTACCATGGTTGGCCCGAAAGCCAGATTGGTATTTTTCAAGAATGTTATGTGAATTCATAAAATCATTTAGCTGACTAAAAACAAGTTTCTCTAAAATTTTACTTAAAAATGGAAGATTGGATACCGGTCTATAACTGTTGAGAGCTAAAGTGTCTAAATTACTTTCCTTCAGAAGGGGTTTAACTATAGAGGTTTTAAGAGCGGTGGGGAAAACACCCATCTGAAGAGAGTAGTTCACAATATTAAGTAATTCCTCATCCATAGAACTAAAAACTGATTTAAAAAAGGATATGTCGGTGTATGTGTGCTTGAGTGTATGCATTCTGTATCCATGCCTGATAGACTTACAATTCAAGTGCACCCCACTTAACTGAAGTCAACAGAGAGACTGGCTAGCCACCATGTGCTCCGTGCATTTTCCCACTTGCTGGAAGCTTTGCATAGCTGAACACCCACACTTTCCTACATATTCAGACACTGGGAGATTAGTCACACAGGGGTATTTTGCACATTTTTACAGTGACAGCAAATACTTTGTCACATGCTACAGTTCTGAAGTTCCCAGAAAAGCCTCTGTATACTCAGAATTGAGATAGACAGTTTGTTTCAGTTCGGCGTAACTGGCATCCTTAACCAGTGGACATGTTTCCTTTTCTTTGACTGTTGCATCTTTTCTTAATACATTCGAATGTGAAAGAGGACCACATGTACAGGTCTTTCGGGGTGAAATACTGAGCTGAGGTTTTAAAGCCCTTTAAGATCAGACCAAACCAGTTCTGAGTCTCGCAAGGGAAGAAAAAAATTCACCTACAGCAAAGTCATCGTGCCAAAACAAGTAGGGCTGATAATTCCAAGAGGTCCATTTTTAAACCTGGAGTGGTTTGTCGGTTTGTTGGAGAGGATAACTGGATTCACATAGGGCTGGCCACTGGCATGCACACACAGTCAACAGCCGAGCGCGAACGCACATATGCACACACACACACACACACACACACACACACACACACAAGTGTACACTTACCAGCCTGCAAACACGCACGCGCACACAGGGTTTGTTTCCCACCCAGAGATTTACACGTGCACATGCATACACAAACACACACAGAGGTGGCAGTGAAGGGAGGACTGAGACTGGGTTGGGACAGGCAGCTGAGTCACGCTTCTTTAGTGCCAACACCGCTCTGTCCCACATTCCACTGAGACAACCTCTGGAATGTGTGTGTGTGTGTGTTTGCACATGAGTGTGTCAGTCTGTCTGTCTGTGGGTGTGTGGGAAAGAAACTGTGTGTGTGTGTGTGTGTGGCGTGCCCATGTGTTTAAGCCTGTGTCTGTGTGTGCCAAGTGGACATGATACATATTTGTGTGTACTAAGTTTGTATGTATGTGTGAGTTTGTGTGAAGTACATGCACACGTGCATGTGAGGTTGTGTCTTTGAGGCTTTATCAATTGAGCTCCATACTGTGAGAAAGTCAACACGGATGTGGGGCCTCTCCTGCAGCATTAACACAACACGTTCGACCTTTTCGATTGGAGGAATGTCAACAAGCGCTCGCTCCCTCATTCACTCAAACCGTGACTCATCTCGCCTCCATCCCAGCCATACAGATGCAGACTTGCATGATATTTGTTCAAATTCCTTTGACGACAAGTACCCAGCCATACTCGCTACAGTAGACAGTCATTGAAAATAGTCAAAGGAGGAGGATTTTCACAATGGTATGTTTCGTGATCAAAGTGGTGAGCTGAGAGGAAGGTGTTCTGAGGCGAAAACCTTTGATGTGTTCATGAGTCATGAGATAAATGGTTTTGGGGCCGGGGTTGGAATTTTCTGACCTGCAGAGTAAGGTGACATCGGGTGAATAGGGGCTGTCGCTGCACAGAGGGGCTCTGACACAATGACTAATAGTGTGCAGAAGAGATTTCTAAGCTGATGTAAATATGGGTAAACCCATTTGTTACCAGAAAGTTAAACCACGAGTGGGGATGTCTTGTTCGGCTGTACCTGGGCTGTCAAAGACCGATTAAAACCTTTATTGTTTTGCAGTTTGGTTCAAAGCATTAAACAGCTTTCTCTGCCCTTCTCTTGTTCTCTACTGCTCCTTCAATCACTCTCTCTCTTTTGCTTTCTCTCACTGCTTCTCCCAGGTGCCCTTTAATCTCTAACAGGTGGCCTTTTAAAAAGCCATCTTAATCACCTGCAGAGGAGAGAGAGACAGAGAGAGAAAGGGTGAGAAAGAGAGAGAGAGACAGAGACAGAGAGAGAGAGAGAGAGAGAGAGAGAGAGAGAGAGAGAGAGAGAGAGAGGTTCTGTTCATGGCCATCAAAGGGCCCTGCCTTGCCTTCCGCCTCCAGGCGAAGTTGGACAGGCGCCAGGTTGTGAAAACACACACACACATACACACTCAGGCTTTTTACAGCTTATTGTGTCAGGGTGAGAGAAGAGGTACCCCAACATAGACAACACACACACACACACACACACACACACACACACACACACACACACACAGACCGCTCACACCAGGATGCTACCAGACAAGGTAGGATTGTTCACTTCATATTGAACTAAGGTGCTTACAGGAATACTATATGGAACAGGGATAGGACCTCCTGCGCAAATAATAATATGCTCCTTGGTTATTTGGCTGTAACATGCTTATAGTAACCTGCATGTAAAATTGCCACAATTTCTTTTGGTGCATGTTCCCCTATGAAAACATATATATTTTTTAAGAAAGTAACTTTGTGCTGCTCATGATGTCTCAACAGTAGTGTATGCGGTCTGTATGGCATTAAGAATTTCAGCCTTGACCTCACCAGAAGTACGGCTCTGAAATTGCATCCAACTGCAATTCGACCCAATGAACCGAAGGGTTGGCTGAGGTATTATGCACAACCCTGACTGTGAATACATCAACTCTAAAACTAGCTCCCAAACATCACCTGCACTCCATTGCAATCCTTCAAACAGAAAACAAACAGCAAAATGTTGCCCTACGCGAGGGCTGTACTCACAATGGCCAATCTGAATAAAAATTGATTTTTCCAGTTCATAATATGGATCATATATCTTTTTGTGCTCCGTTCACAAGCCTTTGGACCAAAATCTGGAACCAGAAGATTTTGTCAGGTTAGGAAGGGGGTGTTTGCACTTTGCTGTTAGAGCAGCACTGGCAAACTTGATCCTAGCAATGATCACATCTCTTTCCATTGAAACATGCAAGAAATTAAATAAAAAGGAAGTAGAGAGAATGAGTGTGTGAGAGAAGCTGCTCAATGAAGAACTGGGAAGAGACAGATAAGCTAAATATAGTCAAGGTAACACGCAAAACTAATCCTTGACACTCGATTGGATGAAGTGTGGCCTATAGCCTGTTTATATTGAAAGAAAAAAACATCATGATCACAACTTCCTTGTTATCAAATGCTGTATGATCTATGACAGAGATTACAAAATGTGAGATATACCATGTGGTAAAATGACAGTTGAAGCGTTTTCTTTATATAACTAAGCAATGCATGACATTAATAGATCTCTACACTGAACGGGATCCTGTCTTGCAATATTCCTCAAGGTCCTGTTCTAAAAGCAGGAAACCCAGAATCTAAAGACAACCGCTGTCCTTCACCCTCTCCTCTTTTACGCCATCCTAATGTATGTGAAAACATGAACATATCCTCTCCAGCACAATGAGGAATTGTCATGCGTCACAATTTGTATAGCGGGCTACCGGATGAAACGCATAACCTGGAGCATACATGCACCGGATGCACAAACACAGTTTAAGTAAAGCTGGATGATGTATAGTGGAACATCTTTTATCTGAATATCAGACCAAACCATACAGGCTGCTGAAGGGGTATAATGGGCAAAAAAAAAGTCTTAAAATGAATGATCTATTGATTGTTTGAATTTCCTTGCTGACTCAAATTTTAAAGCCTTTCAACTGTTTGCTAAATTAGACATTGGCGTGCACAAAATATGTTTTGGGCATCAACTTGAATACATTATAGTGTTTTGAACATTTCATCTCCCTGAACCGGAGTCACTGATAGATAGAACTAGTCCTAAAGAACCTCCATTCTTAAGGGTTTGGATAAACAAGGTTGTATTGTCGAGTTCAGAAGACCAGGGAACTCACTACACACATGCACACAAAACACACTAATAATATAACATGAATATTATATACAAACACACAATCCCCTCTCCCGTCCTCACCCCTCACCACTACCATAAAGCCCATACATTACCACTGAGTCCCACCTGTGGTGCAAGGGCCGTTACACAGTGTGGCTGTGTGCATGCTGGGGAGCGGGGACGGTTGGGGAAGGAAACATAAATTACTGGCAGGGCTGCTCCTATTGGCACCCAGCCCTACCTCAGAAAGACTGTGCTTATCTAGTCTGGAGCACACCACCGCAGGCTAGCTAGACCCCCATTCACTGCTGATGACAAAACACAATGCTGCACATACAACGCCACATAAGAAGTTGACTTGGATCGGTAATACTGTGACGGTTTGTTTTGACGCCCTTAGAATAATCTCATTTTGTTTGTTTCCCAATGCGCATGCACTTCAACGTTTTCAGAAAAATGGTCCGTCATTAGCTCGGCTCTCCAGTGTGCGAAGTTCGTTAGACCACAAACTGACAAACACCTATACCAAGAAGCCGAATCCTGACTTGCGCGCTGCAACCACAGCAGGCAGCATGTCATCACTGTAATAGTTTGATAAGCCAACCGAAATGCGATTGTTCTTTGCTCACAATGCATCTGACAGGTGTCATCTAAGGCAAAGATGACAAGTTTGAGAAACACCCTAATAACTGATTCTTTAGCAATGGCAGTTGATTTTTGTGTTGAATGTAACTCAGAAATTAACCACAAGTGAAAATACTGTGTACATCATGGCATTTCAGTATTTTAACTTGCAGCAGAGGAAATATTATCTTTTCTGCAAAATTCACTGGGGTGTCAATGATAAAGTTTTAACATAGAGATTGTTCCACCGCTGTGGTTTTAACTCTAACATTAAAGTACAATTCTACCAGTCTTGGACCATGTGACACAGAGAATATGTGGACAAAATTAGGAAGAAAGACCAGGCCAAGAAGTTGCACCAGACTTTTTCTACACAGATCTAGCATATACATATTCCATGTTCAAATACTTTGCATGCACATTCATGCAAACAATAAAAGTGCACTTCATGGGAAAGAAACACTGGCAGCTGACTTTCAATAATACACTGTGGCTCCTCATGGAGACCAAGTCACAAGGTCTGAAATGAATCAATCTGGGCTAAATGGATTTGAGTGCATAATAATCCCATAGATCTGTGATCATGGTCATCGGTGAATGTGGTAAATTGACCATTATAAGAAGTGGTTTTCCACTGCATGGCCTCAGACAGCACTACTGTAGTCCATACTAGGCTAACCAGTGATGTAGTGGTAAATTAAAAGGTGGGTAAACTAGGACCTCCAGTTGGTTATCATCATAAGGCAAACAACCATCAATATAAACAAAAAGCAATAATAATTTCAGAAAAACATTTATTTATGTTTATTTCCTTAAGAGATCCTATCTTCATATAACTCAAACATAACCAAAAACGCATCAATTTGATACTACTTACTGTTATGTATACACTACAAATTTACGTCATATCAGCCTGAAAAAAGTGGGTAAGCTCTATTCTGCAAATAAAAAGGTAGGTAAAATGAGTTTAGGAGTTTAGGTTTTAACGGCCTTGGCCTCAATTAAGTTTGGTCGGCGTGACGAAGCAAAGTCGGTTCATACCAGGTCTAACTGTCCCGCATTAATACTGAGATGAAAAACAAAAACATTTTAATGTACGCATGAGAGCGAGCTACACATCGTGCAGACCAGGAGAGGAAGACCATTATGGCGCGTACAGAGCCAACTTGTATCTCCCATTGTGCTGATGCATGTCAGCGACTGTGTGACTGTTTCTGCGTTACCATGGTACACCACACTGAGAAAATGTTAAAAGTTTTTTTTAATGAGTCAGTTGGCAGTTGTTGAGGTGTGAGTGTTGTGTTGGTGTGATTTTAGTGAGAAAGCAGTACAGTGTGAGGATAAAATGGAAGTGAGGGAGGGAAGCATTTTCTATTCTCATAATGACGTGTGAATGGCGGCGCTGTAGGATGAGAGTTACTGTATGTGGCTGGACAAAATGCAGCTAGAGGCCCTGATGTGAGGGCTTGGTGCCAGTGTGCGGGTGGTTTCTGGTTTGAGTCCCTTGCAAGGCCTCTCTCCTCTGAAATTAAGCTTCCCTAAAGCAATTCTTCCCTCCTGTTGCCCTGTTATCGCTCCTCGCTCCAGCTCCAACTTTCAAAGGAGTCAGAAGTAAATCTCCTCTACGGCTCTCACCTTCTCCTGAACATCTCAGCGAAGATGCAGCCGACGCTCCACAGGTCCACCGGCGTGGCGTAACTGGACTGGAGCAGCACCTCTGGGGCTCGGTACCACAGCGTCACCACCTACAACACCCACACACACACACACACACACACACACACACACACACACACAAGAACCAAACATATAAACAATACGGCAATAAGGAGAGAAGCTTACATACAAAGACACACACACCTGTCACCTGATATCACATTCCTAATTACACCCCATTATACACGAGTTTCACCTGAGAGCAGCACTAAGAAAAAGTCAGCCCTATATCTGAGGGGGGCTCTGGCTCACACACACACTCACACACACACACACACTGGGCTAATGCTTCTCTGCCCCCTTCTTGGGGTTACATAAGACATGAAATCATATCTGGCAGGGCAGGTCTCTCTGCTCCCGTTTTGGTATAGCCACATCACACAGTCTTTCCATAGCAAGCCACCAGGGACGTACAGTACTGTGTGTGTGTGTGTGTGTGTGTGTGTGTGTGTGTGTGTGTGTGTGTGTGTGTGTGTGTGTGTGCGTGCGTGCGTGCGTGCGTGCGTGCGTGCAGGTACCCATTACAATGAATATCTGTTTTACTCTGGATTAAGCCTGGCAGACAGACGTCTTGTGTATGTAAAGCCCTAAACAAGTGATAATGGGTTGACTTTCAATGATATTAACCACCAACAAAAAAACAACAACCACACTTCCTGACTCGCGTCAAGTAACCCAGCACCCACCTGAGGTACAACAGCAGCCATTTTGTGCCAGTTCACACTAACCATGTTCTCAGTTTCCAAATTTGTCCCTGTAACTCTATTGGGAGCTGTGTGTGTGTGTGTGTGTGTGTGTGTGTGTGTGTAGCCTTCTAGCCTGCAGGAAAGCAGCAGCATTGTTAACAGCTACAGTAGGGAAAGCCTCCAGACAAAACTCAGTGACCCCTAGTAAGAGAGTGGAATGGTTCCAGGTGCTTTCCTAAACTCCAGATTTTTCCAACAGCTTTTGGCCGCAGTCCCCCCCTCAGGCGCTGTTGACTGCTTATCGGCATCCTGAGAGTCTGAGGCAAATGTTTGTAAGCAAACAGACAGCAGTGTCACTTAGATATCTTTATTAGCCGGCTTGGAGTGTTTGCTGGAGCGCACGGAAAGACGATACCCTGAGCTTTTGGGATGTTGCCTACAACATGCCTTACATGCAGGTATGGATGGTAAGAGAGACATGAATCCAAGGGAAAGGAAAACTGTTAACTATGAAACAGTGAATGTTAGTCCTTGCTAAAATGCTACTGTTCCGCCTGGGAAGTTGCTCTGCGGGTCAACAGTCAACCAGCTTAATCAAATTCTTTATGGTTAATAGACTTATTTGAACTCTAGCAAGAGGGGAAACCCTGCATAGCTGAGGCAGACTCATTATCTGACCAGCCATCATACTACGCCCCCCCTCCATCCCCCGAGCTGAAATTCTTAAGTGAGGCAGTTAACAAGAGAGTATGATAAGGAGAATAAAAAGTTCAGTCACATTTTTTCTTCTGAACTGAATGAGACTATTTTTAGGGCTGGGGGCTGCATTTTGCAGATGTGTGATACTTTCTCATCTCCCGCTTCCTGCTTTAGTAGAAATAGGGAGGAAGTTACGGCTAATTGGCTGAGAGGTGTCGGTCGAGTCACGTGACCAGAAATGAGACGCACATGACATGTACTGAAAATGAACAGGCAGACTGTGTGGGCCATTGAAGAGTTTTAGAGCAGTGAAACTGTCGGAGTGTGGGTGACCTCAAAAAAAAAAAGCATGAATGAAAGTTGCACAGTGCGCATTCAGCCGGGTGACAAACTGTCATTGATTTTTTTCCATGTTGGAAACTCAAAGATTGTGTTGTCTTCTTTTTTTTTTCTTTTTCTCATTTTCTTTCCCTTGTGACAAGTTGATATTCTCTTCATCTTCTCTGCCAATATCTTCATCTTCTCAGCTCAAATTTGGGTTAAAGCAAGCTTCCAGTTTTATTACCCATAAAGAGCTAACAATTCAGAATGGAAAAGGATTCAACTTCAAAAGGTGGATGAATGCATGTGTGAGCTACGGCCCAATCAAACCCCTTCCTGTAATTCTCAGTCTCGCGGCTGCGGGCCCGACTGCATGTGACTTCAGTCTGCTGCATGGAGCTTGCAGCCCCGCAGACTCCTAGCTCGGGCTTTGTATGCATGCACACACACAGCCTTCTAGGAAGAACCACAGACCTACAGCTGAAGGTATATCCGCCTCGGTGCAATACGCCGTTATTCGAAAACCTGGCCTGCAGAAAGAAGGCACATACATCATGCATGCACGCACACACACACACGCATACCCACACCGGAAACGTAGATGCATTAAGACTTGCTGCCATCAAAAATCACACCCCCCAGACTACTTCCACTGCGGTACACAGCACATGCATGGCTTTTCAGAGCAGCATACCTATGGCAATGTAGCCTTTAGATAGAAATATCTGCACCCACCTTGAACGTACTCCGTCAAAGTGTTCACAAAACCATTCCCTAAACTAAATTCTATGTATATACTCTTCTTTATTTTCCTAAATAAGCACGATTTTCTTAAATCGTCAACCAGTGTGGGTGAATGTTCGTTAAATGGCTCATCCCAAACTTCACTGATTCATGCAACGCTTCAGCATGCTTATTTTCATTCCGGCACAAACAGGCTACTGTCAGCACCGCTTTCCACTCGGCAATCCTCCTCTACCTTTCCCAGACCATCGACCTCCTCCCTCTCTCCTTCCATCCCTCGCTCCTTCTCTATAAAATACCCCTCTTTCTCTGTCCGTCCTTCTGTAAGCCCGGGCCTGTAAAACACACGTCTGCGTTGCAGTAAAGCCTACACATCTCGTTTAGAGAGTCTGTGCTGTCCATTGCTGTGTCTCCATCACACACACACACACATTTCACACTCTCCATAAAACACTCCAAATGTCTCTGTATAAGTAAGGCTGTGAAACTAAATATCCCAACACTGTTACCTCGAGAAAAGAACACAGTCATGCCCTAAACACACAACTTAATAACCCTATCGACTCAGATGTTTGCAACAATAACACATGGACTATTGTAAACAGAAAAGGACATTCCCCATTTGAAATGTTGCTCTCCTCGCTTTTTTCTCTCCTTTCCCTTCCTCTTCTTCCGACCACGTTCGCATTCCTTCTTCCTTAGTCGCTCTTTCTCACCCTTCTCGTTCTCTGTTCTGCTTCACATTATCCCTCCCTCCTTCCCCTTTCCTGCTCTCCCTCGTCTGTACAGGCTGAGCAGAGCGACAGACAGAAACACAAACACATAATATAGGACAGTCAGACAGACAGACGGACAGAAAGTGAGCCAGCTCTACACCAGCAAGTCTGTGCTTTGCTCTTAGGTCAGTAAGCCTGCCTCCCTATCTGTCTCTCTGCCTGTCTGTCGCCCTTCTTCCCTTCCGCCTGGCAACAGAGAAACAGGAGGAGGAGGTCACTCCGATAAAGCAGAGAGAGAGAGAGAGAGAGAGAGAGAGAGAGAGAGAGAGAGAGAGAGAGAGAGAGAGAGAGAGAGAGAGAGAGAGAGAGAGAGAGAGAGAGAGAACGAGTGAGAGGCTGACTCCAGATTAAAGGACAACATTCTGGGCATTCCTTTCTGCTGAGAGCATCTCCCCCCCCCCCCCCCCTCCTCCTCCTCCTCCTCCTCCACCTCCGGCCCTCTCCGCTGCGCTCTCCTCCCCGCTCCGCTTCACCAGGGCCCGGAGAGGAAATGGCTGCTGCTGCCCCAGAGGACCTCCAGACCTCCTGGGCCGGACCTCCAGGCCCGTCTGACCTGCAACATCCGGACCCGTGCCACCAGAGTATGACAATAGAGTGCATGCATGTGTGTGTGTGTGTGTGTGTCTGTGTGGCTGCACGTGACTGACTGAGCACCTGTCTTTGCCTGTACCAGTTTGCTTCTGTGCCAAGTGCTTGTGTAAATGCGCTGTGTGTGTGTGCATGTGAGTATCTGTAGCACATGCTTGATGGTCAAATTATGGCTAAATTACGCAGTTGTCGAGCACCACATTTTACAACCCCACCTCCTATGTGTATGTATGTGACCCTCACCCCCATCCTCCCTGACTCCCCCCACCGAACCACCACCAGCACCAAGCCAGAGGCGTTTCTCTGTCCCTCTCTCTGCGTGGATTTCCGACGTTGGACCTTCAGAGCGACCCGGTGAGATGAGGATGACTGAGGCCGAGGCTAAGGGGCTGCAGCGCCGGAGGCTCTGCGGCTGATGGAGCTTTGGCTGGGGGCCCGTGTTTACATTCCCTCTCTCTGAGGAAGCCCAGGATGAAAGAGCCCTACTGCACACACACACACACATATATACACGTGCACACCCACGAGCACTTGGGATGCACGAGAGACCCCTCGTCTGACAAAATAGGGACTGCTCCTGACCCAACCGCTATCGTAACTGAATCAATGACGGTATCATTGCCAGTTTTTGCTAAATCAGCAATTAATGTATCTTTAAGTGGAATCGCAGTGCAGTTAGTTCTTTCCAAAGGGCGCATTTTAAATGGACACAGGCGGACTGTCCCATGCTTTCTGAGCCTTTAGCCAGAATTTTATTACATTCCTGAGGACCTAATTCCACTACAAATTAAAGTCTTCCTAAGTGAATCTCCCAGGAAAACAGAAAATGGCTTCCGAGCGTGTAGGCAGGCGACGTATGGGAGAGATAGCGGATGTTAGGAGTAATTTGTGCGAAACTATGCACTCGGAGAGTCGAGTCGAGGCCGTGATGTTGTGTCTCCAGAGAGGCCCCATTCGAAGCTCCAGCAGTCAGCCATGTTGTAAACACCATTATTTCACTCCTCCCTCACTTTCCCTTCTTTCTTTCTCTTGTTTTTCCAAAAAGGACAATTTACAGTCCCAAACAATACCGCTGCGCCGGGCCAAGAAAGGAAGAAAGAAAGGAGAGAGAAGATTTAAGAGAGAGAAGGGGGGGGGGGGGGGGGGGGGAGGCAGAGTAAGACACAGAGAGGGAGAGAGAGAGAGAGAGAGAGAGAGAGAGAAGCTGCTAGCGACAGGGCTAGCAAGAAAAGTGCAAGAGCAGCACACAAACTGTATACAGTAAAAGAGAAAAAAGGGGCACCACAACTGTTGCCAAAGTATGCACAGCGTACAGGAATGCAGCGTGGGGCCCTCGGCGAGCGAAACAAAGACAGCACAGTCAGTGGCTCTCTCTCCCCAGCGCTACCACATCCGCACATCATTAGCTGGAAAATTCCTGATATATGCTGTAATTTTTTCTCTTTTTTTCTCCTCTTCCTCTTGCCGTTGCTGGTACAGACAAGGCTTTAATATCCAGATGCCGTCGTGTGTGTGTGTGTGTGTGTGCGCGCGCACGCACCATACACACACACGTATACGCATATACATACACACCAATCAGTCCCCCTTTTCCCCACCTGGAGGGTTGCCAAGAGGCCGTCAACAATTAATACAGACTGAGGACCAGTGAAGTGAGTGGTGTTCAGAGCTGGAGTTAAGGGGTGGGGGGGGCTGTGTGTGTGTGTGTGTGTGTGTGTGTATATGTTGGGGGGGCTGCTCCGCTCCGCCGGACGCACTGGCGGTGGTAGGGGTTGCACAGGAAATACCAAATAAGACCTGCACTGTGCATTGTGTGTGTGACTGTTTGTATCTGTGTGTGTGTGTGTGTGTGTGTGTGTGTGAACATGCATGTGTGTGTGTCGATGTGTGTGTTTGAATGTCTGCATGTGCATGCCCTATTCGTGTGTATGTGTGTGTGCAGGCAGCTGTGTGTGTGTATGTATGTACTGTACTGTATGTGTGTTTGCTTATGTCAAATTGGGGCCAGCCCCCTTTCTCCAGCCGGCTGCAGTCAAAGCATAGAGGATGGACTTTTCCTTTTTTTCCCATGCGGAGCTGTTTGAGGAGATATCTAAACATTCCCAGAGTGCGCTGCACGTGCTCTCCTGCGTGCCGCACAGGGGTTTTTCCCCCTCCCTCTCCCTGCTGCTGCCTGCCTGCCTTTCTGTCTCTGTCTATGCTTCCAGAGTAGAAGCACATTGTCTGGCATGGCACAAAAGGATAGATTCAGCAACACGGCAGTCAAGTTCATCCTTGGCCATCGCTGAGAAATTCATTTTCAAAAGTCCCTCTATTGCCGAATTCCGTCACACAACTAGTGATGATGTGGTGCTGATGCTAGCGTGTAAAGTTTATAGGTTGTGGGAGTCAAAGCTGACTGAGACCACATGTTATGTTAATTAAGGTTAAATATGGAGATGACCTCATTGTCTAGAAACTGTGCTCATAGAATAATTAAGAAATATCAAGAGCCACCAAAGAGGGGAAAACAAAGCTTAGAGAGCATGTGGTTTCCCTTCTTGAAGAAAGCATCTGCATTTCCATCATTATCTTGTAAGATTATCATAACAAGCCAGGGGTGAGAACACACCTAGTTACGCTTCCCCCCCACCCACACCCACAGATTTCAACTCGTATTCATAGTGATACAAGGGCCCAGAATGGGAAACACAACTCCAGACTGAATATACAAATCCAGACTGAATAGAGTCTGACTGCTCTTGAAAGCATTGTATTGTAAAAGTCTGTCCGCTGTTTGAGCGCGGGCAGGAAATCTGGTTTCAATTTGTTTAATGTTGTCTGAGATATGGGTGTCTTGTTCTGGTAAGCATAGTGGGAGGGCTGTGAGCAGAGGGAACCAGGGGGAAGAAACGGGAAAATACCTTTGATCAGGTAACAATTACACTCCTCTGCATATCACCCACCTCAAAGAGCTTACAGGAAACTATGCAGAACATGAGAATTACTGTCCTACCTCTGTCTCACAAGGTAAAACCCATTCAATAATGTTACAGGAGAATAGACCAGTGGAGGTGATTTTACAGTAATTATCTGTCATGAGAGAATTGCACGACTCCACGTACACTACCAATCAAATGTTTGGACACACCTGATAGAATGTTTTGGATTATCTTAAAACCATTTTGATCTAAAGGCTTTTGCGTAAATGCTTGAAATTTCTTTCTTAGACAAATATAAATAGTGAAGTTGATGCCTATGTATGAATTTCTTTCCAAAGCCTTTGTCTTTCCATCAAGGCAAAGGGAGGCTACTTTAAAAAATCTAAAATATAAGACAGTTTTGATTTGTTTAACACTTTTTTGGTCGCTGCATAATTCCATTTCTGTTATTTCATAGTTTTGATGTCTTTACTATTATTATAAAATGTGGAAAATAAAAAAAATAAAGAAAAATGTGGTGTGTCCAAACTTATGACTGGTAGTATATAGACTGGTGGTATATTCATACTGAAATACTGTATTATTCAACTGATATTTTCTGTTTAGGGGCATTCGGCCATTCAAACGTCATCATGCATGGGGGTTGATGAGAGAGATGGTCCTTCGGTTGTTAGGCGTTGCCAATGTGAGGAATTCATTCCATGGGCTGGAGAGTGCAAGGGGGAAGGACGGGAAAGGACCCAGTGGACTCCCATGGCAACCTGTGCTTATGACCAATCAGAGCAGGAAACACCAGTTTAGCAGGGAGGAAGTAACTGTGACACATGGACCAGCTGTGTGCTCTAATACCGTTACATTCACATGTAAGTCTGTGATATGTACACAGTGCAAATGTATCAACATTTGAAAGTGTATCAACATATTCAATGTGCTTTGTACCGCAGCACTATAGACTGTACTGCAGTGTCCCTCTTAAGGCTTTTTATATCATAAACATTAGTGCCTGATCTAATACTCAGCTGCACATGGCTTTTATGACTTGATTGTTCTAGTTTGGGGGTCACCGGTTCAGTTTGATCATATAAAAGCACATTTAGAAGCCATTTACTCCCATACATTCCGCTTTAGGGGTCAAATAAAAGGATGAGGCTTGAAAAGTAATAAAATCCCAGTCAGCTCACCCATAACTCAATAACAGGCCCACTTAAGATAAGCTCAGATGCAAGACAAAAAATATACCTGCCACTAATAAGTTTATCTTGCCATCTCCCGTAGATTATAGCAACCACTCAGTTTAATTTGGTTTCAAACTGGAAAAACACAAGCGTCCAGCAACAATCGTTCACATAAAAGTCCAGTGGCGTTCCCCATAAGTTTCTAAATCCAATTTGATAGGCAACGACATGCGCATGACATGCTTGGGAAAGGAACCTAATGGGTTTCATGGGACAATCCAGTCAGTCTTGTATTACAATGGTTGCCAATGTGTGGATGGAAAAAGATGAAAAGACCACCATGGTCAGGTCACTGGAGGTTACCATAGGAAAACAAGCCCAAAAACAACATCTCTTCTGACTTTTGCTGATCTGAGATTGGAGTTAACTGTTTGTAGTCTTGTCAAGACTACAAACAGTGCAGTAACATAGATGTATGTTACCTGAATTTGTTCCAATGATTAGATGTGGATAACTCATGATTAAATATTGCATTACACAAAAGGATTTCTTCAAAACTGGGCCCTCTAGGGTAGGATTTTGTTTAGAGAAGTTTCCGTAGCGTTCATTCCAATTTCAAACAACATCAAAAGCATTAACTTTCCAAAAAGCGCTTCAGCAGCAATGGGATTTCAATGTGATGGACAGGAAAAAAAAAGACTTCCCTCTCTGCACTCTTTTCTAGCATGTCAGCTTAACCCATCAGCTTTACCCATCTGCCTGTCACTCAAGGCAGTACAATGAGGCTGTAGCCAGACTGGGGTCATTATAAAACCATCAACAAAGCAACGGACCCCCAGGGACCGCCAGGGGCAGCCTAATCTGGACCCCTGTACCAGCCCAATGGGTGGTCTCTCTCTCCCTCTCGTCCTTTCACTGGGGGCAGGCGGGGCGATGCAGCGATGGGGCGGAGGGAGGGTGAAATATGCGGGACATAGTAGGTGGGTGGTGGGGCTGTCGATGGGGCCATCAGTCACACGCGAGCACGCATGTGCACGTGCACCCGGACTCACTCACACATGTTTATACACACACGGAACACATTTTCCGCGGATGACATATTAACAGCCACTCAATATGTTGCTAGGTGAGAAAGCAAATTCATCACAAAAAGAGAAGTTCACGCCATGCTGGTAAATTATCAACGGAATGTACAAGCCTACTAGTTTCAGTTAGTGAAACTGAAAAAGGAGAGGAGCTGGGGACTCTTTTGGCAACTTATGCAAATGCTCTCCTCATCCATCTTGTCATTCTAGAAGCGCTAAATGAATCACATTGAAAGTGAGAGAGAAGTGTCTTGTTCGCTTAAGCAACAGCAGTTCTCTAAAGCCCATCTGTCTGCCAGTAACGGTGGCACTAGGTGACTAAATAAGTAACTACTGGTCTGTTGGGCAAAGGGGAAGATCCTCTCAAATGGTGTGCGTGTGTGTGTGTTGCAGACAGTGTATAAGAGAATATTTGCTTTTATTAGCAAGAGGAAACACTAAATGGATGAATGGAGTGTGTGTGTGTGTGTGTGTTTGTGTGTGTGTTGGAGGGACTGATAGGGGGATTCCAGACACAGGAACATTCATCTGGAACCGAAGATCTCGTGCTCACGTTGCAGCGCTCCGCTCCAACACACACACACACACACACACACACACACACACACACACACACACACACACACACACACACACCTCTTCTTCTTTTGGCCCAATCAGTATAACCAAGGAAGGAAATGAGTGTGTATGTGTGTGTGTGTGTGTGCAAACATGTGCGTGTGTGTGCCTGTATGTGTGTGTGCGTGTGTGCGTGTGTACGTGTGTGTGTGTGCGTGTGTGTATGTTAGGGGGATTCAATATCTCTCACTCAGACCTAAAGGTGAATTCCCAGGTAAGAAGTCTGTCTCCTAGAAGAAGTGTCCCCTCCTCGTTATATAAGAAGTGAAACATTGTTTACTCAAAGACAACAACTCCAAAGAAACCACACACACACACACACACACACACACACACATATACACTGAATATTGTGTAACACCATGTAAATTGGACGGGTTAGGTACCTCTTCCTCTTAAGAGTTAGCTAACTCTTTGTGTAATCGCCGATCATAATCATAAAATATACAAATTAAATGAGAAGGAAACATTGAAATATTGACTTATTTGAGTCGTAAAAAATACTCTTGACAGGTGTAGAGAGAATTGGAAGTTTAGGGTCTAGGGTACCAATCAAAAACTGCATACAGAGATGCTGCTTGTAGTATACAGTATGTAGTGAAGCTGTCATACATCTGTTTGGTCCAGGAACCCCAGAGGTCCTTGATAAGTATCCCAGGAAACCCCAGGCACAGTGAAAAACACTTTGATCACTGAATTCATGGGGAAAAATGTATTGGGAGAACATTCACATCACATGTCTCCATACCTCTAAATAGTAGCGTAGTATCTGTAATAAATCAAATCCAAAATGTCAGCTGCTTGGGGTCCCGTCTCATATAGTGGTCCCCAGGCCCAGTCGATGCTAAGTGGGGATCCCCAGTCAAATGCATAATGTATTTGTGGGTCACTGTCATGAAAACATTTGAGAACCTATGATATACAACACATTGTCAAAACTGTTTGGACCAGCGAGAGTCTAGAGGTTAGATGAGCAGGCTTCACTGGTTTGAAGGTTTCAGGGAACATGTGGGTGGGGAATGTGGATGAGCTCTCCCCTCACTCAGCAACTACCATGAGCTGCCTTTGAGCAAGGCACTTAACGCCCCAACTGCTTCAGAGGAGCTGCTCACTGGCCAACAGTAGGAGACTGTTGTACTGAGCTGCACCCAGGCATGAATGAGTGTAACTGTGTCAATGTGAAGTAGATCAGACGACTTTCTCTGGATAAATAAAGGTTTTTAAAAAAAAACTGTCGGCAGTGCTCCTTTTTACTATGCATACGCTTGTACCGAGCTACTGTTGCTGGCTACCTTAATCTTAAAAGTCTCATCTCTCCCTAATTCAGGCTCTTCCAAAGACTCCTTTCAGTCTCTCTCTCTCTCTATTTTATCTGGTCATCAGAGCCCAGAGCTCAACAGTTGGACATCAAAGGGCCGACAGCGGGAAGGGAGGGGTGTCTGTCTCTTTCTGTCCATTTCTGCGACAGCCACTGAGGGATTCCTGAGACTGGCCACGGGGGCCCTTGGCTCTCACTTTACACAGAGAAGCCCTATCGTTTGGCCCGGCGCTGCCAGGCTACCCGCTGCTGCCCTGTAAGTGCCTGCTACATCACATTAGCAGCTTTTCATCTGTGTCTCTGGAGACGGGAGGGTGGTGTGGGGCGGCGTGTCTGTGTGTGTGTGTCCATCACAAACCCTTGATGAGAATGACCGAGTGCGAGCCAGACTAGCTCACAAGCATACACTCGCACAAAAGCAAATGCACATGCAAGCGCATACACAGACATACAAACTCACAGTCACGCACACTGCTTCATCTGGCGATCTTTTACCAAGGATCCATTACTGAGTACGCATTCTAGGTCAGTTATACATACTTGTGTGAAACAAGAGACCATCAATCGATAGTGGAGTTGAAAATGAAAGTGTGGTCTAGAGAGAGAGAGAGTAAGAGAAAACGAAAGGATGAGATCAGGATTGTGGAGGAAGCGCCTGGAGCGAGCCTTTTGTCCCTGCTGAAAGGCTTTATTGTATTTGGAGGAGACTGAGGGGTGATAAGGCCATATAAAAAGATTCTTTACATTGAAGAAGAACCTCAATACATTGCTACACTATCTGCTGCTAGTGTCTATGGCTAGTATAAAGGAGCAGCCAGACTAAGTTAGAGTAGAACAGAATAGAATAGAACTTCATTGTTTAGCCAAATCTGAAGAAGTGGCTTTCCAGGCCAGAAGTATGCTGGCATGGTGCCAGGTTTGGAATATTATGCTTCAACAGTGTGACAGGGACGCAGAAGGCACACTTGATGTTCATCAAGGTAGACCAATATATTAGATGATGTGATATTCCCGTATCCAAGACGATCTTTGTCTACAACCCAGTTAAAATGTCTTGTGACCCACTTTTGGGTTCCCACCCGCCTTGGATCAGTCCTACTGGGCTCAGTAATGTGAACAGCTACTCACCACAGAGGTGAGCGCCATCTGGAAGCTGTAGATGCGGGCCAGACCGAAGTCGGCCAGTTTGATCTGTCCTCCGCTGGTGACCAGGATATTCTGGGGCTTCAGGTCACGGTGAACCACGCGGTGCGAGTGCAGGAAGTCCAGCCCCTGGAGCAGCTGGTACATCATATCCTGTAGGAAAACACAATGACAGCGGCAGCAGCTTAGTGTCAGTAAGAGACACAGAGGTGGATGTTCAAAAACAACATCAAGGACGTGACATTAACACAATGAAATGGAAAGGAATATAAACCAAGTGTTAGGTTATTGGAATGGATGTTTAAAACCATGATTAAACAAAGTAAAGAGTAAATAACACAACAGCACAGACCAGATGGTTGATGTCTGGAAAAGACAAAAATTTAATTTTTAATATGTGGAACTGAATGTGTTTGTTTCCTAAATGGTTAAACAGGTTGCCATTGTAAAATATTCAAATACAGATAGGCTTCATGACCTCCCACCTCTACAGTAACATTTGCATTCATTCCTCTGTCAAACCAAGCCGCAACAGGCCCAAACGGAAAGCTGAATGACAAGTCCCTGGAGTGAAAAGTGAAGTGAAATGGCTGGGGCATTGTGGTACGGAGGGAGTTAACTAGAGGAGGCCTGTGTCTTTTCTAGTCGACTGTGGCAGATGTTTGATAACTGACGGAGAGAGAGAAAGAGAGAGAGAGAGAGAGAAATGATAGAGGGGGAGAGAGGCCCCATTCTGTAGAAGCATGGCTCTCTGTTTCTCAGCAGCTGTCTTGCTATAGCTAATTGGAGCTCCCACTCTTTTTATGCCCAAGAGCTGACCTCAGAAATGGGCATAGGCATTGTATCCATGACACACTAGCCATAGTAAACTGGAGTGAACTGGAATGAACTATGCCAGCCCAGCTCAGACTTGTTCTTTTCAAACTCACTAACTCTCAAACAGGTCCAGCACCTGTAAACAAATAGCGAGTCGTTGTAAGGGATTCAGGACAGCTCAGCTTGGCACAAGAATAAAAGGGTAGAGCGAGTTCACCTTAAGGCCTTGCGATGGATGAGATAGAGAAATAGAGAGTTGGGGTGGGTGCGCTTAAATGAAAGTCTCAACGATCATTTCCTCTGTTAGAAAACCACCCAAGAACTCAACTGGTGGCAGTGGTGATAGTGGTAGTGGGGGCAACATGGAGATAGGGAGAGAGATGTGGACAGATTAGAGGAGAGACCGGGAAGACAGAGCATGGGAGGGAGGGTGTGTGTGTGTGTGTGTGTGTGTGCTGGGGAGCGGCAGAGACACACAAAGAGAGAAAACTGAGGAGAAAGACATACACACACTGAAAGAGACATAGAGCACCCTCACAGTTGAGACATAAATTGCCCTGATGCTGGGGTGGTGTGGTGCATCCTAGCCCATATACCCCCCTACACACACACACACACACTCCCCCCCTACACACACCCCGAAACCCTCCGCCAAGACCTCACAAGTGACATGGACCTGAGCCCGCAGCTCCATTCACTGGCCTACCAGCTGGTGAGTGATTCAAAGAGCTGAAACAAGGGGTCTGCACACTCAAGCAGAAAACATTAGCAAACGGCGCGGGCCTGGCCGCTGTGCTGGCCATAGGGGAGGAGACAGGGTGCCCCCACAGAATACTGCAGAGGTGGGGAGTGGTGTGTGTGTATGTGTGTGTGTGTGTGTGTGTGTGTGTGTGTGTGTGTGTGTGTGTCCACGCATTGAGTGCATTGTGTTCCCCTGGGTCTACGTTCATGTCAATATGTGTGTATCTACATCAATATTTGTGTGGACGCACCTCAGCATGTGTATGGTTGTGTCAATGTGTTAGTGTGATTGTGTGTGTGTGTGTGTGTGTGTGCCCTCCGACCAAGGGCAGGCAGGGTGCGTAAACAGACCTTCCTTTCTACATCTCCATCCAGCCATGACCTAGCTAGCAGGCCAGCAGACAGACAGGGCCATAGGAGAGAAGCAGGCAGTTGGTTATTGTGTGTATGTGTGTGTGTGTGTGTGTGTGTGTGTGTGCGTGTGTGTGGGGAGGGGGGGGGGGGGGCTGACACAATAGCATCTCCCCCATCAGTTCCTCTCTGCTTTAAATAGCCATTTCACTGTGCTTCCTTTCAGCAGCATTTCCTACTAAACACTAATTATCTCAGAAGTGTGACTCTTGGACAAACACACAAACAATCTTGGCCCCTTTGGCCTGAGCACAATCTTCTCTGCTGTATCAATTACCCTCACAACTGACTGACTAATGATGGATATTTCAACTGTGTTAAAGAACATAACTTGGCCCGTTTCCACAATGATCCAGTTTATAGGGGAACCGTAGATGGAGAAATGAAAATGGCCAACCTAATACTGCCACATAGCATTCAAGACCACATGTGGCACAGAGTGCAAGAGTCTGACACAAACTTGATACCAGCACAACGAGAGCCAAAAGAGTTGCTCAACACGCAACTGTCTTCAGCTGGCATCACTTCAACCAAAAACCCCAGAAACGACTTGGCTGGGAGGAAACAAAATCACACAAAAAAGCAACAGATCTGACCCCAAAAAAGCAGGAGGACCAGGAAAAAAGTAGTCAGCCCGCTGCAAGACGCAGTCAAAACATGGCTTTCCGAGTGCGCCTCCTTTTCTAATGCAAATGTACCAGAGGCGGCCATATTGTTTATTGTAGCTAGGCACAATGTGGGACATCTGCCGGTTAGCGTTAGTGTAATTCCCTCCCCATGCTTCATTAACCTCCCCCTTTATGGGCCCAGAGAATGGAGTTGTGGAAGCTTGGAGGATGGCGGTGGAGGAGGGTGGGTGAGACCCAAGCGCTGGCCCGGCTGAGGAGCGCTGAGGCTGGGGCAGCCCGGCCGCTTGATGTCCTTCCAGCTCATTTGATTCCTGGAGGAGGGCCTCTTTCATCAATGACCATGTGGTGGGTCTTGAGTCTGAGTAAGGCTGAGTGGGTGGTGGCGGGTGGGGGACTGAAGTGGACAGGCTGGCTCAGGGTGGGGTGTCTGTTGCTGTGGGGGGGGGGGGTTGGGGAGTGGTAGGTCTGGGCTTGATTGGAGCAAGGTGGGGCCGCTTGGCTGGGGTTGAATGCTTTGGCCTGGTTTGTGGTAAACACAGTTTCACATATTAAAGGGTGACACATGGGGAAGGGTTTTATCAGGTGGGTATGGGTGTGTTAATTTTTGAATGGCTGGACTGTGTTGGGGTGGAGTTGGGTGGGGCTCGGGGGGTTAAAGGGTAGATGGCCGGGTGGGGATCCACAATCTGGTGTCATCTGGTCTAGGCGAGTATAAATGAAGTTGTTGGAGCAGGGGTGGGGGCGAGAAGGGGTTACAAGGGGGCACTTTGGGGGTTACTGTGCAGTGTCCACTGTCCTGGAAATAAAAGGGGATGGTGCCTGTGTCATCTTGTCGGCCCATCGTTATCCCTTTGTCCCCACATGGCTCCAGCCGTATGGATGTTAGGAGAGAGCAAGGGAGGGAGGAGTGCAGAGACTTACACCAACTCAACAAGTGGGTGACTCTTTAGGGACCTTGTGCTGGAATGGATGGAGCATCAGTGAAATATGAATGAGCAATTTGAGTGGTTTATGAACAAGTGTACTTGTAAATGGAGAAAACTACTAACAGCTACTTAATGGCTATGTATCAATTTTCAGTGGTCTAAGAAGAAATAATGGATAAATCACTTATTGAAGCCAGACAATGACATAACACAATCATCACAGCATAGAGATACCCACAGAAACTATACATTACTTCGTATTGTATCAGCCTCAGCAAAAAACGAAACCCTGGGAAAGCCTCAGGTGGGATCTACCTGACTCGTCTACGCTTGCACAGCATCCCACCAACATTAAAGCTCTACCAAAACTTTCACATATAAACTCGGCCCTGGGGTGAGAAACAACAGTGACACTAGCTTCTATAACTTCTCCGTTTCCAATTTGACACTTTAAACTCTGGGGCCCGCCTCCAAAAATAGAGATATACTTCTGTAATATTTTACATGATACATCCACAGACCCTGGGGTGAAATATGATAAAAGAGATTTGTAACAGAGGTGTGTGTGGGAAAGATTGAAATAAAAAGAGAATGAGTGACAGAGGAAAGGAGCAGGCGACACGTCAATTTCCGACCTTTTAGGCAATGTGTAAGTGTAAACTCGAATTTGGATTTGCTTAATGCATTGGAGAAATTGATAGTGGTGATGAACTATGCGGACGTTGAATGTGTTGTACCCTTAAGGACTTTCGAGATTACAGAAAAAGAATGGTGCGTGGAAAGGATGTCTTCTATCAATTTGCTATACACTTGCTAAGTACAAATAATTACAATCCCATTAAATATTTTTGCTTTTAAATCCTCCAGTGATTTTTAAAATGTAGTTTCAAAATTTCACACACACAAGCATGCGTGCACACACACATGCTTTCTCTGTCTCTCATCAGCAATACAGTGTAAACTGGGAGAGAGAGGGCAGAGTGAAAATAGAGAAGGCAGGGAGCCTCTAATTTGGAGCCCATCTGCCACATGTGCTGCCCTTCAAAACGCCCCGGCACCTCTGATGTTGGAGGGAACTGCACTCCATCCTCTGTCTCTGGCCAAGAATACTCCCTCAGTACCATACAGACAAGACAAGGACCTGGTCACACAATATTCAATCCATACAGGACTAGCCAGTAGCTTTCTTCATATTTCAAAAGTAATATTACGAATTAACCTCTGATATGTGTTGAAATTTGTCATGGACTGGAATACTGCTCCTTTATGCTCTACAAGTGAAGTAAACAAGACACACATCTGCAGTATAAAGAGTTGGCAGCTAGCACTAACTCTGGCATAGCCACTCGCACTGACTATTGAAGGCTCCCATTCACAACAGAAAGTGCTTTTCCATCTCCAACACTTCTAGATAACAAGGCAACAGTAAAGATGTCACCCGCCATGAATGATGAACTCCCCCCTTGGGCCGATCAGTGCAATAAAAAAAACAAAAAACAGAATGGAGCAATGAGATGCGTCATTCCCCCAAGTTTGGCCAAAACCTTATCAGTGGTGTTGTCGATATTATGCGTGACAGACGGACCGGGCCGGGCCGATCCATAGTCCCTCCCCCGATTTCATCACGGAGGACAACAACAGTAGTTACCTTGATGGTTTCAGGTGGTACTCCGGGGTCAGGGGCCTTCTCCAGGTAGGTGGTCAGGTCTTGGTCCACGTGCTCAAAGACCAGGGTGAGTTTGGTCTCACGGTCAGTCCGAGACACTGTACACACATCGAACAACCTGGAATGACAAGAATAGGGGATATAGAGGGGATCAATATGTTTGATTCCATGGGCAAAATGATTAGACAGCTTCAGCACAGCCCCTTAGAGCACAGTGTCATCAATTAGATAACCAATCAGTTATCAACCTCTAGAAAGTAATTAGGTTCACAGTGACTACATTATATTAATTACAAATAATTTACATTATGTACAAAAATCAACCATGGTTTTTCATTTAAAAACAGTTTGGATATCCAGACTACATGAAGCCACCAGATCTGGGTCAAACAGGACTTGCAAATATTTCAATGTATTTGTTTTAACTGCATGGAGTACCCAGTGGGTGGAATTTACAGTATCAGGATAATTCAGACAGGGCCAGATCATTTGTAAATCACAGACAATTATTCTAAATTGATTTTCAAATATGTTCCTGTGATTATCTAAACCTTCTGGCACTCATTGTATTGTTGCATGTGGCAAACTCCATCTACTGTATGTGGTACTTCAAGCAGATTAAAACAAACGCCAAGAAGTGTTTGCAAAAACAACTTAACCCAGGTCTTAAGGCCACTATGTTAACAGAAACTCCTGCATTTCTTACCTAATCTATTTAGAAGGATCTAGATTCAGTTAGGGAAGAGGAATTCACAGTGTCAGATAACTGTCCGGACCTGTTTTCTGACAGTTTGCCATGCCTTGGATAGTGGAGCTCTCTTGGTTCAATACAAGGGCTTTCATGTTTCATGTTTGTGACTGATCAAGATTTTGGCAACACACAGTCTCCATATTCCTGTTGCCTATCAGCTCTGTTAAAAATAAGTGGAATGAATCCTCCCGCAAAACCCAAACAGTTGAGAGTTGAACACCTCTGCTTTATGGTTGGTTGGAAACTGATTATCCTTATTATTATGGGACATGAACTCAAACTTGAGTCTGGGCTCTCAGTATTTTCATGTTACAGAAGGCTTGCAGGAGATACTGTACATGTTTGGTGGCCAGAATTGTCATATGTGCAGTACATCCTGATAACACTGGTTAGTTTCAGGCTACTCTGGAAAAACTCCATTACTTCCATGCAAAGCTCTAGCAGATTTAAGACCATCAAGCCCCAAACACCAACGTTTACGGTTGTGTTTCACTAGGCAACAAACTAAGGCCAGGAATCCAGATTATGTCGGCAGACCTGCCAAGGCAGGCTTTGGTGAAAAGCTGAAAAAAAAAGCTATCCAGTATGTCCCCTTCAAAGAGCTGGGGACCACAACCAGCATTCCTCCACCAGCACCATGACAACTCCTGATGCTCCATGGTAACCAGAGCAGGGCTCGTCTGTCGCTGGTGCAGAGGCAGCATCTCTCATCACGGCAACCGAGCATACGAAAGGAGCCGGGATAGATTTCCATCAAAGACATGACCGTGGCGTGCTCCAGTGGCACAATGAGAGCCAATGAGGTCCGTTTCCTACAGAGCTTTCATGAGTCAAGACTGATGGAGGGCACCATGTCTTGTCGTTGGTAACTTCAGCCTCCAAAGCTTAGATTGATTGAGAAGAGATATGAAACCTAAGACGCTAAATTTATGATTAATGCTATAAATATTTTATTGATGGCGCATGGTACTCAATGCCAAATCAACATTTGACAGAACTTTCAATGCATACATATGTGCCATTGTAACTCAAACAAAACTAGCTAATCTACATAAACTGTTATAAATTAAAGCATGGAAAGAAACGACTTAATCCCTCAGGAAACTATTTGATTCCTCTCCAACGAAGCATCATGCATCAGCGCCAACACCCTTGTAATCAGTGGACTTGGAAATCCTGGAGTCAGAGGAGATTCTTTCAAGGTATTATTACTGCGTATGATGTCAGAGAATAGACGGCGCCCTCCTCTTGAAGCACTGGGGTTAAACGCTCCTCACGGCCTGATTGTTGGGCTACAATGGGGGCTCTCAGCAGACACCGAACATATGGAATGAATAATGGGCCTCATTACAAACATCCAGGGGTTGCCTGGAGTTACACAGAAGGCCCACAATGCACCCTTCCTGGCCTGAGCTGCTTGGCCATGCCGTTTGGCTTAACTGGAGAGTAGCGGGGTTGCTGTGATGGTTGTAAGGTTGTAAGGATGGTTGATGGTTTGTGCTCATGAAACAATTTCATTGCTATAAATGCTACTGCATTCTACCCTAAACTAGTGTTTTCACAGTGGTGTACAAAGTGTATTTATTCCCCAAATGAGCTTATTTCAACTTGAAGGCCTGCTCACATATTCCATCTTCCAACGGGAACAAAAACCACTGTGATCCCATTAAGAGAAAACCATAACCATTATCCTCTATTATTCATTGATACATTGGGGAATTATTGTTAGAGGCACAAGGGCACCAGCCATGCTTTTGAAACATCCATTTAGAACTTCCCCTTTAATCCCAAAGCACTCAATATTCCATAATAAAACAAGTACCAAGGTCAGACCTTGAGTTGTGCCGGCATGACGCAGTATCTGACAACTAAACTGACCTCTTAAAGTGAACAATTCATTCTAAAACTGAAAGAAAATGCCCTCTGTATGTGTGTGTGTGTGCGCATGTGTACGCACACGCACGCACATGAATGTGGGTGTGTATTCATTATTTCTGCAGGGAGAGGTCAACTATACAAACTTAGAATGGCTATATGTATATAGTGAATTTCAAAAATTTTCCATCAGGACTTTTCTGAAGTTGGTTGTCCATGGTGAGCACAGCTATGGTCAACGCAATATCAAAATGATAATGATTATTCCATTGATAAACTAATGTATGAGAGATCTTGCAGCATGGTGGCCTAATCATTAGAGACAGTCTTTTAACAGAAAGGTCACAGGGTTGATGTATTCCCAGCCAATGTGTTTGCATCAATAGTCATATGTCCTGTCAAAGCCGAGCAAGACACTGACCGCCTGCTCACTCATTCTACGTTGCTCTGGATAAGAGTCGGCTAAATGCCTAAAATGTTAAACGTACGTCTGCATCGTAAATATTCCATTTCGAGTTAAGAGTTAAAGGACGCGCTCACACTATTCCACTTTACTCAAAAGGCCAGTGCCTTTTCCAGGCAGCAAGGTGGACGAAAAGCGGCCAATTTGGAAAGATGCTGCACCTGGCGTCTTTATAGGCAGAGCGCAGTGCTTTCTTGAGTTAAGACAAGTTCTACTTTTTAGAGGAGCGTGCATGACATAGACCAATGTGATTGGAGCTGACCAATCACACGGAAGAAGAGGCGGGGTTTCACCTTACATGGGCAGCTTACAATTTACGGCAACAGACAGAATGAAAATGGATAAAGTACCAGTAAAGGTAAAAGTTGGTAGTAGATGTTACTCTAATTATAAAGCGTCAATATGGAGCACATTGGCTGTGTTGTGGGAGTTTCTGTAAAGTGCACATGATTGTACCTTTAGTACTGGACATATAGTGGCAGCTACTGCAGATGGTCATTATGCATGACACGCTTTTTCAAATTAGCAGAAAAGACAGTTGAAGCAGGCTTTACCTACAAAAAAAGTGGAATAGTATGAGCGCGCCCTAAAGGTCACATGAGGCAACATGTGGGCCACCATAAGCCATCAAAAAGGAAATAGGCCATAAAATAGCCTACAGCGTGTGTGTGTATGAGAGAGAGAGAGAGAGAGAGAGAGAGAGAGAGAGAGAGAGAGAGAGAGAGAAAGAGAGAAAGAGAGAGAGATAATACACAAACGTACACACAATACACAACCTTACACAGACACACACACAATAGGCTGTCCACCTCTCCCCCTTACTTACCTGACAACATTGGGGTGCTCGAAGGCTTCCAGCTGCCTCAGTACCGCCACCTCCCGGATGGTGGAGAGAGGCATCCCCTCTTCCTCCGTCTGGACCCGAACTCTTTTTAGGGCTACAAAGCGTCCCCCGTTGTTCAAATCTCTCGCCTTGTACACTTTCCCGTAAGCGCCTTCTCCAATCTCGGCCACAGGTTCATACTGAGTACCAATACTTTCTTTGTCCATTTTTGCAGATGTGTTGTTTTTTTTCCTCTCTTGTTGAAAATATTACGGGGAATCCCGGCGAGGGTGACGAACCAGAGTTTCTCACAAAGGCATATTCACAGAAAAGAGTTGGCACATGCAATGCCTAGATAACAGGGAGACAGAGATGGAGGAAGTCACCATCTTTGTCAGTTTTGGTCAAACTGAGCTCCAGGTATGCAATAACAGGACTGTCATCATGTTTTATTCCGACTATCAACACAAGAGCCCCGTTGCGTCCCAACTTCCACTCCTCCTCCTATTACGCATAGCAACTCGTCCTCCTACCTCTAACACACAATAATGCAAAATAAGTCAAAATAATCCTATTTAACCTCTTTTTAAGCTAGCATTGCAGCGCATAAATTGTCCTCTGCATTCATGAATTCATTCCACATACAATGTTATTCAACTTATGTTCATGCGGGCTTATCCTACCCTAAATTTGAGGAAATTATACAAGAGAATTTAAGGAGAACACACAAAAACAGAACACAAACTCACTCCAACTTTGTTTCAGTAAGCAAAATGAAATGGCAGAACTACTTTCTCTGTCCTCTTTTATCAACGTTTCTGTTTGAGGCGACACAAACTTGCCGAGCACGTGGCTGTCTACTGATTGCATTGTCTGAACTTCCTACAGCAACAGTCCATTTAAACCACTTTAACACTCACTTTTCAACCCTGAAACCACTACAACGTGTGAAACAATGCAGTGGCAATGTTATAAAGACGTTTTCTTGAGTTTAGTTAACTTCCCTTAATTTTTTCTAATTTAATTGTGCGTGGACTCAAATAATAAAAAAAAATCGAACTAGTCTGGAAATTGCTAATTTCACTATTTAGAATGTAATGGAATTGTAAAACAACGCTAAGATATTCATGCTAGCCTCGTAAAAACATTTTTACTATCAAATTCAGCATAAAATATTCCCCCTTTTTAGTTTTTACCTTGTTTTATGTTGTCAATAAAATGTCGTAACGTCGGCATGTCCGATAAAATGCTGAGGAGGCATTGGTGTCTTGGGTAAAATGTTAAAATCAACTCCTGCATCAAACACATCCCTGTCCACTGTCCTCCATGCGGGGGCCACACAGGTAGTTGGACGGTGCAGGCTCTAACCCCCCATCCCTCAGACTGCACCAGCCCGGGCAGAGACACTCAAACAGGGGGGCGTACAAAAAACTCTCACACACACATACACACAGACACACACTCTCTCTCTCTCTCTCACTGCAACTTTTTTTTGAGGGGGGGTTGTTGGGGGTGGAGATGGAGGAGGGGGTCATAGGACAAAGGCAAACGCGTGATATACCCCTCCAAAACCACGCTCTTCTTTGGGTTTTCTTCTTTCTTTCTTCTTCTCTTTTTTTCCATATATCCCCGGATAGGCCTATGCAACTGCAGCCCGCTCGCCTGTGTGAGCTCCGTCTCTGCCTGGCTTTCCCACGCCGGCTGAATGTGGCCTGACCCCCTTCAGAGAGGTTTGACACGGAGCGGGGACATTTCCGCATTCCTCGCCGACTACAAAGGCTCACCGCCTCCTTTTTGCTCTCCCTCTGCCTCCTCGGTGCTTTACCATTCATAGTCCTCTCCGCGGGTTTTGTCTCTTGTGTCAAAACCGGGAGCACCGCAGGGGTGGGGAGGGGAGAGGGGAGGTCTATTGGATGGACGGCCACACTATCTATCTCTCCCCACACCATTGAGAAACCCCTGCGTTCACAATGCAGCAGCGGGGATGCAATGTGACAAGCTCGCCTAGATGGTCCGTGAGGTCAGGTTCAAGGCCCGGTGGCTCGATCTGTGTCGGGGAGGATTCCTGTCCTGCGAGCCGGCTGCCGCTTCTCCGGTGGTCCATGACCAACCAGGCATGACGGCTATGGGCTCCACTACATGATACACCGATTCAGCTTTAAAATATGGGAAATTCAGCTTTATCTATAATAATAATTATAACAATAATAATAATAATCATCATCATCATCATCATCATCATCCTAACATAGGCTATAGGCTACACATTTGAAAACAAATTACACAGCAAAATATGGGAAATTCTGCAGTCAATCCACAAAACATGCTAATAGGCTAACAGACTACTTGTACTATTACTAGGCCTACTACTACTACTACTACTAATAATAATAGTAATAATGATAATAATTGTCATCATCATAAAAAGCCTTTGTTTATAGAGCACATAACAAACAGAGTGGCAAAGTGAATGAGGAATGTCAACTGTTTAACATTTTCAAAATGTGAAATATGGTTGATAAGACAATCATTAACAAATTACTGTAAATTAATTTACAATGGAGGCTCAGATTCTACTGCTAAGCACAAACATCTTATTGCCTAATGGTTAATATGTTGAATATTAATTAATTATCAATAACTGTCTAATATTTAATGAATGGTCAGTGCCAATTTATAAAATTCATACATGACATCTTCTAGCCTAGAGAAATTAAAATGTAAATATCTTCTTTAATTCTAGGCTTTAATCCATTTATTTTCTGTTTAATATATATATATTTTCTAATTTCAGTTTTGTTTATTTATTTTATTATTTTATTATATGGATACGCATTTATTATTATTGTTTGCCTTTATTTGCATTTTTGCACTGTCTCTATAGTTTTATATTATGTACATTACCTTTATTTTTTATCTTATTACCTCTTATCTTTATTATCTTCTGTACTTATTTTTCCCTGGAACTGTTCTCCCAGTTGCTGCTGTGGCACCCAAATTTCCCCAAGGGGATTAATAAAGTGATATCTTATCTTATCTTATCTTAATAGGTCCATATTTTTAAATGTAAGATTATTGCCACTTTAAGTTACACACTGTATCAGGTGTAGATATTTAAAACAATTTCTTCTGTCTGAAGTCCTTCAAACTCTGACTCAAAAACTTTGTATTTCACAGAGTTTTCCCTTTCATTGTGGACACGGTTGAGACATGACGAGACTTGATGTTAGATTATCCCAGTGAAAGGCCAATTACAGGCGTGTAACCAAGCTCCATTATCATAACTTCATTTGAAGGCGTGTATTAGAGACGCACAGAAGATCAGAGGAAGAGCATTCCCCCGGTGCTACGATTTACATACAAACTTGTCTGCATGCTGCTTGTAGAATACACTGATTTCCATTGGAAAAGTAAAGCTGGGGGGATAATGACATGGAAGTATGTATGGCAATCTGCCCTGCCCAACCCTATAGGCAACTCCAAATTTCAATCATTTGCATCACAAAACACACAATGCAGACAATGTATCCCAGACCAATTACTGTAAACGTGGGCATTTACATTTTTCCATCATCATTGTTCATGTGAAATGAGCGCTGAGAGCCATCGCCCAGATTGAATACATTAGCATGCATACTCCTTATTTGGCTGGAGAACAAACCAATTAGATCCGTTGTGTGCGGTACAGAGATGAGAGAGAGAGAGACATACCTGCTCAACACACACACACACACACACACACACACACACACACACACACACTCACACTCACACACACACTCATTTTGTAACAATGTAACTGTCTCATATAATCTCCTGCAACAATCCTTAATTAATCAATAACCTGTGTTTGTTCTTTTATTGTATTTATGTTGTACTTGATAGAGATTATGCAGCGGAAGCCAATATAGTAGATGCTGGACATGTTACAGGAACAGAATGGGATTGTAATTTAATGCTTTATACTTTTCTTGAGTCTGCTTTTTTGGTGGTGGTTGCATTTTGAACATTTGTGCTCTTGTGCTGACCAATGCCATGCAGTCATGGACAGGAAGTGAAAGTAACGTACAGTTTTTCACAATTGTTTACACACTAAAATTGGAACTTCGGACACGATCACTGAAACCTGAAACTCATTTATCAAATCCCTAAACCAGGTCTGCAAAACTACAAGCTCATTTTCTGCTTTTCACTCAGCTTGCAATTCTCTATCACACTTTTTGCAAAACACTACACACAATAATGTGCAGTTTTCTCTCGTTCTCTACCTTAGGCACAACATTCAAAAACTAAAATCACGTGTTCATTTGGAAGCACTGCCACCCCAATTGCTTAAATTCATTTACCAATTGGCAACATCCACTCATCACACATGTAAACACTAATATCTGAATTGTTCACTCAGAAATCAGAGCTTTAGCATTATAAAAAAGGCCACAGGTGAGCTCTCCTGTTTTTGAGAACAATGGAAACCTATGTTGCAGTGGGAGCTAGAGGAAGAGGAGTGAGAGGAAGAGGAGGAAGAGGACAAAGAGGACAAGGAGAACAGTTATCTCAGATGAGATCTGGGTCACTTTGGTTCACCATGTGGTCCACATGGGTTGAGCATGAGGGAGGCTGGGCAGAGAGTCCAGACCAGCATGAGCTTCACTGCTGCTTCCATCATCCAGACATTCAGAAATAGGACTACAGTATACTATAAAGAACAGCAGCATGGTGTAGAGAGTAGGCTACATGCCTGTTACACCTCTCTACCCCATGCTACTGTTCTTTACTGTATACTGTACTATAGTCCTACATATCACTAGGCCTGTGCTACTCAGTGATGGTTGGCCAATGTTACAGTAATGTGTCATTTCATATTGAAAAATAGAAATATTCTTGTACCATAACCAATCACATCATGTTTTTAGATCTTCTGCAGAACTGAGAGACGACCAGTCTGTGTGAACACGGCTTTTTTTTTTTTACTGAAAACCTTTTTTTTTTTCCTGTTTTTTTCCTACTGCATTGTGCTTTGTATGTAGAACACTTCACATATCCAACACATTCAAGTGTTGAAATAAAGTATTTTATATTACTGTATACTGTAACAGTCTTTTACAACATGCTACTGTGCATAAGTCTACCTCTGAACATGCAAAAGGCATAAGTCTACTGATGAGATATTCATAATAGTGTTTTCCGTTGAGCACATCAGTGTTGTTAGAAAGATGTATTCATTTGATGGTTGTGTGTGTCATTTTACTGCAAAATAGCATTTTGAAAAGAGATAAAATGGTTTTGAATGCAGTGTTTCATTTTGCCAGTGATTTGTGGAGTTTTGCATTTTGTGTTAGTGTTTTTGTGTTAAGAGTTTTGTTCATAAAAATTATTCAGTTTTGACTTTGAGAGAGGCAACTTTGAGGAGAAGCAGTGAGAGTGAACAGGACTGGACCACCAACCCTTTTAGCTTAACCTTCATCAAAACAGGACTCAAATAAGAGGACATTATTTGAATATGCACTTTTGCCTTTGATCACAAATGCTTCAATACTGCCAGCCAGAAACTGCCAGTGACTTACATTTACCACAATACTATTCCATCAGGGTATTACTGCTTTTACTTTGGAGTTTTATAGCCTACCCCTGCCACCAATAATGGAATAGAATTTAGAATACAATAGAATTGTTTTTTGTTACAGGTACACAATGTGTGTTAACTGGTTCGTTAAAATATACAAATTGCAGGTGACTGTAGCGTCCCTGAATCTAGCTCCAAGTCAGTGAAGATGAAAGCATGTTTTGTGGTCACGTTAATCGCCCCTTATCGAAAATTTAAACGCTCCCACATGACAGTTGAGAAACACAACACAAGTCGCAGCGAAGCCGAACGCCCTCAACTGGCATTTCAGCTCGGTGTTCCTGGGGATCCACCACATGTTGCATGTTGGAATGCTGCTTGACAGAGGCACCGCTTCTGATTTTACTCTGAAGTGATACTGAAAACGGTGATTCGACTGTTTTGTCAGTCAACACGTTGTCACAGCACTGGCGGTGTTGTCAGATGTTGGTTGTCAAGACAGTTTGTCAGTTATGGAGAAGTCAAATAATAAGCTGACTTGGCAGCCCTTTGTGCATGCTTGAATATTGCTGTGAGTAAGACAATACAAGCTGTTTGAAGCTGAACTAAGTGTTAAGAAAGGATTAAGTGAAACCAGATAAGGAATCAAATAGCTGGGAATGGAGGGAAAACCAAACAGCATAATTCTAAGGACAATTCTGCTCACTTTCATGGTTTTCTTACCCCCTAGCATTAATCAGTCACATGCTCTTCATTTTAGATGAATACAATGATGGCACCACATTGTGACTATCGTTTGCTAACGCCAGTCACTTGACTCATAATGTGCAGGTTTCAAGCATTTCATTTCAAAAAAGGCAGGTGAATGTTTCTGTTCGACTCTCACTTGGGAATGAAACTGCATTGTGTTTATGTGTATGTACTGTATATGTGTGTGTGTTTGTGTGTGTATGTTTCTGTGTGTGTGTGTGTGTGTGTGTGTGTGTGTGTGTGTGTGTGTGTGTGTGTGTGTGTGTGTGTGTGTGTGGCAGCTGCTGATCAGCCTTGCCAAGGGAGAATTACAGCCCTCCCATGGGAGACAAGAGAGGCCAACAAGGGACAGGTGACTCCCAGTCACTCCCAGATCCCCTTACACCCACCCACCCACACACACACACACACACACACACACACACACACACACACACACACACAGACACAGATTGATTGTGTGAGAAGGGGATGTCCATGCCACCAGCCATGAGGTACAGTGATAAGAAGCTGGAGTCGACAGGCAGACAGCTGTCACACCTGGGAAGGAATCTGATAGGATGTGTGATATTGGATTCCTATTTATGTGCCTGATCCCATTGTCAGGATTTACAACCATCACTTAGTCCCAGTGTTTCATGTGAATCGAATCTCATTCACCCATCAACAGCTTACAGTTTGAGCGACATTTTGAGTGTTTAATGTACATTATACTGTGTTGTGATGTTGTGTACTGTGAAAACCCTCAAATCTGGATTTGTCATCATTACCAGGAGCCTGACTGGATGCCAGAAGACAGTTCAGGCCTGTTTTGTGTCGCTGACTTGATTTCCTCTCTTCTTCTTCTCTCTTGTCAAGCCAGAGTGAAGTCCAGAGTGTGTGTTGAATTTAAGCCCCTTCTCTTCTCTTCCCTTGTCCTCCTCTCCTCCCCAGCACCGGCCCCCAGACACAAGCCTCTTTCTGTTGGGCCATCGCCATGGCAACCAAGCCACTAACTTGAGGAGGCGACATAAAAACCTGCTCTTTTAGGGACACAGGAACACCTGCCACCTCCGCCGATGGGGAGGGCCGGGCTGGACACGCAGCCACGTGCAGGCACACACTCACATACAGATTCATGCAGTCACACACACACACACACACACACACAGACGCTCACACACAACCGCACAAACAGAAACACATGTGCATGCATGGACATACACACCCTCTCTCTCTCTCTCTCTCTCTCTCTCTCTTTCTCTGACACACACACACACACACACACACACACACACATAAACAGAGGATCAGTGTAACATTCAAATGAGACCCCTAGCTAACATCTGCTCCCCTTTAGAAACTCATTTATCTTCCAATAACATCTCTGGTTGTTTGGTGGCTTTCTCCACATGATGTACAGGCACAATCGACAGAAAGCACTTTATGGAAATAAAGAATCCATTGTTGATAGGAGTTATGCTTAAAGTTATGCTTTCAGACTGAGGCACAAATGGTTCATTATTTTAATATCTAATCCAGTTTTAATTAGTTTTTAGTTAATGTTTTTTTTTTTTTTTTACACCAAACAGATTACTTTTCATAAGTAATGACATTTCAAGCTTTGCTTGTAATCCTCAAGGACTATCATGTTTACCTGCACTGCTGATTCAAACAATCCATGCAACATCAACTGTGTTGTAACAGCCTTATGTGAATGGTCATTGCTTATTAATCTGTAGTTAACCTCACCTACACTTGAGACACTCCCTGATTACAGGGAAAATAGTCTTAAGCTTAGAAGCTATTGGCGTCCTAATGTGTTCAATTACCTGAAAGTGAGGTAACAAACAACAAAGCCAGAATGCCATCTGCTTAGACAGTATTACTGTAACAACTAATCTGTGTGATGAGCTCAAGTTACATGAAATACCATTTCTTTTTATTCGTGATTCACTGTCTCCCTTTTGAAGTGTTGCTGTAAACAACATAGGCACCATCCCAATGCCATATTGATCTACTATATCTGCTCTCCTGATTACTGACCATAGTCTAAGTCAACAAAGGCACATTTTCAACATGATTTTATTAACCTTTTGGACAACAACACATGTCAGTTTGACGACAAAACACAATGCCCAATGTAGTTTGACAAGAAGACACAGTTTAGCCCAGATCCTTTGTTTCCGCATTATGATGAATCGAGCCAGTGTCGTTCGGTTGTCATATTTTTCAAAACCAACGGGCGCCACCTCATCAAACTGACAGCACTTTAAAGCTCCCACAGCCCCTTTAAAGGCCCCAATCAACAAGTGTCAGTGTGGGGTCAGCCGGCAAGCCCAGGCTGCCTGTGTCCTCCTGTTGCAGGCAGAATGTTCTGGAGAGACTGGCTAGTGAACCTCTGGTGCCTGGCTGCTGTTCATTAAGAGTATTAATGATTAACTGAGAGTGCTATTGTCCCCTCGGGCCCAGCTGTCCCTCCTCCGCCGTTGATCCACTCCGATGCCTCTGGGCCACTAAACCGGCTCCATTCATGTGCTAAAGTGACAGCTGCTCCTCACATTCCGCAGAAAATTAACTGCAGACGCCGGAAAAACAAGCTGAGAGCAAATGAATAATATTTGACAGATTTCTTTTTGTTTTTTTTAAAAGGATGGATTGGTGATTAAAGGGTGGATCGGAAGGATTATTTCAAGCCTGTGCGGTAATAGTTACAGGAGCGGAAGATGGGGATATACGTACAGTAGCTTCATGGTTGCTGTGTTGGCACTTAGTAATTCAAGGGATGTTTTCTTTTAAAAATGATCACACACTTGATTATTTGTAATTTTCTTGGAATGCCATTATATATGTCCAACTTAAGATGGAATTTCTTTAACAGTCAGGTGATGTTCGCGTTTCAAGATGAACCAGTAAGGTTTTGAGTCTAATCAGAAACGATTAGCAAGACTGAATGCAGCAACCTGTGCTCCAGTGCATTATGTTATAGACAAGAAGCACTTGCAATTGATTTGACAAGAAAAACAAAGGACATTTCTTTCTCAAAATGCAACAGTGCAAGAGATGCACATGCTCCATGGCAACCTGTTGCTGTTATGACTATCTGCTTGTTGTCAGGTCTCGATTGTAAACCCTTCTGTGGGGTCAGATGGTTTGTCATCATCCGCTGAAACCTTTGAGAAGGGAACAATCATATCAACAAGCCATCTTTTTATCATCCCTTAATGGTGGCATATTGTTTTATAGTATCTGTGGTAAAGAAATCAAGGTTGTTTCATCTTTCCGGGAGACAGACTTTAATTGACCCTTGAAAGGAGCCGCTGGTGTTTCGCCGGCATTTGCGGTTCTTATATTGAGAAGATTTATTATTGTTTCACCTGGGAGCGATTATGCCATCGCATCTGTAATCAGTTGAGTGGTCACAGATATGTGTGTCTGCTGTAGGCGCTGGGCTAGACTCTGTCTGTAGTCTACAGGGGCATATGCTCTCACTGTCCTGTTTGCACCAACACTACAGCGCTGCAGACAGGTGGGATCTAATTACAAGTAACATGGTTGTTTTCCACATTGCTTTCAATTAGAGTGTCTCGCATACAGTACCTCCTTCTGTCTTAGTAACTGTTTGTGTACAAGCAAACACATACTTTACATTCTAGTATGTGTGTTCCTGGACATACACATCCGATCGCATTCCCATGTACGTTTTTCTCCTCCTCAACACCTTAGTGACAGATGAGTTATGTCTGAGACAAGTAAAAATGTGTCTTTTGACATCTGACTTAGAAAAGAGCTGTAGCCGAAGCGGTCCATCATTTTTGTAGTCTAAACAAACAGTTTAGCTGGCCCAAGTTATGCTTAAAGACAAATTATGTTCTTTTGTACTATCAAAATGATATTTATTGGTAAGAGCTTTCCTTAAAACCAGCGTAAATGGCAGAGTTAAGTGCTCCAACCCTCTGTTCAGTGGTCCTCTGCATAGTTGGGAAACTTTCCTCATCATGACATCATTGGTGGGAGTAGCTGGCTTGGGACCCCCGTGTTGGTTTCAAAACAACCCACACTCTGTTGTTAGTTCAGGGTTACGTCTGAAGAGGAAACTGAGGGGTGTGTGTGTGTGTGTAAGAGGGACCTGAGGGTGTTTTAGACAATATAATACTTCCATGGTTTTAGAGGGGCGGTGGTTTGGTGTGAAGGGTGGTGATGTGTTTGGGTGGGGGATAAAATCTGTTTGTGTGAGTGTGTGTGTGAGAGGGAGGTGTGTGGCTGCATGCCTGCGTTTGTTTGTACGTTAGTGTTCAAGTTGTGTATGTGTGTGAGTGTGTGTGTGTGTGTGTGTATGCCTGTGAGCTCACTTGTCTCCATCAATGTGTCTATACCTTCTTCTCTTACACTGTGGACACAGGTGTACACTACATCGCATACTATCTCTACTCCAGCATAGCTGTACTGATAACTAATTACAACACATTTAGCTAAGAAAACCAACCAACTGGCACTCTGTTGACATGGCTTGTTTTGCTTCACACCTCTTGCTGATTACATCACCACAGTGGGTGGTTATGGTACCAAAGTTAGATACCTTAAAACAATGGAATGCCTCTATTTAAGATGGCAGGGTGAGATAGGCCCCGAGCAGCTGCTCAACTACCCCTATCCATACATCTCTCTTTTGACAGGAACTATGTAATCTCATACCTCAGCTTTGTGCCGGTGGGAAACTTTTCACCGTGACACCTCGGGGGAGGGAGAGACCACCAGATGTTGCGCAGCTCGGTGGGGGTGCGGAACAGAAACCATTACGTGCAGTATTTTGATAAATGGTGGGGTCCCGTACACTAACACACATGAGCAGCCACTCGCTCGTTCGCATGGACCGAGGGGTGTCGAGTGACGATAAACATTAGCACCTTCCGTGACAGGAGGAGGGGGTCGAGGTGGGCGGGGGGGGGGGGGGGGGGAAATAGAGAGGGTGCTTGTGTCTGACATTATGTCGCAGTATGTCACCTTTTCCTCTCGTCTCGGTGAGGCTGTGGCTGAGCTCTTAGCCAACGTGGCTGGTCAAATAAGGTTAATATATACCCATACCTTGGATTGATGTCTTATCCTGTGCTTTATGAATCCATCAAGCAAAGTGAACAGGCACAGACCTGAGCGAGGGGAGTACTGACTTTCAGCCTGGGATCGCGGTCTGTCTCAACAGCCAACAGTTTACTAGTGGAGAGAACATAGAGGTGGCTCTGTCCACTCAACTCTGCATGCGTGCACGTGCACCCGCACACACACACACACACACACACACACACACACACACACCAGTCATTCTGTGGCGTGTGCGATGTAAACAGGTATTTTTCATAGGTGTGTGTGTGTTGGACGAAGCACGTTTTGCATTTTTCGGTCTGCTGGGAAATTAATTAAACAGTCATTCGCTGCAATGGAATAAATGTTCGCTTTCATTTCTCTGCTTTAGTAAATATACACCTTTCACACTCTTTGCGGGGACATTTTACTTAGTCATGTCTGGAGCAGACACCCTTTTCATAGTCATTTTTCAAGTAAAGTCTATGCATCTATTTTTCATTGCGCCCTATCTTGACAGTCTACTTAAAAGGGCAACATGGAGAAGCATGGGTTCCGAGTAAGAATCTTTGATTGTCAATCTATCATAGTAACTTCTAGACTGGAGAACAGGAAACCAGATAATCTGTCTGTGTGTGTGTATGTGGGTGTCAACTATGTCAACACAACTGTTGAGCAGAGTTTTTATCAGTGTTACACCTGCCATTGACAGATACCATGTCACATGTGCCGCACTGAAAGTACACTTTATGTTATTAAGTATTTAAGTACGTATTTACTCAATCATATTTACATGGTATTCCTGTTTAGGTCAAAAAGCTGTTTTTCAAGAGAGGCATGGCCGAGACTTCAACAGTACAAAGAAGTAATGCAGCTCCATGCAAACATATGGACATGTGCAAATGCAACTGTCATTCATATACATGTACATTTAACTGTGTGTTCTGGGTGTGTTACATTTCGAGCACACAAAGCTGAGTGTTTGACTGGAAGCAGAAGAGGATCTGGGTTGCAGGCAGCAGGATTTGACATCGGCTTATTTCCTGTCATTGACTGTGGGTCACATGGCGAGTGCGTGGGCGAGATAGTGGAATGCATTAAAGGGGTGAGGCTCTTGCCACCAACCCAGACACACACACACATTCACACACAGACAAGCACACACACACACACACACACACACACACACACACAACACAGCACTGCTGCTGCAGCTGGCTGCACTCTGTACTAATGGCACGTACAAATATACCCACACACACTTGTAGAAACATACGTACATGTTTGCATGTGGACACACACATATAGACAGCTGTCAGGCGTGCAGAAGACCGCACAGACACACACTGACACATACTCTCTCTCCCTCTCTCTCTCTCTCTCTCTCTCTCTCTCTCTGTTTTGACTGACATTGCCAGTTCTGGGTGGAGAATGCTGAGGCATTCTTTGAAGAAGTTGCAAACATTCACTCGACCCACGCGCTACGGTTTAGGCATTCGGCTTATGAAGTCAAGGTGCCACTTAGGCACTTAGGCAAGAACAGTCAGATCCAGGGAGTGATAGAAGGGTTCAACGGTGCAGCAGTAAAAAGTGTCATTCACATGCGAGCATAAGGGAAAAACATGCACACCCACACACCCACACACATGCACACACGCAGTGCGCAGCCCTCTGTCCAACATTCTACTGTTTCCCACTGTTATAAATCACTTGTGTGTGAATGAAAGTTTGTTGTCCAATCAAATCACTCGTAGGCCGTGCAGACATCCCCGCCCCTTTTTCTTCACTAGAAACAACCAAGTGCTCTTTCTCTGTCCTACGTCCTCTCTCTCTCTCCCTCTCTCTTTCTCTCCCTCTCTCTCTCTCTCTCTCTCTCTCTCTCAGCTATAGGGTTGACATTTCTCAAGCTACATATGTAGGGTCAAGGCATGTGTGTCATCCAAACTGTGACATCCTCTTATGAAGTGTGAGCACTCCCTTCCCTTTTTGGGCACACAGTAATAGCATTAAAAACATCCTAAAAGTAATATTGTGACGATTGTGTGTGTGTGTGTGTGTAGGTGTGTGTGTGGGTGTGTGTATGTGTGAGTGTGTTTAAGATTGAGTATCTGTCTACAATGTGTGCACATGCTGGCTCATCTTGTGAGTAAATAATATTATTTGATACGAGTGCGTCTGTGTGGGTGATATATAAGTGTGTTTACGTGTGTGTCTGTGTGTGTGTGTGTGTGTGTGTGTGTGTGTGTGAGAGAGAAAGACAGAGAGGGTCAGTGCTGTTCGTCTAGCTCTTCAACATCCTCTCTGATTAAACAGTGCAGCGGTTCCACACAGCGACACAGCTACAGTTATCTTTGTATGGCACATTTCAGTGGAATGAGAGAGGAATATGGGCGCCTATATCACAGTTGGCCACTGACACCCTATGCGGCCCCACTGTAACGACTGCTCCAGACACACACACACACACACACACACACACACATGCACACACGTGTGCCAATAGCGTGGCCTTGATGTGGGCTGGTGTGCTGCGTCTGCTCTGAGTGTCTGCAGCTGGAGGCCAAGGCTGCTGGAGGAGAGGGAGAAGAGAGGAGGAATGAAAGAGGAGGAGGAGAGGAGAAGAAGGATCAAAAAGGGAAGGTTAAGTGAGAGGAGGTGAGGAGAAAGAAGATAGGGGGAGGGGAGGGGAGGAGAGGAGAGGAGAGGAGCAGAGAGCCGCTGCAGGAAAAGATCAGAGAGGAGGCGGATGAAGGGAAGGTGAAGAGGACAGAGTAAGGAGAGAGGGGATGAGAGGAGGAGTGAGCAGGACGAGGGCTAGCAGCTTCAGGATCAGTTGGCGTAGTTTATCAGTCCTGACTTTAAGAAAACAATTTAGCGTCTGTACCATGGAGGACAAGATAATACGCTGAGGATGAGGAGGAAGAGGAGGAGGAGGAGGAGGAGGAGGAGGAGGGGAGTCTAGACGGGTAGAGTTATGTGGTGAAGTGTGGCAGCAGTCACAGAGACAGGCTGCAAGGCTGAAAGTGGAAAATGTGACATGTTTCAGCACAGCAAGAGGGCCCCCATTTGAGGTTGTGTGTGTGTGTGTGTGTGTGTATACTTCAGTCAGCTCCAGGCCGGTGTCCTGGTTTTGGGAGGAAGGCCTAAACCAGACCAGACCAGATCAGTACTTCTATTCTTAGATTTTATATGCATACAACCTGAGTTTCAGACTTACTTCATGGTTGTGGATGGTATCTAGAATCCACCAGATAGCTTCCTGTGAGTGTTTCATTCATAATAACATCACGGGAAGAGCTTTGCCATGGCTAGATTCAAGATTACAAGCTTTAGCCAAGTTTTGCAGATGTAAACCATTCCATGATCTGACAGGAGACCGGGACTGTAGAACATTAGTTAACTTCACATACGTCATGCTTTCTTTCTGTTCAACAACTTTGTATAAACAACTGTTGTTTTGGTCTCAATGTAAAAAAAAAAAAAAAAAAAGATTGCTGTTTCTTAATGGACGTTTCATCACTGAACATCCGCACTGTTGTCAAGGAAGTTTGATATTTTGATCTTGGCTGTTTTGCTGTCATCTTGACCTATTCAGTGTGTAGCTCTCAGCCAAGGCCACACTCTTCTAACTCATCGCTCATCATGCAGTGTTCAAGTCAAAAACTCAAGATGTAATCAAACCCATCATAACCCGACCATGAGCTAAGATCCTTTTCTATTTTTTTTATATCCTTTTTGTCTCATGACACTATGTTCCTTCCCCCTCAATGGAGATTTACATTTAGATTTTAGGAAGGCATTTACTGTAGCTGACGCTCTCATCCGGAGTGACTTAAAATGAGAGAATAATCTTAAATTCCTAAATCACCGACATTTCAAACAACCACTAGGAACAGCGTCAGTGATCATAGTTATAACACGCTGATATAACAAATATTCCCCATAGAATGCAAGTTGCAAAGTGTAAACCTGTTGGCAGGCTTGATGTTGTGGGTGATGCACTGGCCCCACCTAGAGGTGAAGAAGACACTTGCAGGTTCTGTGGAGAAAACCTGCTTCTCCACCCATGTGAAGACAATCTAGAGGCACCAAATACAGGTAAAATGAGGTGAAGGAATGAGAGATGGTTGCAAAGTTTTTCAATTTCTATAAATTTTAAGATAGTTACTTAAAGCAGCTCAGAAAATGTGTTTTTGGTTAAGTATAGTCAACTCAGTGTCTTTTGACTACATACATTTTCCGCAAGCATAAATTTAGGGGAAAAAAAGTATCCCAAAAAATATTTCCCGGAACACAAATAGATGATTCCTTGTCAAATTTGCCACATGCTGTTTTCCAGCTAACAAATACTGCATTGAATTCATATAAAAACCTCTGTCTTAACCATAATCGTTGTCTTTAGTTTTCCCAATGAATGGACATCCCATGATGGAGTGCTTGACAACAGACAGAATAATCACATAGTGCGATCTCAGTAGTGCCATCACCAAACCAGGCACTCATTTATAGAGCCTACAATGGTCTAATTCATTAACTCTGCAGTTCAATCCCAAGGTTCACCACATCCTTTCAGCAGATGACCAGGCTGAAAAAAACCCTTCTGCACAAGTCACTGAGGGGGAAAAGTCAACGTCCAACATGTGACCTTTTTGTGTCCGTTGTTTTTTGTAAAGCACACGGAGACAAACCTGTCCTGAACTTGACCTGACTCGGCTTGATTTCCCTGAACACAAATATTACTAGTATTAAATACAACAACAAATGGGTTGATGCTGCCTTGGCTTCAGCATGTCATGGTAGAAAAAAACAAGAAAAATCCAAGGAAATCTTCTCATAGCATAAGTCTTTATTTTATAGACTAATGCCTAAGAATAGGATAAAAATAATACCCCCATTATGGCACAGACAAGTCTTCCTCAGGGTGTTTACAGGCTACGCACGAGCCAATAAAGACTTAACTACACGGGTGCCTTGGCTTTTTCTTCTATTTTCTGCCATGAAATGCTTTTGTTCCAAACTGTCCCCCCGAGTGATGAAAAACAATGTGAAAATGTCATCAATGTGTGTCTCTTTGATCTCGGATGAGAGTCTATACCCACCCAGCTCTTAGCTTGAGGGAAAACCCACTGATACATGTATCAGTGTCAGAACCACATTCCTTAGTTTTACCCCAGTGTCTGTATCTCTCTGTCTTCATGTCTTCCTATTGCTATGAAACCAAACCCCTTAATTTTATCCCTTCATTTCTTTACATAAAAAATAATTACCCATTCATGTATTTATTTGTTCATGGGTTGATTCATGGAGACACTAGTAATTAAGGGATTTTTTATGCCGTTTGTGCATGGTTTATAGGGTTATTAATGCGTTATTCATGGAAAGTTCCTGTCTCCCTGAATTTTACATTAAATTAGAAAGTACAGAGTCAAAAATTAAGGGGTGTTTAAGATGATTTTGATGGGGTCTCCTCCATTAATAACTCCCTTCATTAATTTTAAGGGGATCTTGCATGAATTAATGTCAAAGTAAGGTTATTTTAAGGGATTACTACAAAACCATTACAGGAATAACTTACGGCGACAGCTAACTGCTATGTAAAATGCCACTGACGGTTTTGCAACTGAACCAAACTATGTGACTTTACCTATTGAAGTCTTTCAGTCTGTCTGTATCACAGCCTAAGGGACTGAAGAAGGCAGCTGCTGTGTTATAATGTATAGACACAGTCATCTGCTCTCAAATATCCTTATGTGGCTCAGTTTCTCTCTGTCTCAGTGTGACCCTCAGCCTTAGGGCAACAGAGTGTGTGTGTGTATGTGTGTGTGTGTGTGTGTGTGTGTGTGGACCATACTGTACTGTCCCTCTGCCAGGTGGACCTCTTCCTCCTGGTGTCACATGGGAGGGGCCTGGGTGCTGGGTGGCTGCATGTAGGCTAAAGCTAGCTCCTCTTATTTCCCTGGCAAATGTTGTCACCGCAACCAGTCTCACTTCTCTCCCCTCCTCCTTCTCTTCCACTCCTCTCCTCCTACATCCCTCGCTCCCTGCCTGCCTGTCAGAAGTGCTGCAGATCCCCAGAGGATAAGATGTCATGGAGGCCTTGGGAGGAACAGCGCTCTACGTCTGGACTGCACTGTTCATTCTAACAGGTGAGGATTGAGGCGTGGTGGTGGGATGTTGTGCTTGGGTTGTCAGTTGGGTGGTGTTGGTGCAGCAGTCACAGCGGTTGCTGTGTTGGGTCGGTCGGTTGGCAGCGGGAAGTTGGAGGTTGATTGAGGAAGTTTTTTTTTGTGGTGCGCAGGAATAAAATGTTCACTCAAAACTTGTGAAATCCTTTGTTTCACAATACTTTCAAGGGTCAGAGAGGTAGAGATTAAACTGTGAAGTTGTTGTGAAATTCAAATTTTTTTTTACCCTTGTTGGCATTTGTGAAGGGTCTTGGTTGAATGCTGGCATATGGCAACAGTGATGGTAGATAGTTCAATTAAAATTTCCAAAGACAATATTTGTATCTTTATTCTTTAACAAGTTGAACTTGATATGCTTATGGTACCTTTTGGCCGAAAGTGTTAGTCTGTCAGTCTGTCAGTGGAAACGTCATGGAAAAATAAAGTTGCCATTTCCATACATTAGAATTAATGACAGTGTCTCCTTACCCTCTCCGCAGCTTTTAATTGTAATTTGTTTTTTATAGTGTTTGTTAAGGTTGAGTTATTATAGAATCCTTGTAGGGTCTTATTTGATTTGATTTTTGGTATGCTGCACTTCCCTACCATAGTCATCACAGTGTGACTTTACAGAATTAGCATTTCTAATATTGTCGGTTGAAAGTATTGGACATAGGGAAGGAGACAGTGGAAAGAATACAAACCACAGCACACTGACTCAGAGATAACAGACTTGTACCAACGTCCCTCACATGACCAGATCAACCTAACAGACAAGTCCCTCAAACAAGGACTCGCTACTACTTTGATGTTTGTATCATCAACCTTCCTGGAAGGACAGTATCTGTCTTATCTTAAAGGGGAGCGGGGACAGAAGGTGGTGGCCAGCAGCCTGTGGACATGCACTGCTTGACTTTATTTAACATCCAAACAACTTGGTTGTGTGTGAGGGTGATAAGAGGCAGGTGCTTGTGGGTCTATATATGTAGGCTAGTTATCTTGTTTGAATGTGTGCATGCACTTGTTAACTAGTGTGTGTGTGTGTGTGTGTGTGTGTGTGTGTGCTAATGTAGACATCCTCTCACCTCAAAGCCCATTGTCACAGTAATCTCCCCAGTTCCTTATCACCACAACAATCCCTGTGTTGTTTAGGGACAACAGCGGCGGAGCGGGCTCGGCACACTCCTCCTCATTCTGCCTATTCACCGGATCTCAGCTGGCGTAAACACAGGCACACTTCTGACAACACACACACACACACACACACACACTGAAACTGGCCTGCAGGCCTGTCAGAGTGGAACGTGTCGGGGTGGGGGGTGCCGGCGCAGCATGTATTATTTAGGACATAACAGCAGACGCACAGTAAATCTATTGTGATGAACAACATGGGCAGTAGTCACCAGGGACCTGGCTGACACCGGCTGGAAGTCCCCAGGGACGAAATGAGGACTGGTCAGGGTGGAGGGAAGAGAGGAAGAGGGGGGATCTAGTGGAGTAAAAGAGATTGGAAGTAGAGAGAGATGTGAGAGATGGTGTGAGAAAAAAGTGAGAGGAAATAAGCTTACGGGGGCAAGAAAAGAAACTTCAAGTGAAAATGGATGAAAATGCCTTGAAATGACTTAAGGAGGACACAGTAGACTTAACTCTTATTTTATTCAGCACAGTGAGTTTGAAGTGCATGAGGTGACATGAGGTGATATTTGGAAATGTCTTGAGAAACCCTGTGATTTCACAAAAGCATCATAACGCTATCCAAAAAAAGATAATAAATGTATGATCCTTCATTAGTATTTTCCACCTCCAGAGCATCTGTTTATGTAATGCTGAAACAGAGGAAGAGAAGATGCACAGTCAGACATGCAAATGAGACAAGGGAATACAGAATAAGAGAAAGGGGAAGTTAAAAGAGATTGCTGTGCATAAAAAGTGAAAGGAATGAGTGACTTTGTTTCACAGCAGCAGTGCCTACTCACCTGCTGCTGCTTAACTCGACCTGCCAACCAAACAGATTCCCCCCTCCACCCCGACTCACCCACCTCCCTCTCTGACCTCAGGCTGTCAAAAATACCTGGAAAATGACACCTCCATTGTCTCAAAATGGAATACCATTAAAGTTGTTAAAAATGGCTGCCAAATGACACTTCGTATGGCATCAGAGTTAATCAGATGAATTATTATGATTCCCGTGGGGAAACTGGGTAGTTGCGGCTGGCAAGAACAAAGAATAAAAATTGAGTAAATAGAGGGTATAAAACATAACATGTTGGATAATTACAACAATTAGAACACTGAGAAAAAAGATGATTGAAACCATGAATACATATGAATTTACAGCATCTCTACATGATCAGATTAACACTTCAACTGAAATCACCAAAGCTACAATGATAGCTCCTCCCATTCTTTGTGTCTCTATTCCAAGTTGTCCGCTTTCAACCAGTTATCAGCGCACAAACTGTCCTGGCAGCCCGCCAGCGCTTGAACAGAGAGCTAGGCACAATACATCGACAGTTATCTAGTTACTTCAGACAGCCCAAGTGTTTGTTTTGCGACCAGTTGGGATGAAAAAGACGTGCCTTGTCCTTGTCTGACAACAATGACACACTGTAGGGAGCTCAGTCAATATTAACTCAGTCCAGCTTCAGGACCTGGACAATTTAAGGAATAGGATATAGATTACAAGATCACACAGCGAAAATAGACCAGAGTACCCCCACCCTCCACCCCACCTATTTGTATTAATACTGCCATTACGCAGCATTGATAATTTATGGTTGTTATTGTATGCACAGATGGCTGATAGCACCTAAGTCTTAGTAGTTCTTCAATTTAGGTCAAGAGGTGTCCTAGGGCTAGATCATCAATGTTGTCCACCTCCAATACGATGGAGGTTCCTCCCTGATCACAGCTCCATGGAAACAGTCTGCAAACCCTGCAATGACATTTTATGAAGAGGCTTTTCCACCCTGCCAAGAATTAAATTCCTGGGGAAACACTGAATACTTGTCATTTTTTGACAGGAAAATTTATCAGATTGAATATCAGCACAGAATATCAGTGACATCAATCTACAAACATTGGTCTTGGTATCAGCCTTCAAAAACCTGTATCCTTTCAAACCTTAGTGAGAAACATTGGACACTTAGGAAAGCAACACACACTTAATGAACTGAATGACACTGTCTGAACGCCCAGCACCTTGAGTGTTTACCCCTAATATGATCTAATGAATCTGGTCCTAAAGGAATATACCCACTTTGCGAAACAAGCTGTTAATCAGGAGCAATGTGTACCAAGCCTCATTTGTTACCTGGGAGATCCAACAAGTTCCCCTACTGAGATTATGCATTAACTCTCTCTCTCTCTCTCTCTCTCCCCCTCTCTCTCTCCCTCCACATCAGAAGTCCACTCCGAGTTCATCCACATCCCTTCATTGGTCCACCATGGCGTTGAAGGGCAGTCCCTCCTCCTCAGCGTGGAGACTCACTTCCAGCTGGACGAGGCCGAGATGCAGGGGACTTGGTCTCACACCAGGCCGAGCGGCACCAGGACCACACTGGTGACTTTTACCAAAGAGGCCGCTATCACCGACATGATGTACCGCAAGCACCTCCTCTTCAGAGAACCCAATGTGTCTTTGCTAATCCAGAAATTAAACCAGAGCGATGAGGGGGATTACCACCTGGACCTCAACATAGAGTTTCATAACAAGACAGGTGTTGTTATCAAGGAGGGGAGGATGGTGCACGTTACAGTGGATGGTGAGTGGATGAACCTGATGCCATTAGACATGTATATGCAAGATTAGGGTAATTTCATCATGGTGATCCTGTGTTAGATGCCCTACCTATCCACTTCTATCAGATCTGTTGCTTCCTGACGACAGCATGTGCCCTGTCACATGTGATGACATATTATACACAACCCTCAAGTCACCACCATGTATTTCTTTTCCCTCAGTCCCTGTGTCCACTCCGGTCATTGAGAAGAGCCCGTCATACACAGTTGTCGAGGACAAAGGGAACGTCACCTGGACTTGTTCTGTTGAGAGAGGAACCAGAGTTGGGTTCCAGTGGCTGAGGAACAACGTGCGACTGGCGCCCTGTGACAGATACAGCTTCTCCAAAGACAACGCTACATTGTTCATCAGTCCGGTCAAGAAAGAGGACATGGGAGCGTACCGCTGTGTGGCCAGCAACCCGGTCAGCCAGGGCCAACACAGCAGGGCCATGGACCTCACTGTCTACTGTGAGTCCACTTATCTTGTTCTGTCTTCCTCTTCACCTCCTCCGCCTTCCTCTTCTTCTTTTCTCTTCCTCCCATTTACAGGATGGGATAGGGAGTTCGCTGAATTACGAGAACTATATAAAATATGTGGACTTAGGGCGTGTTCATACCAAGTTTGGAGCAGTTTATTTGGAATCTGGAGTGTTTCCCGCTTTTTGGCCAGGTGCAATGTGCAGTGCCATTCAAACTCAGGTATCACCAACTAATCACACCGAAACTGCAGATCTTGGTCCTGCAATGAGGTTTGTTAGGAGTGACAATGTAATTGCACCAGCTACAGTACATAGCATCAATAGTACAGCTTGTCAAGTTCAGCCCCATTGAAATTTTGTTTTTTTCTTCAAACTAAATTTAGCTATTGTATATGTTTTTGTAACATCTCATTTGTCAAAAAACTCCTGTATCAATCATGTGATACATCAGATACATCTGAAAAATTCATTGAATTCCCAGAGCTTGGGTAAAATGTCAACTTCAATCTTTGTATTTTCTCTTTTTGTAATTTCTCCTCTTGCACTCATCCTCTTGGACTCCTGGCTATATGTAAATCCATGTGAGATGAGACACACACTGAAAACACGTGGCTGGTGGGATAGTATTTGCATGGGAGCAGGCATATCTGACAGAGTTCCTCTGTTCTACGGTTAAGGCTGTAGCTAGACCGCCATGATAGGTTGATAAACTAGCCTGTTTTTTTAAGTTTCAGGTTGCACCCAGTGCATACAGTTAATCTTGCCATTAATTCACTGTAATGATTCATAACATTCATAAATCACACGTTGTCAAATTGTGGGGCATAAAGTTTGTAGTACATTAGGATATGTCTGTATAGTTTACAACTTCCTGGTTAGACATCATAACTTTTTTCATTACTATCTCTTGACTCAAAGCATTCAAACATTGGGTGTGTGAGTAACTTGGCACTGCTAACTGGATCATTAGTACATTTGGAGCAATGTCAGTCATTTCTGTTTGTTTATGCAGATCATTATTCTCTCAGCATTCAGTGGTATCTGGCTGGCAAGCGAGCAACCAGCCACTGCAAACAGTGAGAATAACATCTTCAGCTGACAACTCACCACCTCAACCTTTTAACTTACATGCTGGTGGGAATCTTTATTAATGTGAACATGTGACTGACAATAATCTTTTTTCACTTTTTCATCTTCCTATTCTCATATCTCCTATCTGAAACATGTAACCTACATATATGAACTGCATGATGCCACCCAGGGGACTGACAAGCCTCATGAACATTTAGGAACAGCACATTTCATAAGAGCTGCATTGTTTGATAAAGTCTCTCCTAACAGATTGAGAGTAAAAACCCAGAGGCCTTATTTAACCACCTGCTTTTGAAATGCAGTAGGGAGACAGAGGTGATCAAATGATTGTTGCTAGAATAATGATAAAAACAGGAATCGTTACCAAAACAAAATATTTTAAAAATATTATTACCATTTGGCTAATTAGTGGTTTGAGTTAGTTCTATTGTGTGCATGCATTGTACTTTTGTACTGAAAAAATAATATTCTTTCTTTTCATTTCATAATAAATAAAGTCACACATTGTGATTTGCCACCAGAGAAAATGAATGCCTCCGTTATGCGTCATAATGAGAGAATTCATAGGAAAGTCACCATTCTGTATGGTACATCACCATATCAGTCATGATGGTTACCCTAACCCACTGCTGGCCTCTGCAGATGGTCCCTACAACCTGGCGGTGAACTCGGGCCAGGGCCTGCGGACAGGAGAGGTGTTCACCATCAACCCCGGAGAGCTGGTCTTCTTCGACTGCCAGGCGGATTCCAACCCGCCCAACAGCTACGTCTGGATCTCCAAGAGCCGCAACGCCACCCAGGTCATCACCGAGGGCCCGCGGCTGGAGGTGCGCTCCTACCGCCTGGCCCAGGCCGAGGACTACCTGTGCCGGGCCTTCAACAACGTCACCCAGAAGCAGGATGAGGCCCAGTTCACCCTGGTGGTGGCCAGCTTGGGGACAGGTGGGTGGAGGGTGGAGCATAGCGAGAGGGAGGAGAGCGTGGGTAGATTTTGGGAATCCTATATGAGGTAAACATATTGTAATGCCAAAAGCAGAAGAGGTTGATGAGGTATGAGAGAGATAGTTTGACAGTGATTAATACTGGCCAGCTGGGGAACAGTTGGATAGATGGATAGGTGAGAATAGTGTGGGTGGGCCGGTCTGTGCACCACAGGGTGGAGGATACACCTTACTGTTTGGGATACACAGGTTCGCTTGGGAATTCAAACTCTAGGACGAGAAGTGGGATCAGCTTATGGATACAACATGAGATAAACACGGCTAATATCAAACTTGCATTTTCGCTCAGTTGCTAGGTACCAGTGCCTGTGGTCTGTGTTAAAGTCCAGTGGCTCTATGGGAAAGTAAACAGTGGATGACAGCTGTTCTATTTGTTGACTAAGTTTTATAGCATGTGGAGTTTCTGTGTGCCGAATGGGACATTGATATGTTGTCTTGGTGATATTGAGAAAGGCACATTGATGGTTACTGTTGATACTGGCTGTAATGTAAAATACTATCAATCCAATATTTGGAAGACAGAGAAGTCAACAAAAGTCAAGACGGCATTAAGCTATGACACAAAAACAAGTCTATAATGTTATGTCTCTATTCTTTTATGTGATATGTCTCTGCCACCACTTTTTAAAAATGTATTTTTATTTGCTTTTATTTTATTTATTTTTTACTTTGGGGAACTTTGTTCATACACTGTTGAAAAATGAAAATAAAAATAAAATCCCTTGACATCAAAATTGCTTTTGAACTCCACCCAAATCCTCCCAAGGCTCCTCCAGTGGCTAACCTTAAAAATATGTGTGAGTGTAAATATCAGTTTCTCTGCTCTCTGCGTTTGCAGGCAAAGAGAAGCACACTCAGGAGGGCAACTCTTTATCGCCGCTGGCAGCCATCACCGTCTGCTCTTTGTTCATCATCGGCTGTATGCTGCTGGTCTTCCTCAGGAGAACCTGCCATCCTAAGAGAGGTTAGTGCTTTCATAGCAGTGTTTGAGGGATGGTTTGCCAAGCCGCAGATCAGATGGCCCAATCTAGGCCACTGTGAGTTGTGAAGCTTGTTTAACATGTCCTTTGTTTGAGGCTATCATGGCTGTGACAGAGATCATAATTGCCCTAGGATAACACTAACGGCTGACTCCACTACAGCCTTAGATGTTGAAGTTAATCAGAAATGTAAATCACTTGCAAATGTTAGTCAAACTGAAGGTAACCAGAGCAAAAGCTAGTTTTTGAGTAAGTCACACTGAAATGCATAAAGTATTTAGCAATTTCAACATGTTTATATCAGGGAACAATAATCTCTATCTTTCTCTCTCTGTTATCAACAGTGCTCATGAGCATCTACAATAGGTAAGATATCAACTGAGACCTGACCATGCAATGAATACAGACATAAATTGTGATACTTTAAGTACACAAACGGTTTAATTAATTGCTTTATGTGCCTCTCTTCTGCAGACCGCTAACAGAACAGAAAAGACCACATCGTTCAGGTAACTAACCTGTTTACCGGTGCTGCTCATACCATGAATACACTCCAGTCTGTCGTCATTGACTTTTCCAATACCCCTCACGACAGAGTATCTCTATGCTGTGTGTTAGTCTGTTTGTGTGTTTTAATTTGACTACAGCATATTTTGTGAGGCATCATTGTGTTAAGGCAATACTTGCTGGCTGAATAGGGCTGAATAGGGCTTTGGTTCTCCTGAAACCGAAAGTAATTCCTAATCAAATAGGCTTTGGATAGGAGGAACCTAAAGCAGGAAGCAAACAAGGATGTCTCATTGATACCAACTGAAAAGAAGGTCTTGGTTTTGGCCTCATTACATGCATCATGTTGCTGTAGAGTTTTACAGAGAATAGATACTAATGTGCTAACCTGAGTGTTAAGAGTAACTTGGTTGTAGTACATGATAGTTAATGTAAAAACCTTTGTATCAGCAGGTCATGAGGATGCAACAGAAGACTTTGGTATCTACGAGTTTGTCTCCATACCTGGGAAAATGGAATCCACACAGGTATTTTTCACGTCCCATGCACATTTTTCATAGCCTGGTAAGACCATCCTGATCACGTGACCTTACATTCTGTTTCGCTCCACGGATCAGTCTGGACTTCCAGCCGCCCACATCGATTTCTTGAAATCACAATGTAACCGGGCCAATCAGGGACTGTGTCGTAGTTGATGACGTGAAATACAGGCCGCCGCTGGCAAAACAGTAATGGCATCTCCCGAAGCAACGAGCGGTAACATTAACGTTAGTAGAGTAAACACAGCCATAAGTGCAGTTATTGCAGAAATAGACTCAATAACAACAATTAAACAAGAACAAGAGTATGCACTAGCGGAGTTTCTCGGCGGAAAAGACGTTTTCGCCGTTCTTCCGACTGGATTTGAATTTGGATTCGCTGATTGGCTGAAGGAGTTTGTCTGTCAAGGCAAGTACTCCCGCCCACTGAAATCGATGTGGGCGGCTGGAAGTCCAGACTGATCCGTGGAGCGAAACAGAATGTGAGGTCACGTGATCAGGATGGTCTTACCAGGCTACATTTTTCATAAATTCAGCAGCAACATTGCTTTTGTCCTGTCAAATAGTTTGGGTGTGGTTTTCATTTTTCGTGTGATATTGTCTTGCAGGCGTCATGCAGATCTCTTGCTCGCCTAGAGTCAGTCCAGGACATGCACACCACCATCTATGATGTAATCAGACATGTTCCTGAAACCCCCAGCCACAGTTTGCTCAATTAAGCATTCTCCAGTCTCCAGCCAGAGAGTTGACATGTAACCCATAATTATTCCACATTAAGACTCCTATGTAGCTTTACCCTGCTGCAGTGTCTGTTACCAAAGCCTGAAGCACTTGTTTTGGTGGACTGTTTTTTTTTTTTGCACAAGGGATGATGGAGTCTTATGTGAGTATACAAACTGGTCATGCACTGTTATCGTCCAGAGGTTTGGACAAATGTTAAAATGTATTTTGTTGACACCATTGTGAGGTGAATGCTTTTGTTGTATGGCTTGAAAATGTTCTAAGTATATTGAAGGTAAAAGCAATGTAAAATCCTGGTGTTCCATTCAAAAATGAAGATGACTTGAAACGAAGCAGGTGAGCAGTAGGTGTTCATACGTCATGTTGAAGATGGATAATAGATATTACTCCTATCATGTTGTCTGACACACTGCCTACAAGGTGGCACAGGTCCTGTACTCTAATTACCATTTCAAATATTTGTTTAATTTATAATACTAAGCTTTTGTTTGTCCTCTCAATACTGTTGGATTTGAATAATATTTTGTATTCCACGCTCTAATTTGAGCCTTCCCCAACAGATAGCCTATTTTGCAAGAAGACAAGTGTTATGAATGCATTTTTATTGCATGAGATAAAGTTAAGGTATTGATGAACATCATACCCAAGTGTAAATATTGTACAAGGATTTATACTGCAGATTCTTTATACATATTGCATTGTTCTATTTCTATGTTTTGGTTGAACCTTTTGCTATTTATTTCTATAGAAACAATTTACTCTCTTTCCGCAAATGTAGCATTTTTTTTTCCACTCAACGTGAATAATGAAATATTGAAATCAGGAAAATGAATAATATTTCTTAAATTATTGTACAGTTTCCATTCACACATGTTCTTTTTGTATTTTATTAAAGATTTATAATAGTTTACCATTCTGAGTCATTTTTAAATACTTATTTGTCACTTCCAACCAGAACAAGCCAATTATTCTGCATTTGGCTGGTAATGCTCGTCTGTATTTGAGGAGAATTATTTTAACTCATTTTCATAGAATGCCAATAGCAATCAGGGCTTGAAATTAACACTATCCACCGGCCGAATGCTGATAGGTTTTGACTGAGGCTAGCAAGGATGTCAGTTCTATTGCTGCTTTGTCTACTTTGGCAAACAAGATATGAAATTGCCTAGTGAAATTCAGCATCCACCAGCCACAGAAAGTTTGTTTCATACCCTGGTGGCAATTCATCTGACCATCTAACCACAAGTCTAGGAATTGTATTTGTAGTCTGAAGACTGTTGTAAAAGTCCTTGTTTCTCACAGTGAATGCGGTCTTGTTGTACTGGTCTGTTGTGTACCTGGCGTGGTGTGGAGAGAGGCAGCGACAGACGGACGGTTCAGCATGTGGCAGAGTGCCCTCCACCTGCTCCTGCTGACACCTTGTCACGAATAGATGTAAACGTGTGTGCTTGTTTCTTTGTGTGTGTGTGTGTGTGTGTGTGTGTGTGTGTGTGTGTGAGAGAGAGAGAGAGAGAGAGAGAGAGTAAGAAAGAAAAAGAAACAGAGACAGATACGGAGAGACACAGACACAAAGATGTTTTGTTTAAGCATACTCTGAGCAACCTATCACTTAAAAAGCAGCAGCCTGCTTTCTGCTGTTGTTTGACTTGTTACCAAAAGCACTGTATTGTCCCCAATATGCCCCCCCTATTCTGAGCACTTCCATTGAAAGTCATGTCAAACACCACACCACAAACAATGTCCAACTTAACTGTAGTATTGAGTCTTAATATCTTATTTTAATTGAAACACGGCCACTGAGGTGAGATACTGCCATTTGTTTCCAAAGCAAATCAGTGTGTTTCAAGGCTTTCAAATACATTGCCAAAAAGTGAAATTACCTCACTGCATTGGATTTTTTTTCCACCTGTAATAAGAAATAAGTTTTAAGAACCAATACTAGACTGAATTGTTGAGACGGGCATTTATATTGTGCAGTGGACCAGGTTATGTACAATAATGATCCCCATTCTGAGCAGTAAATTGTTGTGCAACATGATGCTCCTCTGAATCACATCCAAGCAGTTTATTGAATCTAGCTCTAATTATAGCTGTATGTACTGACCAATTGAGTGTGCTGTGTCTTTGCGGTGCTGTCTCCTGGTAGGGGTTGCCATCTGTTCCGTCTCAGTGTATGCTTTAAGGGAGGCTCCACACTGTGGATGACTGCATAACAAACAACAGTGGAGTAAATTCACCTAAGGAGAGCTACCTCACCTTCATTTGACTGGGAAATAGCCCGAGGCATCATTAAGCAGGAACTAGAGCTCATGGTGCCTGCTGTCTGCTGCATGCTGCCTGCTTTTAACCAAGCGCTGCTCAAAACAACACCCAAGGGGGCAATTACAAAGCAGGCTCAATGGGTTTGCACGCACCTTTTCATAATTATTTGGAACAGTTTCCATTGAGGAGCCAGTTCAAACTGCCTGGTAGGGATGATGCTATATGTGGCGCTGTGGCATGCATGCCGTGAGATGATGAGATCATCACTCATGCTCTCAGAAGGAAATGTGGCTTGGTAAATTGTGTAGTGCTACCTTAAAACAATTAAGTACAAAGGCATATATGTAGAGAGATAATATGTATATAATAACACAACATGCAACAAAAAGCTGCCATATGATAGAGACAAATACAATTTAAATGTAATTCTTGAAATGGGAATCCATTAAGGTAATTGCAATCTAATCTGAAGGGAAGTGGGTTGGGTTACTCATTATACCACCTGCTGTATTTGCTGCCCATGAGCAAGGCAGTAAACACTGGGAAGTGACACTTGATAGACTTAGAACAGTCAGGTCAAATAACCCAAGTTCCTTCCCAATTATCTATTCTATTCTATTCTATTCTATTCTATTCTATTCTATTAGGGTAAATTACTACCATCCAGTGGTGTGTGATAGCAATACATGTCGCAATGATATTGCTTTGGCAGTGTTTACACCTTTTTTTTTTTAGTGTAAACAGAGCAACGTGGCCAACTATTTCTAATTTAAACAAACCTTTTTCTACAGCTTTCAAAAATAATAAGATTAAGATAATGGTTAATAAATCGCACATACGCTCATTACAATAAACTACCTTTCCCAGGATGCTTTGTATTTGTTCCGGGTCCTGTGCCAATCACGTGACGGGCAACCATGGCTTCCCTCTCGTAGTGCAGGGGCCGAACCGTTGACATTAAAACAAAACTGTGTTCATTCAGTTATTTGGCCACTGGACCAGATTTGGATTTACGATGCAGAAGATCAAGTCGCTGATGGCCCGGCAGGTGAGTGAAGCGAGTCTCCGGGGTTTGACCTGTGTAACGGTTGGCTCTGACAGCTGCAGCTAGCATACCAGCTAGCTAAGCTAACTGGCTAGTTTGACAGCTCATTCTCTGACAGATTAGAGGACACAAACAACAAGTTTAACAGCAATAATACTTCAACGGCTGCAATTTATTTACAGCCCTTTTGCTCTACATTAAAATAAGATATATGCATGGCCCGTTACATGCACGTCTCTCTTGTAAGAGATCATCATTAGCCACAACAACAGGGCACAACAATAGAAAATGTGGGCGGTGAGGGAAGTTCAGCTCAACTTGCAAAGCAGTAATGCTAGACAGCTTGGCTAACCTACGAATAACAGGCTATCGCTTTCAGAAATCTGTCCAGTTTTCGCTGTATTTGTGCGCTGCAGCACAGTAGTGTGATGTTACATGGCAAGCTGTGTGACATTGGGAGCAAGCTTCAAGTGAAAAACCTTACCTGACATCTTTCACTGAGTCTGTTAGGTACTCGCTGGGCTTTTTCACTCGTAAGTGAAATCTTTGTTGTGAAGGCTATAAAGTCTAAAAGTTTGTTTTATTTTGACAGGGCCTGAAAAGCCCCCAAGAGAGCATGGCAGACCTCAGTCCTGTGGAGAACCTGAGGATCCCAAGCAAGGTAAGCTTCATGAAAAGGCTGCAACAGCTGTCGCTCTTTCTGTGTTAAATAATGAATGAGGCATTGGTCTGGGCTGTATGTTCTATGAAAGCAATCTGTTTCACCATCATAGAGCTTGAATAGAATAGACCAGCTCTAATACTTAACTATTTTCATTAAGTAGACAGGTCTGAATAGTGAAATGCTAGCTATGTAATAGTGTTGCTGTCAGGTATGATGTGGAGACAGAAAGACAGGTAAACAGAGAAGACAACTTTTCTGCTATTCTTCTATTAAAGACACAGTGAAAGTCAACATGGCACCTGCATATTTCTAAACACACTTTTGACATGCCATGTTATCCACTCCACTTTTGCTGTATATAAAGTAACTATTTTGTTGACTTAACTATTTTTTTTAGGTCCAAAAGCAATTCTATCAAAATTCTATCAAAAAGGTAGATAGTAAGGTTGGATGAGTCAGGATGTTATTAATGTGTCAGTGGTGTACCCACTATTCATTATCGTACATTTTATACTGCTCTGTAGTAGATTACATCATACTTCCACCTTTGTTCCTAGAAATTAGTGGAAAAAGACTGAGGTGACTCATTTTTATCAGCAAACGACATGCTTTACATCAGTCCCACCCCCATCAGCATGAAATATGGTGTGCTGTGTGCTGCAATGGTATTTCAACATTTTGGAAAATGCAGTCAGTCTTGGTTAGTCACAAGAAGCATTTGTCATTAGCCAGATGTACACATTCAATTTATCAAGAGCACTCAGAGTGAGAAGCAGCAAAATAGCTCTATATAATGTACAAAGTCACTTACTTGGCACTCTGCACATTGCAAGTTGCTAGCTTTGCTTTGACTTTGCCTTGTACGAATGACCTTCTATTAATGTGTCTGAATAGAATTTGGAAAGTGACCAACCCCATTTATCCGCAGTGCTGGGTGATCCCAGCCAGGTCAATTCAACTAGACATTTAATTTCTCCCCTCCTAAAGTCTTGGCATTTGATGGCCGCACATTATGTTTCCAATGTGTTGCGGTTTACACTTGAAACGTGCTGGTCACAGGGAAAGTAAATGGTCCTTTGCGGTTGACATTGTTTGGGTTGTCACCCCTGTCACCTGTTTGGTCTGAACACTTTCATGTAAGTGGAATTTTCTCTTTGGTAAGCAGGCTTACTTGATTGATTTGTCACTTGAGTGTGTGCTGCCCAGGTTGAAACATACTGCAAATAATTAGCCAAGAGGAACTGCTTTTATGTCATTTCATCTTTTCAGACCATCTGCCACTTATTCCAAAAGCCCTGTTGTCACAAGAAAAAACATAATCAAAAGAGAGCAGCTCTTTGTGAACACAGAATGTAGGCTGACTCTTGTGAAAGTCTCATGTGTAACAATGATTTTTTTTTCAGAAGTAGGGCTGGTGCTAGGTGTTACTGTCCCAGGAAACAGTGCTGTGCAAGTATGAGTTTATGAGGGACAACAATGATATTTTATAATAACCTTATTTCAGTATCATATAGGCCTAATGTTTTGTAGAAGATATTTCAAGGCTATTGCCAGACCATGCTCCCAACCATTGACACAGACTTAGCCTAGATAAGATAAGAGCAGTCATTCTCCAGTTGTAATAGGAGCCTGTATGAAAGCCAACGGCAGTGTCTCCAGAAAGATCAGTCTCTTTCATAGGAGGGATATCTTTCTGATCGGTATCAGTTGATGTGGCCAAACTGGATATGCAGTAATCACACACCCTGGTTTTAGGCCTGTAAAGCTCAACTCCCTGCTTGCTGGAATCATGGCCCCAAGATCTACTGTAAATCAGTCATGAAGGTGTGACATGTCGTAGTTTGACAAATGGACTCATACCCTCAATGTCACGAGTAGAGACCCATGAATGCGGTCTCCTTTGAGTGTGGACTGCAAACACCTGCCATTGTGTGTTCAACCAAAACATGGAGCTTATTATCTGATGATGTTATACATGGACTTTATTTACTTTGTTGCTGGGCTGTGCAGTATTGAGAAAGATGAAATGGGAGTCCCACAGGTCTAGCATTATAAACACCCATAAAGAAGGCTATGGTCCCTCTTGATTAAAAAAAGGGAATAATCCTTTCTATCATGGCCACTCCTTTTTTAAGGAGCACTGCACGCCTTGACAGGGTGAGAGGGTCAAACCAAGGTGGTTGTGTGTGTGTGCATGCATGATGATATTACATATGCAAGGGTGTTGAATATAATGTATCACACCGTCCATGTTTTTCCAACTGTTTTAGCTGTGGCTCGAACCATTTATCATCCCCCAGGAGTTGAAAGTAACATCTGGCTCACTGTAGGGGAGAGAACTGCTGCGGGGATGATTGACAAATGATGCTAACCCCGGTAAACATTTGGTATGGCTTGAGGGGTTTTGACAGTGTTTGAATAATGAGCAGGGAAGGATAAAGATGAATCAGTCAGCCTGTTGTAGTAGAGTGGTGTGTGTGAGTGTTTGTGAGTGTGTGGGAGAGAAGACAGAGGGAAAAAAGCGAGAATGAGGAGGTACAGTGTGTCTTTAAAGGAAAAATCCACACTAAAACACCTTGCATTTCTGGTGTATTTTTCTTATTCCTGAGGATAACAGCTGGGTCAAACATAGATAATGTGATGTCACATTGAGATATTTCCAATGTAGCTACAATAGAGTTTGATAGTATTCAAATTTTGGTCTATCTAAAACATATGGTCCCAAACAATAAACGTCACATTTTTCTAGACTCACTATTTTGCACAGAGGTTCAACAATCATACTGGGAGAAATCCATCGTAGAAGAGGCAGAGCCAATTTCTCCACCAATAGTAGCCTCAGTAGACCATAATGCAATGCATTATGCTAGCTAGCTATATTTATATGCCCACTGTTGACTGAATGCAACAAGTTCATCTCTGGGGGTTGTTGAAAGTTATTCTGGGAAATGTAGGAAAACACTTGTAAGCAGAAGTAGATGAGACATGTTGAATGAAAGTGAGTACACCATAAAAGTAAATTACAACACTTCATCACTAAATACCTCCTGGAATGTATTGAACATGACAGATTGATGATATCTAACAGTCTAAGAGTGTGAGAGGCGGAGAGAGGGGGATTTTTTTTTTTTTCTAAATCTCTCGTAGGTCTACCTGCTTGCCCTGTTTGGTTAGGTCCAAGACTGAATGAATTGCAGATTGCTGATGCGTAATTCTCTTTTATCTAGTGTCATTCAGTATAGCTGTTGAAGTGAAACATTTGACTTGGGCCCATTCACATATCTCAGTGCTGGGTATGTGTGCATGTTATAGAGGTCAAGCTCTTGGCTATAGCAGCTGTTAACCCCCAATTGAAACCATTCTTGTGAAGAAAATCCCATCTCCCACATTCAATTGCTTCCTTGTACCTGATGCCCTGTGGCTGTTCATATTGAAACCCCGTTGGCTTTTAAATGGTATGACATGAAGTGCAGTGGTAACCCCATAGTGACACACTATTGACACATTTCTGACAGGACAGAAACCTTTATCCAAGATTTCAATGTGAGATAATTTCAAAGAATGTGATTAAAAAGACAGATCTATAGCATTCAAACCTTGGGCAATGATAGAAATTAGTTTTATCCTTTGGTATGTCACACAGAAGTATATAATAAAATCAAAATGAACTGCTAATTTTGATACCAAGACTTTTTCATAACTCACAACTTTGGTAGAATTTTTAATCCTTTTTTTAATTTAATTGATGCCTCAAGCTATTGCAAATAACTTTGATATTTTTGTTCCCTTTGTTAATCTCTCTGGGTTCCTGAGACAGTATGTGGTGCTTTGTAGGGTTCACAGTAAAAAAAAATAAATAAATAAATCAAATTACCTTTTGATATCTTTGATACCCTTTTTTCCTCCCAGTCCCATCTGTTCAAAACTGTTTGTCCCTCTTTGGCAGTTGGCTTTAAGGGCTTTCTTTGTAGGTGATATCTCCCTTAAGGTAAGCAGCAGGACTCCTGGAGGCTTCAGTTCCTTTGAGCCTTGGATACTTGATATGTGTCTTGTCTAGCCCTGCTGTCAATACTGGCAGTCCATGCAGTTACCCTCTTCCACCAATAGGGGTCACCCTCACTTTACCCATCACACACACGCCTCTCTTATCTGCGTTATTGTGTGGGTGGATGATTACTCTGATCATACAACAGGCACTCATTTGCAGCGGGTGGCTGCACAGGCTGGTTGATATTACCTCATGAGTTGAGCCTAACATGACTGACCAAATACCCCAGTCTAAAATACGCATTTTCTTAAGATAAGGGCAAAGCCTAAAGCGAAGACGAGGGCAGTTTCATATATAGCAGATCAGTTCACAGGCTATCTTGAGGGGGAACTCGGCTCACTTTCACAGTTCACATATGTTAATGGCTTAAGGCAAAAGCTAAAAATTAGACATCCAAGAGTCTAATCTGTGATGCCATACAAATGTACAGCCTGGAGCTCCTCTGTTAACAATGAACCGGATACAATGTATACAACTTTTCCATTTTTTCAATTTCAAAGTAGCTTGATATTACAGTGGGTCAGTTCCAAGCCAGAAAATGTAACCGTACCAACAGAAAATCATCCTTTTCCTCTATTCATAGTATCCCCATGATGTCACATGCATTTCCTACCAATATGGTGCTTTATCATATACACAGCTCATTGGCTGTGGCTGTCATTTGATTCTCATCAGCTGTTAATTTGTTATAATCACCTTTTATTTTCCTTCCAAGATGGCTGTGTCACTGTGCGGTGATGGAACAGAATACTATGAATACTAACATATTTCAAAGCTGAAATTCAGCGGTATTACCCTTTAACACAGCAGCCTTAAAACAGTATTGTAGCCTGGATGTGATATTGTTGTTGCTGTGATTGTGTCCTAATATCCCAGAAGACAACTGTGTTAAACCCTTGTTTAGGAGCTGATGAGAATATATCCCCAGTTAGGCCTCCATAAATATTCATCACCGATTACAATGAGGAGGCTTTGATTTGTACTGTTGAACTAATGAATGATTCCATAGTGGAAATAATTGGCCCTCGTCTCCGTCTCTTCACCCCACTGCCTTTCTCTCCATGCGTCTCCCTGGGTTTTCCAGTCACCTCCCATTGTTTATCCAGTCACTATTGTTTATCAGGGCCCAGCGTTGTCGAGCACCTTTTTGTCCCGCGCTGTGGTTTTCCACATTCAATCAGCACTTGAGCCGAATACCCACTTTGATTCTTTGATAAGGCTTGTTAAACGCCCCACACTTTGGATGCAAATAGATTTCTAATTTCCGCCACGAGATGAGACTTTCATTTATTTGGGGAGGGGAGGGCGGTTTGTTTGTCCCTCGTCCTTCAAAGTGAAGTTTGATCAAAGCCTCGCGCTGGTTGATGTTGGGTTTCACACGTGGGGCTCTCGCAGGCAGAGGGGCGTTTATTTTGTTTTGTGCCCGTGCAGCGGCAGGGAATTATTTAACCTCAGGTAACACTTGGATGAGTCATTCACTCAGAGATGATTAGCGTTTTTAAAGAAGTGTTTGCGCGTCACGGCGGGTGGGTGGCTGAGACAGGCAGAGGGAAGAGAGGCCGATACAGACGCAGAGGTGAATTGAACAATAATGGAGTGGCTTCACGGGAGAGACGCAGCAGAAAGAAAAAAGGCAGAACGCTCTTTTGTTCCGCTCCATCCTCGGCCTTTTTTCTTTCTGCTTTAACTTTCTCTGCGAGTGAGTCATCCACCTCATCTCTCTCCCCCCTTTCCCTCCCTCCCTCCCTCTCTCTCTCTCTCTCTCTCTCTCTCTCTCTCTCTCTCTCTCTCTCTCTCTCTCTCTCTCTCTCGCTCTCTTTCTCGAGCTCATTTCCCACCCACCCCTCTCATGGGGGAGCGTGATCTTCTACCTCCACACCTCCTTCTCATTCTCACACACTCCACCCACACATTCCCCAGGGGCTTCTTTACCTGCCTCAAACACACGCCTGCCTGAACGAGCACACACACACACACACACACACACATACACAAACAAATTGTAATGCTTTATTTCCATCCTCCCAATTACCTTGTATAAAGTTTATACAAAGGGATAAAGTTTATTGAATTGAACTGAAGTGAATTAAATTAAATTATATTACGCCACATACACACATTATTAAATAATTTATCTGCCCATGTCAATTAAAATTGCTCACAAGGACATAGCCGCACGTAGTTGTCACTTAGCAGCACACACACACACACACACACACACACACACACACACACACACACACACACACACACACACACACACACACACACACGTGTGCACAGAGTCAGTTACATGGGTGGCACGCTTCATTCCCTTGGTGCACGGCTCTTACAGATAGTGCCTGGGAAACTATTTGTGACTAGACAGGTGTGTAACAAGGTTTTCATGATCAGTGTCGGCTATCTTGTGAAGTCAATATGGGTTGATATGTGATGCGTGGAGATCTCTATGAGAGATCAAGCCTCCATAGGCGCCCAGATTTTATCTAGTGGAATATGGACGGATGAGGGACGTATGGATAGGATTTATCCGATATAATTCCGCCTCCATCCTAGCTCACCTCCTTCTAAAGCTTTTGCTCTATTTTTAGCGATATTATGCCTTAATGTGCTGATGCCTTGATGTATTGATCCCAGCCTTGAGCGAATGGCTAGACTCCGCTGAATTCAGGACAAACACTTTAAATGAAGGATCTCTGACCAGGAAGCCTGCAAGTTAAAGACGCACAACATGAGATATGGCTCTTGCCTCTAGGGATGGATGGGACAATACCTGGTATTACTATATAGGCCTATTGCGGTAAAAACAACAATAATGATGATGACCGCCCCTAATTGTTATTACCGTGACCACTGCAATAACTGGCAACGTGTCGGGAGGCTGAACAACAAACAGCCCCAGATCTCTCTCTCTCTCTCTCTCTCTCTGTCATCATTGATGTTTTATTTTCCCCAGAAGGGAAGCCCTCTCATTGGGAAGCGAACGCCGTTATAGAGGAAGTGTGTGTGTTAAACATATAACAGTCATGGCTGACAGTGATACATCAGCATCACCATCCTGGTCAAATCCTCCTCCTAAGGTTTTCATCTTATTAATAATTCTCAAGATAATACCTTTTATTGAGATCATTTTGTAGTATGACATTTTCACAGGCCTTTTCATCAGCACAGGTATTTTTCTGATATTTCCACTCTGATCCATTGTTTATCAACCTTCCACTTTGTATAGTGCAACATCAGTGTTATTGACTTGTGCCTATACTTCTGCTCATTAAGGCAGTCGAGGGGATTTCCGGGGAAGTGGGTTTAAAACTCTTCATCTAAAGGACTCACCGCAGCAATAAGCCTCAACGGATGCACAGCGCGCTAATCGATACGGCTCTGATGTTTCCCAGAGATGTGCTGGACAGGTTTCTCCGTTGTTTTTTCTTTTTTGGCTCATTCATTCCCTCTCTCCTTTCCTCCCAAGGCTGCCTGCTTCCACCCGTGACAGCCGTCCAACGAAACAAGCTGCAATTTTCTGCTAAACCCCTTGTGTTTTCTCTTCCACTTTTTCCCACTCCACACCTCCCCTTCCCCTCTCCTTGCCCCTTGTTCTCTGCCTCATTCTTATTCTCTCCTCTCTCCGCACCTTGTCCTTCACCCTTGCCCTTCTCCTTCAACTCCTAGCTGCACCTCTTTTCCCCTTGTTCCTATCTCTTCTCCTTTTTACTCTTTATTCTTTTTTCCCCACTGTATCGTTCCTTGCCACTATCATCCTCTCTCTCTCTCTCTCTCTCTCTCTCTCTCTCTCTCTCTCTCTCTCTCTCTCTCTCTCTCTCTCTCTCTCTCTCTCTCTCTCTCTCTCTCGTTCTTTTGATGTACTTTTTGTAATGTTTCCATTCAAGTTTTTGTTTGTTGTTTTCGTTGTTAGGGAAATGATGTAATTCTGTGTTTTGGATGTTTTCTCTATGCATCTCAATGAGTCTGGATCTTTCTGAAGTGCTTCGTTCAAGGACATTTTTAGATTCTCTCTCTCTCTCTGTTTCTCCCTCTCTGTCTTTTTCTCTTTTTCTCTCTCTCTCTCTCTCTCTTTCAGGAGGAGTTGCGGGAGCTAAGGGAGCAGCCCATCGACCCCCAGGCAGAGCAGGAGATCATCAACAGCATCGAGGAGCTCTACTTCTCCAACGACTCCTTTGACATGGTGCAGCACGAACTGGAGGTCAGATGCTCCGTATGAATGAATGAATAAATAAATTAATGAGTGAGTGAGTGCAGGTATGAAATCACTGAATGAGCACCACTCACCTGTAAAATGATTACAACAGACTCACTCCGAAGTGCCCACCCCCCCGCCTCAGTAAACTAATAATCGCACCACATTCTCACCACGTTTGAGCGATTCCGATAACAGCAATATTGCATTTCTAATGTGAATAAATATGGTTGATGTGATTTGAACACGGTCTGACTGGCATAGTTAAAGCCCCCTCTCACCTGAGCGGCGGTCTCGCACGCTTCTGCCGATACCATCGACTTCCGGATTGATGGATTGCATCCGCTCAACAGAAGAAGGGTGTGAAATCTCATTAGATTTAGCTTGGTATCGCTACACCATCTGAAATGAGACTCTCAGTCAAGGGGAAAGTAATTACCTATCATCCTTTGGGCCTCGGATTCGTAATATCTTCTTTTTTCCTGGCAGAGTTTGTTTGCTGTTTACTAGATAACATCCTCCACCTCGTTTACTAATTTGACTTATGATGCGGTGAAGCGTGTTTATTGAGCTAATTCTTCTATTTTTTTAATTTTTTTTTTTAATGAAGGAAGAGCTAGCCATCTTCTGTCGCCAGCTAAACAAGCTTAAGCGCTTTGGAATGGCTAGTGAGATATTTGTGAGACCGAAGATGCGCAGGAGTGAAGATTAGCTCCCTAGAGACAAATGAAACCCCTCGTATGGCTTTGAGCAACAGTTTTAGAGCAATGTTTCTACCATAATTCTGCTTTGATTGGTTTTCTCACAGGCATACATGGCTACCAGGAACCTTTATTCTGTTGAAGGCTGAGTTCTTGGAAGTGTTAGGTGTGTGTATGCTGTAGAAGTAAGATGAGCTTACAGGCTTTGTTTGTGGATGTTTCTAGACAAGCCTCAGATGCTGTCATGTGTGTAGGAGGATGTATTGTTTCATAATACATATGATAAGTTTGTATGTCCTGTGTCCGTGTGTGTATGTGTGCTTACAGAAACTCCCACCTGAGCTGAACCTGCAGGAGTTAGAGGAGTACAGAGACAAGCTGAAGAGACAACAGGCAGCAGTAAGTTAAGCCTATCTCTCTCTCTCTCACACACACAGTCACACACACACACACACACACACACACACACACACACACACACACACACACACACGTATCGGTAACACTGGGTTGTAGTGATCATAACTTGGTGGCAATTATGAGAAAAACCAAAATACCTAAGGCTGGCTCTAAGATAAAATATAGAAGGTCTTACAAAGGGTTCAATCAGAAGTTATTTGGAGAAGAGATTAAGAGTGTGCAATGGCTGAATGTATGTAAAGAAGAAGATCCGGAGAAAGCACTGAGTGTGTTTATGAAATTATATATGGGTATTGCAGATAAACATGCCCCATTGAGAAAGTGGACTGCTAGGTCAAATGGTGTACCATGGATTGATGATAAACTAAGGAACTTGATGGCCCAGCGTAATGATGCTAAAAAAGCTGCAGATAGAACTGGTACTCTATCTGACAGACAAAGTTATTGTAAACTAAGAAATGCTGTGACCAAACGTAATAAATGCAAAAAAAAAGGAATATTATAAGCTTAAAATTAATGAGGCTAAGAATGATGGAAACAAACTGTGGAGAACTCTGAATAATATCATGGGGAGGATTTTGAATGTGCCTGCCTCTTTTATTGAAAGAGAAGGTATATTTATTACTAAACCACGTGACATCGCTAAGTATTTTAATAACTACTTTACAAGCAAGGTTGATAAACTGAGAAATGCCATGAGTGTAACAGATGACTCAGTGTCACAAACCATCATAAAAGACTGTATCATGAAAGAAAGGCAGTGCATGTTTGAGTTCCACCATGTAGAAAAAGAATATGTTGAAAAGTTCTGTTATGTGTATCTGTTATTCTGTTATGTCTCTGACGACAAATCTCCAGGTACAGACAATCTAGATGGCAAATTACTTCGAATTACAGCCAAATATATATCCACTCCAGTATGTCATATATTTAATAAGTGTTTAGAGTATGGTGTGTGCCTGGAGATTTGGAAAGAGGCAAAGGTCATTCCACTGCCTAAGGATAATAGATCTGCCTTCACTGGTCCCAATAGTTGCCCTATTAGTCTTCTCCCAGTGCTGAGTAAATTATTAGAGAAAATTGTATATGTTCAAATCCAAGATTATTTTTCAAGTAACGGTTTGATTACGAGCTACCAGCATGCATATAGAGAAGGGCATTCAACAAGCACAGCATTAGCGCAAATGACTGATGATTGGCTAAAGAGCATGGATGACAGGAGGCTGGCGGGGGCGGTGATGTTGGATTTTAGTGCTACTTTTGATGTTATTGATCATTGTCTGTTGCTTGGAAAACTCAAATGTTATGGTTTTAAATTCACTGCTTTGTCCTGGATGGAGAGTTACCTGTCCAGGAGAAGGCAGAGAGTGTTCTTCAATGGTAGCTTTTCTGATAGCAAAGAGTTACAATGTGGGGTTCCTCAGGGTAGTTGCTTGGGAACTCTCCTATATTCTTGATGATTCAACTATGTACAGTGCAGCATTAACATATCAAGAGCTAACCGATGTACTGAGCATTGAGCTCAGAACAGTGGCTGAGTGGGTAAGTAAGAACAAATTAGTGCTGAATATTTCTAAAACAAAATGTATGGTGTTTGGACCTAGACATATGCTGGTCAGTAATCCCCAACTAAGCTTATCACTTGGTGGAAAGCCAGTAGAACAAGTTAAAAAGACTAAGCTACTTGGCACTGTGTTGGATGCTAGACTTACGTGGATTGAACACATTGATAATATCGCAACTAAAATGGGTAAGAGCATTGCCGTTACCTGGAAATGTTCTAGGTATGTAACATCAAGCACTCTGAACCAAGTGATCCAAGCTTTAGTTTTGTCACACCTTGAGTACTGTCCAGTCATTTGGTCATCCGCAGCTAAGAAAGATCTAAAAAAACTCCAACTTGCTCAAAACAAAGCCGCCAGATTAGCTCTCCATTGTTCAATGCGCACAAATGTTTTTCACATGCACAGGAACCTCTCATGGCTTCCTGTAGAGAACAGATTACAATCCAGTCTTCTGATCTTCTTCAGGAATGTCTTAAATGACAAGAAACCACAGTATTTGTCTGACCAACTAGTGTACATCAGAAGCGAACATAACTATCTGACCAGACAGGCCAGTTTAGGATATCTCTTACCACCTAGACTTAGGACAAATCTCCTCAAGTCTACTGTAATTTACAGAGCCATTACAGGATGGAACACTTTACCAAATCACGTTATTAAAACAAATACCAGAGCCGCTTTCAAGAAAACAATAAAAGAGTACTTATTACAATTAACTGTGTGAATGAACAGTAGATGACTCATCTTGCTTGCTGATTTTTTTTAAATTTTTAAATTTTTAAATTTTTTTTTGTAGTGTCTAAAGATTTGATGATGGATCTTTGTAAGTAATGTGTTGTCTGAATGTATATAATGTATATAATTGTTTGTTAAAACGTGTGTTTTCTGTGTCGGACCCCAGGAAGACTAGCTGACGTTATAGCGTGAGCTAATGGGGATCCTAATAAATAAACAAACAAATAAACAAACACACACACACACGTCCCCACAAATGCCAGCGACCCCATGCCATGCCTAATTGATACCTACGATTGCTGCGTGCATCCATCTGTGCTGCGAACACAGCATCTGTAATGATATACTGTACAAGAGCACTTTCAGCATTACTGCAAATTACTCTTGCATGACTGGGAATTTTATCGTTTTGACTGGATGACCCTAATAACCCTTCCTCCGGCTTTGAGCGCCAGTTTAGGAACTACATGGTCCAGGTGGCTGTATGTAAAACAAAAATATAGTCAAGAATATTTTCATATCATTAATCCCAATCTGAATAGAATAGTTGTCTAGCTTTTCTATTTTTTGCTCAGGGACTCCTGGGGCCAGTTTTACTCCACTATACATTTGTCTTGTGTGTTTGAGTTAACTATTATAGGAATTTTGTTTGTACTTTTCCTTTGGGTACTGCAGTTTATAACAAAAACAAGGACAGGGCCTCTCAAGACCCAGATTGCCACATGTGAAAAGCTCCGGTCATTGTGAACTGCAGGGCCAGTGGAGAGGGAGATGAAGCTCGGAGGAGAAGGGAAGGTGGGGTCACGCATGCAACGTGAGAATATGTGACAACCAGGCCAGTGTGTTTTTTTTGGTGCCTGAACCCTGATGGCAGGCCCCTGTGACGTCAATGACCCCTCCTCTGTTTGGCTCCCGGAGCTAGAGGAGGGACATTTTCATAGTGGGCGTCATACTGAGGGCAGTCAGGTGCTAGCAGGTTCCAGACCTGAGAGCTGGCCTGTCAACAGGTGCTATTTATGGACACATGTGGGAGACAACAGCTCTTGTCCCCTCTGCTCGCTGTATTCCCTCTTTCCATCGCAGATTTCTCCCCTTTCCTTCTCTCACTCGTCCTCTCACTGGCTTTTTACTCTCTCTTGCCTCTCTCTTGCTCTCTCAGCATTTCTTTCTTTTTTTTTTTTACTGCTTTGCCACATCCATTCCCTCCACACCTCCTCCTCTTATCCTTTGTTTTTCATACACCCACCCTCCTCCCCCACCTCCCTCCTGTTGACATTTTTGGCAGTCGCCCACACAACTGTCTGTTTAGTTGAGAGGATGGTCTAGACTCTGTTGCCTGTGGCAGGGTGAGACCTACAGGTTTGTAAAGCCTAAGAGCACATACCCCTCTCTCTCTCTCTCTCTCTCTCTCTCTCTCTCTCTCTCTCTCTCTCTCTCTCTCTCTCTCTCTCTCTGACAAAGCTAACTTTGAGCCTGCGGGCTCCTAGTGGGTAAAGCGAGGGTAATTGGTCCAGCGCGCGGTCAGGCAGAAAATCCGCAGTATTGTTTCTCAGCATGCTTATCAATACAAACTTGTAATCTTTATCGTATATTTCCAACACAAAGAACAACTGAAGGACAAAGTTGCTAGCCAACATCTTGTATCTAAATTTAGAAAATCTCTTACTGTTGAATTGAAATTCCACAGGTCCATGTACAAAAGAGAGGTGAAATACAATGGCATGCATCCAAAATAAATGAGTAAATAAGCAAATAAGTAAATTAATAATTCAACATAAAACTCAAAAGATATAATAAAAATGTTTAAAGAAATGACAAAGTATAAATACATCAATAAATTCATGAAAAAATATAAATATATATATATATAATAGACTTGCAGACTTGCATAAACACACACACACACACACACACACACACACATACACACACACACACACACACACACACACACGTGCACTTATACATACATATATACATTTGAAGGAGAGACCAAAAAAACAAAAACAAAACCTTACTGAGATGTATGAGTTATCCATTTTATCCACTTTCTCTCAGAAACTTCTCTATCTAGAGAAGACTAAAAGTCCTCCCATCACATAGATCACTGAGACAGTTTCAATCCAGTTATCAGTAGATGGGTGTTCCACCTGCAGCCATTTATGACTGATGGCTTTCTTTCCCGCTGCAATTAATTTTTTTTTTTAGCAGATATCTATCACTCCCCCCCCCCTCCCTCCATCCGGATTTCCCCCAGATACAGAACCAGACAGGTCTTTGGTGGTGGTAAATATAAAACCTCCCGCCATCTATGTTACATTATTCATCCCTTCCCAGTATGCATGCATGTATTTTTTGACATTTGAAGAAAGCAATGATTTGCCTCCCTTTCAGCTGAAAAGTAAGTTTGGGAGTGATTTAAAAAAAAAAAAAAAAAAACATGTCAGGTTTTTCCAGGAAAATTACCGCCGCATGAGTTGGAAGTTGTTTTTGTATGTGGTTACACACTTTGAATGCTAGCAACAAAGCAAGACTGTCGCCATTACAGAAATGAGCCCCTGTGATTGGTTTCATGCTTTGATCTGGTTCAATATGGGGAGTTCTGAGGCTGGATTGTGGAATCCATGTTACATTATGCATCAAAAGTGAGATGGAGGAGAAATATTGAAATATGCTAATAATAGAGGGCAGTTTACAGGGGCCATTGAATGTATTATCAGTGGGGTTTTTTTTTAATCACATTTCATTTGACAATGATGTGCTAAGAGAAAAACCCTCCACAGTACAATCTTAAAAGCAGTGATACTGGCTCACAGTGAGGTAATGGAAATTCATCTGGAATACCTTTTTGTTTTATGGTGAAATCATATACGTGGATGTGTATGTGACGTGTTTCACCAAACTAGTGCCAATCTCCCACTGCCACTGATGGAAACACCATCTCAACAGGTGGGCAATCTATGTGTGCACATACATACTGTACACACACGCTTGGCCACTCAAACACACAGCCGTCAGTGTGTGAAATAGAGCATAGCCCCCCCCCCCACCACCACTGCCACCACCTCCCCTTCTTTTTCTCACCCTTCCCCTTCCTGAGTCATCTGCTGTGGGGTACCATGCGGTGGAAAAGCGGCATATAGACTCGCTGTGGTATCAGAGTAGAGAGTGACTGCTCCGCTCTCCTGCCACAGTAGTCTTGCCTAATTGGCATCGCTGACACATGCCTGGCACAGGCTCATCTCACGGCTAATTGCCTTGTCTTGCTACGAGACCGTGGCCCATACGAAAGATGTCAGGGACGCGGTTTGTTTGTGTGTGTGTGTGTGTGTGTGTGTGTGTGTGAATTTTTAGTGCATGATTGTGAGTTTGGTTGTGTGTGTCAATGCCTGTGCATACACATGCATGCACGGAATCCCTAATTAACATACACACACATATATGCACGCTTGTATTAATATATTGAGGACCTTCATTGACTACAATCATTCCCTAACCCTTAACTCTAACCTTAACCCTCCATGCCTAATCTTAACCCTAACCCAAACTTAATCCTAATTCTAATCTTAACGCTTAATCCAAAATAGCCAGCAAAATATCCTCACTTTCGAGGATTTTATTAAGTAGTCCTCATAAGTACAGAAATACAAAAACACATACACACACACACTGGAGTTTGACAGCTGTGGAGCCATCATTAGGGAGAACCCGCTAACAGTATCTCAACATTTGGCATCACGGTTCCCATGCATTTGAAAGCGACTTTTAACCAGAATGTAGGCTATGGAGATGTTGGAGGAGGCAGTGTTAATAACTAGGGTGAACATATTCAATTTTTAATGCAACTTGAAAGCTGAAGATGGCTATCCTTCCTGCAGCAGTAATGATTCTTCTCCCTTCCCTCAGTTCCTGTAATGCTTATGCAACCTTTGACTAATACCGTCTGGCTGCTAAATTGCCCCCTGTGTTTAAATCGGGCTGAAATGATGTCTTGCTGTGGAGAGGAAGTTTCAGGTGGTGTGAGTGTGTGAGTATGAATGAAAGAGAGCGCAATCATTACATGAAAGTTCTCTAATTATTTAGACACACACATACACACACACACACACACAAAGATGGCTTCAAAGTGAATATAGGTTGATTGCTCAGTGTCACCAGTGGATCGTCTACTGCTGTCTTGGTACTTAGCGATGTTAACCAGGCAGACTCCACAGTGACTGACCTTCACTATTACTTAGCTGCTTGATACTTTTCACTGCTACCAACCCTTACCTAATTAGTGCTAGCTAATTAAGCTTTCTAAGTCATACATCTCAGTAAACACCAGCAAGAAGTAGCAAGTGCCTCACATTCATTCTGGTTACACCATATATGCCTACAGTGTACAGTCCACTTACTAATGAGCTAGTGTTAGATAAACTGTCTAAACATTGCATGACATTGTTACTGCTCTTTAAACACAGCCAGCATTAGTTTGTGTCTCCTTGCTGGCGGGTAATGTGAGAAATCTGAAGAGTGTAGTGTGTGTAAAGTGGCAAAATGTTCTAGGCTTTAAATGTCCTGTGACAGTAATTTCCTCTCCTGCTGCTTTCTGCTTTTTTCCATTTTAATTCAGTATAGCGGCCACTAAAAGATGCATTCAGTATCTTCTTGTGTGTCTGAATACACTTGTTGATAGCTTTTGACAACATATACAGCATCTACTAAATATTACATGCAGTATGCTTGCTTTGGTTATCCGGCTTAGTTCATTTTTGCTCTAACTGGGAGTGTCAGTGCAGCGTTACACCCAGTCACTGCACAATTAGCCTCCATTTGTCCACCCGAGGCCCCGTCTTTGGCCTGGTGGCTCAGGCAGGTGGGTTTGGTAACTCACAGCTGGGTTTTTATCTCACTCCATTTCAAGAGTTTAGTTTAGTGTTATGTGTTACAGTCCACGGATCACCAATAGGTGGCGCTATGGTTTTGGGGAAGTTTTGTGAACGGTCTAGGGACTGAATAATGGCTTGTGCATTTCAGCTGAGGGGAGTGGATCGTTGTTAGTGTACACTCCAGGCTTTTTTTTTAAATGTGACTCCTCAATGTTTTCTCTTTTTCCTCTTTTTTGATTTTCTTGCCTCTCTTTCACTTTTTTCAGTCACTTTACCCCTAGGATTGTTTTTTCTCCCTGACCATCCTGTTCTTGCATTTGGAGGTGTATACAGGGACACACACACACACACACACACACACACACATGCGCGCGCTGTGGTATGAACAGCGGTTTCAGTTGAGCTGCGTTCACCATCTGTTCAGGTCTCTAGTTGGCTACCATGCATACTTAACACATGTTGAAATGTCATCCCCGCCCTTACCCCAGTTACCCCAGTCTGTTCCATACTATCAGTTATGAACAACTCCTCACTGTGTGATTTGAATATTTTCATGCTTTCTGTACAATATGTATCTGTGTGTGTGTGTGTGTGTGTATGTAGAGATTTGCGTGTATTTTTCTGTGTGTATGTTGTTACATATAAAGTAAAGTATTTGTGTGGGAGAGAGATGGTATATTGTAAGTAGGAGAAAGATAGTTGGTTACATTTATTGTGTGTGTGTTATTGTGTGTGTCCTTCCTGTAGCCTGACAACCTTCTCCTAGCTGCCTGAGGCAATTTCACTCACCCTGCTCTCTGTGTATATAGCCTTTATTTTAGTTTCATTATAATGAGCTGCACATTGAATTTCCAGCTCATGCATTTGCAGTAAGGGTTGGGAATTATGAGTGACAGAAAAAGCCTCTATTGAACATGCATTAGGATGTCATTTTGTATAAATATCCCTTCCTATAGCACTTAGCAACGTGACTGCCACTGGGGACCCAGTGTTAACATGGATTAACTTTGCCCAAGATTAATGTAGCCCACTAATGTTTGTGTCCAATAGGGAGGTAGTCATATCCTGTACTATACTATTATACTTAGTATAACAAAATAATGTAATAAAAGATCCTATAAGCTCAAGTTTACAATTGAATCATGTAGGTTCATTTTTTTGAAAAAAAATCTTTGTAAAGCATTGTAATTTCTGAATGGGAGTCAAAAATGGGAGTTAACCTTAGCTCCCCATCCATTCTGTATGACCTGATGGTCCTTCACTGTTACTGAGTCTAGGTTTCCATTTAATCTCCATTGACCTTCTGTGTTCTTAAGCTTTTGTCTTCTCCACTAAAAGCACTATAGCAGGGGGTCAGACCGACCTCATGACCTTACTTAAGATGCCATCATCATCATCATAAGAGCATGTGCCCCTGCATAAGGAGGGGGACATGCTCTTTAAACAATTAGTTGCAATTTCACCTTAACTGGGGGAACCATTGTGTCAAATTGGTAAAATGCATAAAGGAAAAGTAATCAAAGTCAGCGGTTAAAGATAGAAAATGAGAAAGGAGAATTCACTGAAAGAAACTAGAATAATTCCACTGACAAAGACATTGAAGGAAATGAAATGGAAAAAGGGAGACAGTCTCTTCAAAGGCTTTGGGTATGTTGTACTGTAGATGCAGACATCAGTGATTGTTATTCCTGCTCCATCCCGATAGCAAGATAGCAGAGCCCAGTCTGTTGTTGTGAGGTGACATTTGGCAACAACCTCAAAATGTCTTTCCACTCTTTTTTTTTTATTCCCTTTCTCTTACTCTCTCTCTCTCTCTCTCTCTCTCTCTCTCTCTCTCTCTCTCTCTCTCTCTCTCTCTCTCTCTCTCTCTCTCTCTCTCTCTCTCTCTCTCTCTCTCTCTCTCTCTGTAGGTTTCTAAAAAGGTCGCCGATCTCATTCTAGAGAAACAGCCCGCTTATGTCAAGGTAAGTTTCTGATGTCAACTCACAACTGCATCAAATAAGAATCCCCTCTGTTTCTTTTCTTAGCCCAACCATTCATCTTTAACAGTATTTCAGCCACTGTAATTACATTGCGAAACAGACCAGTTATGTCATCGGGTTTTTCAGAACAGCACCTTTTCTCGCGTTATGACATTATGAGCGGACGTCTAGCTATGCTGATGCTATCAGGGTATGAGTGAATGTGTTCATGTGTCGGCTGCCAACCAGATAAGGTAGGAGATCCGTAACCATGGAAATACGAGATTTGACTCCATCCATGGGGTAAGGAAACAGGGATGATAACCTAGTTTTTTATTATAAGTCCATAAAATCCCTTCTTTGGCTAGACATGGGCTGGTGATGTTGAAATTAACTGAAATGAACCAGTGTGTGTTTTTATCTCAATGCAGCAGTTATTCTGTCTACTTTGGTCAGATCCATAAGTGACTAGAGACTGTGGATTACAGGCGACCAAGTTCACTAGCTATATCCCGTCAGATCTGGAATGGCGGGTCTCTTTGTATGCCATCTCTGTGTCTTGTCAGCGATCCTTGATCCTGCCAAGGCGCTGCAAATGATTGGCAGCTATAAAAAAAAACTTACTATCTAGTGAAATTGCAGTGAAATTGCATCCATTGTTAAGCCATCTTAAGGTCAGTCTGTGAATAGTAAATTGGCCATTATTTTTATGACCCTCGCCGTGACACTGCTGAGTCGAAATGACAGCGGAGCTTATTAGTAGGCGTTGCCAGGGATTTTGGGGGCATTTCCATTGACCTCCTCTTTGCCCGCATCCAATAGGTTTGCAAATGCCCCGTGGAGTTAGGAGGTCACTTCAGTATTGACTCTGAAATGAACTGGAAGCCCGGTTTTTACACTGAATGATTTCCTAGCATTTAGAGAGGCACAAGACAAAAAGAACCAAGACCAAAAACAGACTTGGAAGGATGGGAATGTGTTCTGACCTTCTTACCGAAAGCTGAAATGTGTTGTGTAGAGAAAAACTCCAACACACATCCCCAAGTCTCCTCTCACTGTTCTGTGGTTGCTGCTCTGTAATTTACCTTCTTCTAAACGGCGAGTTCCACTAGTTTCACTCCTGCTGTTCTCTCCACCACTTTTCTTTCTCATCTCCTCTATGCGGTATTTTATCACACATGTGCACAGAAATACACACCGACGCACACACAGCCAGCCGCAGGGCACAATGCTGGCTCACTTGCACAACCTCTGTGCTCGCATTCTGTTCAACACATTAGTGGCCACATAAGTAGTGCACACACACACACACACACACACACACACACACACACACACAAACACACCCCTTGCACTTGGAGTGATGGCATGCTGACTACGGGTTGTGAGTCATAGTGATGCAGTGACTGTCTTTTCTTCTGCTGCTGTGGCCGCGGTGTGAACTCTGTTACTTCCGACTAGGGGCAGACGGCCTCCCTAGGACACAGGAGGGGGGAGGGTCATCAGGCTTCCTCAGGTGAAAAGTTACATAGAGGCTAGAGTTGTGGTCACATTTCTTATATGAGGGCACCTGCTTTTACATAGATTCATTGATGACAACCTCCAAGCACCTTCAAGCGTTTTTGTTTGTTTTGGCTCTCTAGCAATGGTTGCAGTCATAATCATTGATTCAGTATCGATTGTTGATTGAGTGCTGATTAATATTGTATATTATTTGATCATCCTCTTTTGTCGCGTGTTGTTTTCTTTCAGTCAAGCGCCTCCGAAGTTGAGTTCCGTATTTCAAACTCGACATGCCGACTAGACTTAACATTATTTTCCTTGTTCCAGGCATGATGCAGTTAAATGGCTGGATCCATAAAATGGCTAGTGGGGTGATTATTTGGAATGGCTGCCCTCTCTTATCTCCCCACTTAAAATAGAGGCAGTGTAGAATTGAGCGGCCAAACTGGGTGACACTTAGCCTTGTCAGGAAGGAGAGAACACCTCGCGGGAGCCCAAGTTGTAATGAATTTGCAGTGAGTAGCCCTCAGATATACTGCCAGGTCAGTCAGCACCAATGGAGAGGAATGGACTTGGACTGGTATTCAATTATTTTCCAGTGGAAGCACTTACCATTCATCGAAATTCCTGCTACTGCCTTTGTCTGCTCATCCCCAGTCGCCTCTGTTCAAAGGGATTGGTAATTTGTCCAGCCTTGGTGGTCGTACCTGCCAATGAAACAGGGGTCTCGCGGCTCTTTCACTTGGGAGATTAGAAATTGAGAGGGAGCGGATGTGGCGGGGTGGGTAATGTTCGTTGAGATATGTGAGCGCGCCTGCATATCCTTTAGGTAATTCTGTGTGGATGTGGAGACTTAACCCTACTACATGCTTTTTTGTGAAAACATTAGTGTGCGTTCCTGCATGTGTGTGTGTGCCAAGTGCCGTCCTGCTGTCATTTTCCCTTAACTTTCTTCCAAAAGTGGGTCTAGGGCAATTCCCTAACAGCGGCATCATTAGAATGTGTAGGCGGGATGGGCAACAGGGAGCCAGTGCATAGTCAATGTGCTGGGAGGTCGCGGGGTGGACCTCTTCTGAATATATGAATAGGGAAGACTGAAAAAAAAACTCCCTTGTGCCTAAACATCTCTTCCTCCCTGACCTTCACCTCCCAACGTTTGTATGTTTTGCCTGAAATTCAGCCTCTCCTTCCTCGAAGTCTTACTCCACTTAGTAATTTTTTTTAAGATTATGGATGGCAGGTATTTAACCTCTACTTTCCACTAAAACCTATCAACTGACCAACTGTCAGACTCACGTACTGTTATCTGCTCTTACAGAAGCTAAGCTGAATGAGCTCTCCATCTGTCAAGTTACACTGTAGCTTACAGACAGGTTAGACAGGACAGCTCAGAGCACATAACAAATTGGAGCCTCAGGCTACACACTGAGCGCTTGGCGTGTTCTGTGTGTGTGTGTGTGTGTGTGTGTGTGTGTGTGTCTGTGTGTGGGTGCTTGCATGCGTTTGTGCTTATTATACTCTGTTTTTGTCTGTATCCTCATGTGGGCTTGTGTGTGTGATAGTAATTGCATGCTTGTCTCTACATTTCTGCAGCAAGGCTTTTAACTAAGGCTAAGAGACGGGTCCATATCGCCCCTATTTTAGCGTCTCTTCACTTTCAGAATTGATTTTAACATTTAACTGATTACTTTTAAGGCTTTGCATGGCTTGGCCCCTAGTTATCTTTCTGAATTTTACCATTTTGCTCCCGTATGAAGCTGTGCCATGCCTGTACGCAGCCTGAGATCCTCTGGCAAAGCCCCTCTGACCTGTATCCAGGCTAAAGACTAAAAGTCACAGGGCGTTTGCCGTCAGGGCTCCTAGGCTTTGGGACGACTTGCCTGAGGCGCTCAGGCTGGCAGAGTCAGTGTCATGTTTTAAATCATGTCTTAAAGCTTCATTTTATTGTAAAGCCTTACTATATCCTTGTTACTTGGTCTGTTTATTCCTTTTGTTTTATCTCTATGCCTGGATTATTTTTACCGCTTTTGTTTTTTTTTACCTTCATGGATCTTTCTGTTTTATTGAGCTTTGTCATTGTTCAGTTTGGATTTTTCTTGATTGTGAAGCACTCGGCAACTTTGTTTTGAAAAGTGCTATATAAATAAAGTTTATTATTTTTATTATTGTGAGATCATAAGCCAAGCACCTAGCCAGCTACTGTATATCACATGTCTTGATAACAGGCCTTAATAACAAGGGACTGAGAGTGCAAGCCAGACTGTGCTTCTTCGTCTGGTGTAGTACAACAGATTAGGTTCTGATGGATGTGGGAGAGAAATGGCTCTTTCCTAGGTCTGCAAACACAAATGTGAGATAGGGAAGATTGACTGGGCTTGCTCCTGAGTGCAACAACACTGTAGACTATTGTTGAACTGCACTGGACCAGCCTATACTGCTTCATGGTATACAGTAAATTATTGATTCACTTCACAACTTTAATCACTTTCAGGATACTGGTGAGGTCAGGATTTGGGGATTTTGGTGTTGGAAACCTGTACAGCAAACAGCTCAAAACCCCCTCACTTCGTACAGTTGTTAGCTTTTTAATGAGTCTGTGCAGGCCTTACACCCATTTAGATCTACAGACATTTCCAGTGAATTTGGACCTATTGCTAAGGCTAGACATAGTAGAGCTTTAGAGTGGTTAAAGGTGCGTAGGTGCTAATGGCGGTCTGAATCGGTGTGAATCGGTCTGTTGGGTCCAATCTCTAAATTAGTCCATAGCTGGACCTGGTGAATCATCCCAGTCCCAGCTAGTTCACTCTGCTTAATTGGCAAGGGCATTTTCTGAGGACACGTCTTAATGTACTTCTGAGTGTACAAAGGCCACCATGGTGCCTTCTATTCATTAATAAACTGTCCTGACTGATACAATATGAATTTATTCAAGAAAGTTAGTATTTTATGGGTTTCAGTTATGTGATAAGTAAAAAGACTTGGTGAAATGCTTGAGTTGCATTGACATGAGAGTTGGGCCGAATGCCATTTTTTGCCCTAAGTTAAAAAAAAAGTAAATTTTGACTGTGATATTCTTAATTTTGGCTGCACTACTTTACTGCTACCTGACACCTACACCAGGCTCACACCAACATTACTTACTACTGACTTGGTTAACAAACAATGGAATGCACTGTAAATGGGAAAAAATGTGTTAATAAACTCTAAATTTCCAGCCTATTAGCAGCTGAAGATTAGGAACAGTGTTATTAACAATTTAAAGTTAATACAGCTGCATGTTTGATTTTCCAGGGTGTCAAGATTCTTCGGCCTGTCTCCTTGAAATCTGTTTGCCCAGACAAGAACGTTATCTTCTTAAAAATCGTCATAAAACCAATTCTCTGGATGGAGAGTATCAAAGCTTGCCGCTGTTATCCAAAAGCCCCAATTTCATAGTTGGTGAGCAGAAAAGCATAACAGTCGCATGGGAAATATCCCCTCAGATAAAACCCTGGCTATTGAATCAGCCCATGCAAACTGTTCTGAGGACTTGTCAAGGTCTGCATCAATACTTAAGATCATGAGGGAGATCAGTTTGAATGGGATCATTGATTGAATCCCCACAGCTGAACTGCCACTTTGTTGGTGTTTTTGTTGCTGTTGAAAAGCAATTTCCCCACTCTGTATTCTGTTGCTAAATGGCAGTTTTATGTCTGACAGTGTTAAGAGGACGTTTTTGTGAACAGCGGGCCTTTTTTTGGTTGGTAGAGCATCAAAAAGAGAGGATCATGGAACAAACATCTCCCACCTAAGGCAGGACATCTGGCACATCAAGAAGAGGAAAACAAAAAACAGAAAGTGGGAACTCGAAAATATGACCGCGCTGCAGTTTGTCCAGTATTTCTAGTGTTTGCTAAGGGTGTGTTTGTTCTTTGTAGGGGTCGTTTAAGTGGCATCGGCACTGAACTCTTGTCTGAGAGAAGAGTGCTCATTGATCCGTTTTTAGATGTCAAGATTTCACAGAAAGAATGGTTTTCTCTGGATTTTTGTGCGTTTGGAAGGATGGACCTCTTGAACTGTGTTGTGCTCAGGCACTGATGGTACATGCCGCACGCTAATAACATCATCTATCCTTATCTATCTTCATAAAGTGCCCACAGCAGGATGTATCTCAGAGGAGAATGCCCTAATATACGTTGTGTGAGTGTGTGTGCAGTGCTTGGTGGGGGCAGTGATTTGCTCGGTAGATGGCATCATTAGAGACATATCTCACTGCCAGAAGCGCAAATGAACCAGTCTAACAATATCTTTGCGCCCCACAGCATGTTACTATGCCCTCAGCATGACAGAAAATGGTTTCTGGGCTGTTACTTAACGCTAGAATGATGCTTCAACAACTTAAGTTACAAACGGCAAAGGATTCCTGAGAATCAGAAATAGTATGCCTCTCTGTTTGTCTAACTTACTGTAATTTTCACAGCTAACTTGTACCTTGTTTGCAGGAGCTGGAGAGAGTGACGGCGTTACAAACCAACTTACAACTAGCAGCAGTCATCTGCACTAATGCAAGGAGGTGAGTAACAATATTCTATTATATACAGTATGTTCACTAACAGATGACATAAATGCAGAAATAGCCCATTCATACTTCACCTCATACTACACCTGTTTTCTTGTACCAGTGATTAACTGTTCCTTCCCTTCATATGTTTTTGGTCAACCAATATGGAAATAGTTGGCTTGTACATTAGCCTAAATTGAATTTAACTAATTTTTATTTGGAACACACACGTACACCTTTTGCAGTTGTGTGACAGAGCTTGCAGATGATAGTTTCCTGCTCAGTGTTTGAGTTTTTATAACCAAACCACGTCCACACGAAGGAGGATGCTCCCCTTTTTCAGACAATCTCTTCATCTTTGTTCTGTTGGCTTTTGTCTGGTCAGAGGAGGTGCACTCGTTTTACTTTCTCTCCCCTCAAGCTTCATGTCTCTGCTCGCACCAACAAATGCACATGGGTTCTACTCATAAAGCAACACTACCCACACGTTTACAGCGATTTTGCGAGCAATGACAAACTGCTTGACGTTAAGTCTGCAGAACGTAAATGTGCAAAGATTGTTCGCCTCCAGCCTTTCTGGCTTATCTGATAGTACCGCCCACCACCATGTGAAGCACTCTGAAATGCCCTTTAAACATGGTAATATCAACCTGCAACCTGCTGTGATGCCATATCCGATTCTGACACCGTTTCCTGCTGCACTCTGACTCCCTGTGTGTAGGCAGCTGAGCGTGGCCAAGGAGGGATTCACCGAGGCCAGCCTGGGCTTACTAGCCAATCAGAGGAGACGACAGCTGCTGACAGGCTTGCTGAAGTCGCTGAGGACTATCAAGACCCTGGTAATGTTTACACACAAACACGCACAAACACATGTCCTTGAGCAAGATGCTGAATCCCTGCCAGCTCCAGTGGCGCTGTTCTGCAGCTGACCCTGTGCTCTGATGGGGCAAGTGAAAGGAACATTTCCCTACAGTCCTACAGTACCCAATTAAAACCATATAGTAACTGTATGGTCCTTGAACTGCGCATGTCTGAAATGCCAGTGATAGACCAGCTATTTAAAACTGCCGCTCAACACATAAAACTAACTCACCTAATATGCACAATCAGCTATTAAAATACTTTATAATGACGATTGCAACTACTCAAGCATATTTTATTTTCACACATCCACTCACTTTTTGTTATTAGGCAATTTTTTTGTATTGCAATATAGGAAATGAGATTACCAGTACATTTAATTGGTCTCTATGGCCAACCTATTTATCTCATCACTCAGCAGTTATTCGGTAGGTGTTATTAGGTGTTTTCTGTATCCATGACTGTCATAGAGATACACTTAACACTTACACTTGTTATCATCTCATATTATCATCTCCCAAGACACTCACAGCTGACAAGCATGTAACTGAAGTAGTCATCACTTCGTATTATTGTGGTCTGTTTGTGATTGTGTGCTGTATTCAATTCTTCCTGTCGTCATTCCTCCTCTCACAGCAAAGAACAGATGTAAGACTCAGCGAGATGCTTGAGGTATTGCAACCCCCCCCCCCACACACACACACACACACACACACACGCACACACACACGCACACACACACATACAAAGAGATGCTGATGAATGACTTCGAAGGTCAAACATCAAACAGTGGGGATTCTGCATTGAAAGCTTAACCCACGCAAATGCATTCAGGATGCTCTGACAAATTCATATCTGTTGTGAAGGCATACAAGCTGCTCTACTCAATACAGGTGGACTGTAAGGCCAGCAATATTATATGCAATGGTTTTGACTATCAGGAGTATAATCCTTGGCTATATGGGCAGTATCTACATTAACAAGCATTTCAAAGGAGATAGTTGTGTCAAACCAGATCAGACAAAACTTGACTTGAAATAAAGACCCCTTCTTTATGGTATTTGCAAAATGGTCACAAATGAAATGTCCTACTCCAGTGTGTGTATTTCCAACTTTCCTACATGCCACTAGTTGACCTCATTTCCATGTTTCTGGTAGGAGGAAGACTATCCAGGTGCAATCCAGCTCTGTCTGGAATGTCAGAAGGCTGCCAGCACCTTCAAACACTACAGCTGCATCAGGTATGTATGATGGAGTGGTTCTTAGTTGTATCCAAATGGGACTAGGCATGAACTACATTTTCTGTGGCTGGATAGAAACTTTTCTGGTCTTAATAGATTTAAATATGATTTGACTGTGATAATTCTGAATGTTGTTAGTGAATATTGTTAGTTATTGGAAATCCTCTGGGGGGAACTCCTCCTTAGCTTTGGTAAGTGGAAAAAGCGTAGTGTAATTGTGAAAATTAGTTATCTCCTTTAAAATCATCAAAACTCCACTTTTACACATCTTTTGTCTACTTTGAAGCGCAGATTGGAGAATAAACATGATTCATGCAGTTCTTGTTTAGCCTTTTTTGTAATTTGCAGTCTAATTGCTCAGTTCTGAGAACTCTTATGAAGGCCTTATTTTTTTCACTTGTTTTGCTCCTGCCATTACCTTGTGTTGGCTATGGTGTCAGAGTGCTTTTTCAGAGTTTTGATGCCTATCAACATTGTCAGTGGGCTTTTAGCTTAGAAAAAAAGTGCAAAGTTTAAAGTAGGAAATAATGGGAGGCTATGTACATGTGTCCACTGTTCTCTTCAAGATATTTGGGCTGGGCATATTTGGAATGGGTTTTAACACAGTCAGCTGCCAGCTTTAAGTACATTATTGATAGCACATCTCCTATTGTGAAAGTGTTTATTCCCAAACCCTCTCCTCTCACTCTCCTCTCCTCTCCTCTCCTCTCCTCTCACTCTCCTCTCCTCTCCTCTCACTCTCCTCTCCTCTCCTCTCCTCTCCTCCTCCTCTCCTCCTCTCCTCTCCTCTCCTCTCCTCTCCTTCCTCTCGTTGTATGTGTATGTGTGTCCACACGATTGTGCTCCTGAGCACACGGGAAAAAAGCCAAGTTTAATACCAGAGGGGCAATCATCTCTGTCCCTTTTGATTTCCTGGGTAATTGTGCTCAATTTGTAGCGGTAGGTGGGTGCCAGTGTTCCTTTTATTTTCCTTTTGATTAGGGATTGAGTAGGGATGCACGTCACAGCTGACATTTTTTCCCCTTCTCCCGTTATGCCTTATACAGACGCAGTGTGAGAAAGTGTGTGGGAACTAACATTTTCACATGTAATTTTGTTTATCAAAAAGAGCCAATGTCTTGGGACCTGGGAGCTGTCTCTGCCTCAATGGCTTGAAAGGTTTCAACCCTCAATATTAGACTAACTACAAGAACCCATGACAGTATTGCACATTGTAGTTGCTTCCTCTGTTCCTCTGGCTCAAAGTGGGGCACTCTAAGTTGTCTTATTAACTAGCCTCCAGACCTACTGTGCATTGCCCAACTATACTAGGCTATAACTCTATTTTGTTGCTATGTCTACTTCCGTACTTTATCTTTTGCTAACTGAGTATATGGAGGAGCATCATACTTTTTTGCTTAAAAGCAATAAAGTATGATGCTTGGATGTTGTTAGGCCCTAAACTTCAAGCTACAATCCTGACCCCACTATTGCCCTCTCTACGTAGCTTGTTGCCTAACCTTATGCACTTTGATTGAACCCTGTTATGATGCTTTTGCAAAAAGTTCTTCATACATTCAGGCTGTGTGCCTTGCCCCTTATCTTTGCTCCTCTCCTGTCCCCATTGCCAGCCCTTAAAAGTCAGCCTGGTTTTGCCAAGCAAGCAGGTACTCAGCCTCAGTCCATTCTTATCACGCGGTCCACAGGGGCAACTGTTGGGCAGCTTAAGGCCCCCACATGTCAGTGCTGTGCTTATAAACCAAAATTCCTGTCGTGGTGATAGAACAACAAAGGGGTAAAGCAGTGTCAAGTGCAATCTTGCCTGGATCTTCTCTGCAGCATCGTGATCCCTTCAGAACTGTAAAGTGTATGAACAGCTGAAATGTGTTGAGTTAATGGGGAAAGATGCTGATGGTTTTATATCGCTAGTATGTTGTCTAATAAATGCAATTTGGCATTGGATTTAATGCAGTATGGCTTGCAATAGTTTGATTGTGTTCTTTTTCTTTTACAAATTTACATGATTTTGAAAGGTTTGAGGCTTCCATACCCTGATAAAGGCCATGGAGCTGAAACGCATTGGGCACAATTTGGGCACAAAACTTTTCATAATGAATAGCCAAATCGAGTAAAGGCTTTTTAGCCTGTTTTGGAGTGCCTTGGATCTCTTTTTCCATTTGAGTTGAGCCCAGCAGACATAAGATTTGCAAACATCATTGTGTAGATGCACATGATTAGTAAACTCCCATCCCCTCATTTTCACTGTAGCAATAATACCTGAGAGGGTTTTATGATGGTGATGCATTAAGTGCAGTCAGGTACAATCAGCAACTCCAAAATAAAGGATTGGAAGTGCCTTGAAATTCCAGGTGGTGGGGACATTTTGTTCCAAAACAGAGTGTACGGGCGGGAATATGAGTTTTGAAAGCCAGAAATCTCAGCGCCTGGTGAAGTAATTGTTCAACACCCCACACATACAAATATGTTATTTATCTCCATGGACATGTGTTCAAGTAATTAGGATATGCTAATTGTGAACAGACACTTTTCAAACATTTGTTGCTGGACCAGAGAAGCCTGTAGAGTTCAACATTCACGTCACAGCTCAGAATATACTTTGTGTCAGATGTCATACAAATTCTAGAAGTCATTCTAGGTGAAGCTCCTGCAGATATCCACTTCGGCTAATTGCCGTCTTAGTATTGAGGGAGGCGGTTTGTTCGGGCGTCCTAATCTGTTAGAAGGACAGGGCGGTTCAGCTGCAGGCTCAGGAGGATCAACGTGTGGGAAGGAGGGCAGAGGGCTGCTACGTTAATTTCTGTGTCAGGGTGTTCACAGATGCAGACATACACACACACACACGCACAAGCAATCTTGGACGGGCTGCCCAACAGGACACTTCCAGCACTGCAGTAGCTCACAAATGTATTCACAGCCACGCGCCCTTCATTCCTTCCCTTCTTGTTTCCATTTCTCCCCCGGAACTGCTGGCTCAATAAAATGCTAGCAGACCGCTCATGTCATCATACAACACTTGAGCGTCCCCGCAGCATAGGTGTCCACACCTCGCCTGTTGAGCGAGCCAGACCACCACTATGGAGGAGACTTGCCCCAAGACCCTGCGGTTACCTATCACTAGCAATAATTGAAAATGGGGGGGAAAAAAACCCAAAACAAAACAAAAAAAAAAGCCGCTGATTCCCAGTTTGCTCCTGCCGTTTCAATCCTCCTGTTGCCTGCAGGGAACAGATTGTTAATTAAGTTTTTCTCCTCGTCTGTTATTTATGCATTCTGTCTGATCGTGGAGGGGTGCCGTTATGTAGGGGGGGAGCTACGCATGTACACACATAATGCACACACAACACACACACACGAACACACACACACACACACACACACACACACACACACACTCACTCTCTTCATAATGTAATTCAGTAATCTTTCTGTCTCTTCCTATCTATTTCTCTCTCTCTCCCACACACCCTGTCACTCTTTTTCACTCTTTTAGTACTTTCACCCTCCATCTCTCTCTCCACTCCACTCTCTCTCTCTCTCTCTTTCTCTCACATTCACACATACACGTTAAAGTGTGTGTGTGTATATAGAGGGAGAGAAATTCATTTTGTTACCTATTTTGCAGAAGACGTGAGAGTCTCTGCAATCTTCTCTCTGTTTCCCCCTCTTCCTCCTCCCCTCTCGATCCCCAACTGAAGCTAAGATGCTTAATTAGCAATTTGTTAAGGACACTCTCTCCCGTGGGCGACCGCGGTCTCACAAGACACAACATAAGAGCGGGCTGACCTGAGAAAGACCCCAAGCGCAGGAGGGACAGAGGCAGGGAAGGAGAGGCAGGGAAGGAGAGACGGTGGAGGAGAGGATGATTGTGAATGGGCGCAGTGCGGTTGAAGTCGCAAGGGGAGGCATCTTTCAAGAAAGTAGACGTGATTTCTGTTGCTGCTTAAGTTGAAAGCATTTTCTGTGGTTCCCAGGATGAGGCAGAATCTGAGCGTTCTCCAAGTGTGTGTAGGTGTTTTGTACCTGTGATAGTCTGGTTCATGCACACACACACACACACTCGCACACACTTACAATCACAATTGATACAGTTGTCTTTTCCACCAACAGAAATTCCACCAACAGAAAAGGTCCAATTTCTTGAATGGGAAAACTAACACTCGCCTTCCCAAAATATTCAGTGGAAATAAATCCATCAGTTATGTTGTTGCTCCCTTCTTGCCCTGTGGTGTATGAAGAGGCAAACCTGCAAGCCATGTTTGTTAATAGGGCAACTTGAACCAGCAATTCGGTGTGTGTGTGTGTGTGTGTGTGTGTGTCATACTCTGGTTCATTGAGAATCCAGTCCTCAACAATCTCCTTTTTCTCCCCCACAGTGAATTAAATTCCAAACTGCAAGACACTCTTGAGCAAATAGAGGTATGTGCTTTTCTGCTTTTTCTCTAATTCCATTATTTGAGAGTGCTATTAGTGAAGCGACTGTCGAATTTATCAGTGTATAACATTTTACTCTAGCCTCATCATTTTCCAGGACCCCTCATCTGAAAGAGGCAAATTATACTTCATTTTGACATTTTGATAGTTTGGCTTTTTCATTCTGTGTCTGTCAAATGTTGACATATTAAAAAAAAAAGTAATTACAGCGAGCATGACAAGCACAGTAAATTATATCTGTTTCATCTCTTGCTGTGTTTTGATAGCTGTGTGTGATAAATGGTATGCAAAGCAATTTTCGCTGCACCACTGCTGCCGTGTTTGAGCAGAGTAATTACCCAGAGTTTTGTCTGTACACAGGAACCATCTCGGTGTGCATGTACACACACATGCATGCATAGATAGACGTGCACTAAGGTGTTTGTGTGTGTATCAGCATGACTTTGTGAATGAGCAAAGCAAAGTCCACTGAAAGCGTATGGTTAAACACAGGCACACATCAAGGCTAGGGTTTTAGTACATGCTGTCAGTGGCATACTCCTCTTTTCTGAGAGCCAAAAACACACCACATACACACACACACATAAACACATACAAGCCATCCCCACTGTAGACACATTCTCCTCAGTCCTGACATGCTTCACAGTGCCGACAGAGGATATAATTCGGTGATGGGCAGCGTAGCGTGTAGCCTCCCTTGGTTCCTAACTGCTGTCTGTTGGCACCTTCTTTCCCATCAAACACACACACACACACACACACACACACACACACACACACACACACACTCACATGCAATACTCTTTGTAGTGTGCATAAGACTCCTACTGTCCCGTCCCTGTGTGGAAACGCAGCCAGCCAGTCAACCGAACTAAGCAATTTCTAGCAAAAACAACCACAATGAATCATCATTATCTGCATTCTAAGCATGGACTGGCACAGAAACATGCAGAGAATGTGTCAGCAGAGGATTTTTTGTTGATGACAGTACTGTACGGATTTTTCTTTGGAAGTATTTGCCATTTGCCATCACATCAAGTTGACCATGTTTTTAGTGAATGAAGCGTGCTGTCACACTGAACAAAACAAGCTAACACTGTGCATAGTCCTTCATCACATTTCCACATTTTTCAACAAATTTTACTGTACAGTGGCTAATGTTCTCCTACTGCATATACTGTATCTTCAAAATGAGCTGTTATAAAATACCTTTGCAGTCCCATTTACATTTTGACTTTGTACTTTAGTAGTGGAAAGTGCTAATGAACAGATGGCTTTTCATTCTCTGATAGAAAATGGGAAGTGACAACATTGACTTTGAAAACTTGCACTTCCCTGTACTTCCTTTTCTTGCTTTCTCTTTTCTCCTTCCTTCTATATCACACACACACACACACACACACACACACACACACACACACACACACACACACACACACACACACACACACACGTCCAATTACCTGCCCTTGGCCTTGTGTAGCAGTTTCCCCACCTATTCTATATCTAAATCCCCGGTCTTAACGCTGCTAATCCCTCTCCTCATTTTTGCCTCTGTCATCTATCTCTCTCTGGCTCCAGGAGCAGCTGGATGTCGCCCTGTCGAAGACTTGTAAGCACTTTGATGTTTCGCACTACACCAAGGTCCAGCTGGCCTACACGCTCCTGGGCAAGACGCAGGTCAGTGGCGCGGCTCGTCCGCAGGGTCACGAGGGGTTGGCTGGACATGAGCGGATGTGATGGCCTGCCTGTTGTCATCATTTACTGCATGCGTCACTTCATTTCCGTGTCTTTGTCTCTGTCTCTCCTACTTTGGGTTCTCTCTGTTTCCTCAGGTTAATGGAGTTTTTTTTTAAGTGTTACGTTTTTTTATTTTTTATTTTGTGCCAATCCTATACTTTGCCTGTCTCCTCTGAATTACTTCTGGAATACAGTCAGCATAGTTGGAGATCCTACCTTCAGAAGAAGCCATTTGCTGCCATTCATTTTTTAATTTTTTATCGTTATTTCATTGTGCCTGGGTGTGCTTGAGTTGAGTGTTTTCATATCGGTGTGTGCATTCAGAGACCTCTCAGTGGACCAGACGATATTCCAGGCTCTTTGATTGGAGAAAGAAGCTTAAGACTGTCCCAGAACATGATCTCTCAAAACACAACATTATTGTCACTTCCATGTCTTTTTATTTATTTATGGCGTATTTTGTTAGCTGGGACAGCAGTTGATTTCAAGCTACTGTAGGTTCGTAACATTTTTTATATTAAAAACCACAAAAAATGAGTAAATGTTAAAAAATCGAATTACATATGGCATTTGGAGGAAATTAATTACATCTAAATTAGACATAGACAGTCGTAAAAGGGGTATAACTCGAAATGACACCAGTAACATCCTTTAATGCTACCCTATGTCTATCTGTCTTACTTCCTCAGTCTCTTCCCACCTTGGCTCACTTTCTCTCGCCCTGTGTCCCCTCCCCAACCCCACAGTTTTTTGTCACACAGTGATGATAGCTCATGACAGGGTCCCTATCACCTGCAACCCTCTGCATCCACATGAAAGTGTTCCATTTTGCCCCGATCCCTCTCGCCTTGCATTCCTCCCTCCCATTCTCCCTTCCTCCAAGCCACAATCTCAGGCTCAGGCCCATTAGAAACTCTGTACTCCTCTTTATCAGCGGTTTCCAGATTCGGTGAATAACCCACTTTCATTTTTCCCAGCCGGAATCGGTGGAGGCCCAGGTTGTGAGGGAAGCCAACAGTCTAGCGGTTTGTGCCCGGGACGTGTTGTTAGAAATCTCTGAGGCTGCCGGGTCACGTCTGTGCTTTACCCTACTTCCTGGAGATGGGTGATTGTCGATGCTAGGAAATTGATGTAGACGCATGACATGAGAATAAGGCTTGATGTTTTCATGGGATATGACGTCTTTTGGCATTTGCCTTTCTTTGGTGACTGTGTGTGTGTATGTGTGTGTGTGCGTCCCTGTGATTATCTGTCACTACGACCTGCCATGCTGTCAAGTGTGTAAAACTGATCACATCAGGGTGCTGGAAAGACATTGAAGTTATCTGTTATTAGTGTGTAGCACACAAACACACTCACATGCAGACACACACAAACACACAAAGCAAATATCACACAAAACAACAAAACAACTCTGAAAGTATCCGGTTGTCCAGAACAAATCATCATAACTTTTTAGAATGTACTTCGTATTTGACATTTAACCAAACCGGATAAAAATGAACATCGCTCTCATCTTGTACCACACTGACCTGTTATTTACCCAACATCATTTCTGTGAATTACTGCGAGGGACAGTATGAACCCAAATTATCTTAGCATCTCCATATTATACAGGTCAACACTATTGTGTGATGGGTATTCAAGGGTTGAAACTCTAGGAATTGCAAATGAGAAGCTAGTTGTTAACTTGTTTGCACAAACAGTCCAAATGACCAAAAAAGAACCGCACTCACATCAAAACAACCATACAACAAAGAACCAACAACATAATGCGTCACTGTTGCTGGAAACATGAGCCAATGTTGATGTTAGTAAATAAGCTTTGTGCCTCTTGAAAATTAAGAGTCATCCATGAGGCGGGGATTGCATCATCAAGGCTTGTTGAGAATGAATAATGTTTTTTTTGTATTCCTGCGATAATGAGCTTTTTCAAAACCAAGAGCTAACTAACTGCAGTGTGGAGCGAACCATTTCCGCGAGGCAGCGGCTTGTTGTTGACTGGCCCGTTAGTGCTTGTTGCTTTTTTTTTCTTCCTTCTCTCTTTCTCTTTTTTCTCTTTCATTCTTACTGAATCTGCTTGTTTGTCGCACCCCCTCTGCATCTGTATGTGTCTCACGGTTGGCCCATCTCCATGTTGTTTATCTGAAACTTATTTCTTTTTGCCTCAGTGTTTTTTGCTGCAGTGCACACAGACACTTTTATTCTGGCTCTATTCACTTGGCTGCACACACGTATTGTGTCATCCAAGAGGTAATCGGCCTTACAAGGGTCTTGACACAACATATCACCTCAGACAGTTTTTCTTTTTTTCTCCAGACACTGGCTTCTTGTCCCTCACCCTGATTTCCTGGCTCAAATGCACTGGCTGCTCTTAGTCTAATGAGCCTGAGACTGTGATTGCTTTTCTAACATTAATTTGGCTTTACTTTTTAATTTGTCTGAATGAAGCATCTGCTTGTTTATTTATAAATGGCTGCAGAAGAAAGAGTGTGGTTGCACAATTAATAAATAATATCATCTTAAGTGTGGTGGCTTGGTTTTAATGGGAGTTAAAAGGCACTGGGCAATGAACTGAGGTGTAATTGTGCCTCCTTTCCTCATCTCCAATTCATGCTTTGCACAGCCAGTGATTTTGATGATATTTTTAGGACGGATGAAGTGAAACTAGCTCAGAAAGAAAGAAAGAAGCGTTGAAATTGCTCCTGTGGAAGCGGGCAGCCAGGATGGACAGCGGCTAGGTTCTGTGATCATGAGCTTGTAGGAAGAAAATCTAATTAAGCTGTAACACCCATTACCTATAGGGCTTTGCTCGACACTGCACCCACGCCTCCCATGACTCCAGTGTCCTCGGCTGACTGGGGTCCCACTGTGCAGGGCTGTGGGCGGGAGCTGGGAAAAGAAAGTGATTGTTACTGTAACTTAAAAGAGAATAAGGACCGGGATGAAAGAGTTTGAGATGGAAGGCACAAACAGAGGACACTGCAGTAGAGCCAGATTCTGCTATGGATGTTTTTGTGAAATCATGACCAAGAGCATTTTGTGTGTTCTTGCAAAATGACATCCCCGATTGTTAATGATTAATGATGTAATGATTGAAGTTATAATCGTTTAAGGTTATAAAACAGCAGTACAAGTAGTCCTATTTGGATATTATTAGGTAGTAATATTTTCAAGGAAATCCATAACCCATACATGTCCTAGCACTGTGATTAAACTATGCGAGAGAGACAGAGAGAGAGACTGTGATTATTTTGGAGGCGACTCCTATTAGGTGCTTCCCGAAATACACAGTTGGCTTCCCAGAGGAATAAAGAATGTCAGTTGATTTTCTGAATAGGAAGGGATGTAAAGGTTATCAGTGAAGAAGACAGATGTCACTTAATTAACACTAGTCCTTTTTAAGTGACTGGCATGTTGATGAATATTTTTGTTAAAGAAAAAATCCACCTTAAAACTTTTTTATAAGCAGCAATTGGTGATGTACAGTACATTGAGCCCATTTTGTTGTTTGGTGGTGTGTTTTTCTTATTGCTGTGGATAACTGGCCAAATGGAGACGATGTGATAGCAGAAAATGTTTCAGCTATCTAAAATATCATCGGTGAATGGTTTTTGTGTCAGTCCCTCACATCTTTGAATCCATTATAGAAGAGGCAGAGATACCAATTTCTCCACTGACAGTAGCCTCAATAGACCAGAATACAATGCAGCCACAAGACATGTTGTGTTTTGAGTAAGGGCCACAGCTTTTGCTTTTTCTCGACTGGAAAGACTGTCACTCTCTTACTCTTACCATTGCTATCACTATCGTTTTCTCCATCTATACACGCATAACCCACAGCTGAATTCAGCAAGTTCACACACACTCTCTGGGAGTTGTTGAAAGTCCTTCTGGGAAATCACTAACTGAAGTAGAAGTACACAAGTACAAGTAGGTTGAGGAACCACACCTCACAGATTGATGATATCTAACAGTGGAATTTGTCTTTATGTTTGAGTGGCCAGATTATGTTTTATTCACATTATATTTTATTCATGAAATGGCTCAAGCTACACTGTAGAGACACTGGTCCATTTTTCCTCATGAGAGTAAGAGTGGACGGGGTGGGATGCAGTTGTCTGCACTGCCATACCACAAATGTGACAAGTGTGACAAATGTGTGTTCTTATTTTTCATAATTGCCCCATTGATTACACTTGTCACAACAATTTGGGCTGGTTTCATAGACATCAGTTGAGCCTACTATTAGGCTATAAGCTCTTTGCAGTGGGAATTATCCTTCTGTTTTAAGTACGGAGTTGTCTATGTGTGCTCTGTCTATGAATGCTCCCTTTAATCTTAGAAATCCTGGAAACAAAAAGGCCCCTCATCACTTGGACTAGACTTAGGGGGCTTCTTTTATAACTTACATAATATGTCAGTGAATAATATAAAACTTGAGTTTCTGCCATCTAAAAGTTAGCTTGGTGACTTCCCTGCTGTTTGCCCTTCACAGGTCCACACTAGCAGATCAGATTGGCATCCATCTCTGGACAGTTGACACATATTCTCCCATAACAGTGTGTTTGGCTCTCTCCTGCAGACGGCCATGGACCAGCTCCACATGCACTTCACCCAGGCCATCCACAACACGGTGTTCCAGGTCGTTCTGGGATACGTGGAGCTGTGCGCCGGCAACGCCGACACCAAGTTCCAGAAGATGCAGTACAAGGATCTCTGCACGGTAAGGGGATGGTTGTGTGTGTAAACATATGTACTTTTAAGTGTGGTCATGCATATACAACCGTACACACACACACACACACACACACACAGCTAAGCCACCCTGTCTCTGTGTTAGATGGGTGGTCAATCTATTGCACCAGTTTCTCCACATTCTGTCAATGTCATAGCAGCTTTTTGCCTGGAAAAATTCCATTGACTTGGCTAGATGCCTGGGTGAAGGCTAACCACTGTTTTAGTTAGTGAGTGAAGAGCTCAAATAAAAGATAATACGACCTGCCCACAGCTCTGATAAAATGACAAATACCCCAGGACACATCACAACGCACATACACATTCACACTCACACACACACACACACACACACACACACACACACACACTTGCACATTTACACACAGCACTCCCCTAGCTCTCTTATTGCCCTCTGGCCAAGCGAAAAATGCCTTATTTCATGACAAGGGATTGTACATATTACTCATAATAGAGCGAAATGAAGGAGGAGAGGAGAGCGGGGAGAAAGTGATTGAGAGAAAGGAAAAAAAAAGTTCTCACTCTAGTGAAAGGCGCTCTCTATCGCAGCCACTCACTATGAGATAATTAATCTTGCTCGCGCTGCAGAACCGATGCATTGAATAGCATTTTTTGACTGGTTTCTCCGTTCTGGCCTAATGCCTCAATGCGCTCTCTCTCTCTCTCTCTCTCTCTCTCTCTCTCTCTCTCTCTCTCTCTCTCTCTCTCTCTCTCTCTCTCTCTCTCTCTCTCTCACCTGATCTCTCCCCCTCTCTTCCCTCCCCTCCATGTCTCCCTCCCTGCTATCCTTAGTTCGCAATAAATCGCATTTGCCTGCCCAGCAAGCAATAACCTGGCCAATTCATCACAAACTGCTGGGTGTGAGTTGTCTCCCCCTGGGGCCCTTTTACAATCTGACCTGGGTCTTGTAGATTGCGGTATAAAGAGGTAAAGGGAGAGCGTTCCTCCTTGCTGGAAGGGCCCGTTCATATCGCTCAGGTCAGCTGTCTTCGTTTTCTTATCCTTGACCCTGTTTGTCATGTTTTTAAGAAGGGAACAGCGGACCAAAATATCGCTCCTGTGGCGCTCCGAACTAGGTCTTTCCACACATGCAATGCTCCACTTAACAGAACAGGGAACCATTTAAATTTGTCACTATAAAAAGATGTAGAAGACAGTAGAGTGAAATAGGTCTTTTTTGTGTTGGGAACGAACAAAATTGAGCGTACTGACAGCTATGGTTGTCTGTGTCTCACAGCTCCCCTGTATAATTTGCATGGAGCTATAAACTAGTAGTTACAGACATGTCCTAATGTTTACTTGTGTTTGATGGATACCCTGTCAACACACCGCGTTGCCTGGGTGAGCTCACTGATACTACACACACACACACTTTCTCCCCAACTCTAGATTAATGGGACGTGTCGTTGCACTGTTGGCTATGTGATCATGATTGATGGGGGTACACACACACACACACACACACACACACACACACACACACACACACACACACACACACACACACACACACACACAAGAAGATCGATGTGAGCTCCCGACACGCAGTTTATCTGTGTTTTGACAGCATATTGACTCTGACTTCAGTGAGTTTTCAGGTCTTTTCTGTGCTTCCTTAACTCTTTACTTTAGATTATTTTGTTTGTCTGAGGCAGGTTTCTAGTTCTGCATATTTATCCCCAAAGTGTGGGTACTTCAATAAAGTGTCAAAAGAAAAGATTGCCCTAGGTACCCATGTGAAATGTCAACGTAGCTTATAAAGTACTCACACCAGTCTGAGATGTTCTTGAAGAGGTGTGGAGAATCAGACAGGCTGATAACATTGTCTTATTAGACTTTACTGAGTCTTTTCCCCAGTGTTCCTCTCTGAGGGTGTTTGGGATTTTAGAGCTTAGGGGCACTCAGTGACTTGTTTCTAATCTAAAGAAAATATCCCTGTGACAGAATGGAAATGGTGTAAGTGGGGCAGTGGTAGTCTAGAGGTTCAAGATCTGGTGACGGGAAGGTTGCTAGTTCAAATCCCCAGACCAGCTGGGAAAATGTGGGTGAATGAGCAACATTGTCCACTCCCTCAGCAACTACTGCTGAGGTGGCGCTCCAGTGGAGCTGCTCAGTGGACTGCAGGAGAAGACTGTGGCCGTTCTGGGCAGCTCCCAGGGGTGAATGTGTGGAACAGGATGAATGTGTATCAGGGTGTTGCTGGAAAAGAGCAAGCATGCCCAGTCGACTCCCTGGATAAATAAAGGTTAAGAAAAAACTGACCCACGTTAGACCCTCTGAACTTGCCACTTAGTCGTGCTGAGTTAAAATTCAAGGGAAATGGGAATGCTCAGAAAGGTCAGTTCTTATTGTGAAAGGGGCTTATGAATTTTACATAACAGCTCATCATTATCGGTTTGCTTCACCCCTCATCAATTCCCTGCTCTTTTTACTGTCTGACTTCCCTCCCTGATGGAAATAGATCCAAGTCTGTAGGAACTTCTACTTCACTGTATACTGTGCTGTATACATATTTTGTGCCAAAATAGCAGCAGTTGAATTTATCATGAGAGCGACTATTTAACAGTTTAACCACTTGTAGGCTTTAGACAAAGTGACCTAATATAGTAATAATGCATGGGAGGGAATGTGCTGTAATTATGGTTTTGGCTTTTAGCCGCATGGGCGTAACATTTAAGTACCCATAATCCCACAAAAGATTGCCCTCTTGGTTCACTTACCAACGCATATGTAGTTTCAAAAGTTTAATTCAAAGTGGTGCATGTAAGCATGAAAGCAAGTGAAAGCAGGACAGATGGCTTACTAGCCCTCTGGTTACCACACTAGGTAACATAGTAGCAAATTCCACGTTTCATCACGCTGGGATGGCCACTCTTTATGAAGCTTTGACCAATTAAATTGCTTTGTTCAAACTTTGCTCATCTAAAACTCATTAAGCATTATTTTTGTTACCTGTATTGCACACAGCCATTAGCTGATGGCAGAAAAAACACCCTGACAATGATTTCAAACAACTGCTCGTTGATTACCCAGGTCCATCCTCCTTTTTATTATGCGATGTCCCATCATTTTGATATTGGGCGGCCTTTAAGTGCTGTTGTATATCTCAAGGACGGACCATTTGGCGAGGCTGTCGCGTGGATACAGACGTTATTGCTTTTTCATATTAACCAGTGCCATGATCCTAGGCAGCTCCAGTCTAGTTTTCAATGCTTTTTGTGTTTAGTTAATCACTGATGCAGCTAGCTTCATTATAGAATGAAACCAATCCGCTGCAGAAACATTGTGCCCCTTATCTCCCCAGCTCTTCTGGATGGAAATTGGTCTTATGTAGTGTGTTTATATTACTGTGTCACAGCGGCGATACACATCTAAGCCCTGTGGGTGTTTATCATGAAGAGAGGTTTTATTTCCAAAGGAATGCTTTGTTTGATTTGTTATCCTTGGGCCAGGATGCCCCAGTCATCATTTGATTATTTTTATTTATTTTTTTCATTTTGTTTTTGGATGCTTCTTGATTTTTCCCCGGCAATAAAAAAAAAAGAGTTTGTCTCCTGTCTGTACTTTGAATGACAGCAAAATGCACTCGGGTTTTCCTCTCCATCTGAAGTCCTCAGGGATTCAGTCGATGCTTTTGACAAAGATTGTCAAGCCCCATGAACCTTGGTGTGGTGCTCGACAAGTTTTTGTGATGACCCATATGAAACTACGTATGAGACAGGAACATTTTTGATCACTCAAAAATGTTCCTGTGTGAAACAGTCTCCTATCCCCTCCTTGTCAATTGTCATTAGTCACTGCTGCTGATACACATTTATTTGTACACTTCCATTAAGTGTATAGTTATTGAAGAGTATCCAGTCCATAATTGTGATTTTCAGTATCTTCAGACAGGGCTACACACTTCAGAGTGAGTGTGAGTGTGTTTCAGGCAATCGGGCTGTGAGAATGTTGCTCCATCTTTTTCGGTTGTCTAGTGAGGGTCTCCCATAAGACTTAAGTGAACTCTTGCATCTGTAATGATATTGCATAAGCATATAAAAATAAAATCAAACAGCACAGTGTGCATTTTAATTATTAGTATATTGCTGTTGTTATTGCCTGTGCCCACTGACAGCTATGATTTCCCTTGTTTCGAGACCGGCTGTACTGTGGAACTCCGTTGGCAGTGGTTTGCGACTTTGCGTAGATCTTGCTGGTACTGGCCTCTTTGTAGATTTGGGGGAGCATATGTAAGTTGATTCAAGTGGACTGGCAGAGTACCATAAGGTGTTTCTTCATTAAAACTCATGCTGCAGTATTTCTTGTCCATTTCCGATGGTTTTGAAGAAGAATGGTGATGGTTTCAGCTCTCTGTTTTTCCCCTGCGATCAAAGTGAAGCTGAATGTGGAACCGGAGTTCGTTCAGTAGGCCTCTGGGGTGGTCCGGATTGCAGGAATATGAGTGGCGTATTATTTTCTCATCACTGGCAGTCAGCGCCTGGTGGTGTGTGGTTGTGTCTCTGCCCTCCCGTCTCATCTTCTTCACCACTCCGAGGAGTACGCTATTAGCCGCCTTGATCTCTGCATCCTTCATGATACACCAGGACCGACTGATAGGGGGTTCGTTTAAGTATCTGTTCAGTCCGGCTCTGAGCCCAAGGTAGCCGCTAATACCATAAAGCTCATTGTTGTTGCTGTCACCAACATTAGCAACATTATAATTTTCTTACTTATCCTCAAGCACTCATCCAAAATGTAGGGATGACATAAATCAAAAGTTATATTTTGAAACACTCTTGAGTCTAAACTGTAACAGCAGCTAATTGTTTAACACCGTAGGGTTAGATAACCGTTACAGTGTAACAAATTCGATTGAAAACAAAGCAGAATAATACCTGTGCAATGATGAGTCACAATGTTGTTTTCCTCCAACAATAACCTGACATACTGACATCTTTGCAGACATTTGCTAAATGATTCCCTCACAGGACTGTGACTCAAAATATCATTGAGATATGTTATAAGCTTTCAAATGAACTTCATAATGCCCAACTCCCTAAATGCTTTAAAAAGCGTCATACTTGTGGATCAAAGTTAGACCAGAGTTTTGCAAACCGGTGTTCCAAGTTGCTGATCCATTGTTCCAGTGGCCTGCCAGAGTGAGCGGATTAATTTGTGTGTGTGTGTGTTTGTGTATGAGAGATTCTTCTTCAGGAGAGTACTTTGTCGGGAGAGACTATGTTTGTTTCTTTGCTGGCGCGGCAGATCTACAGATTGCTGACTTTGTATCTGATCGCAGGTTTTTTTTTGGGGGGGGGCGGGGGGGGGGGGGGGGGGGGGGGGGTGATTGTGTCTCCAAAAAGCAAGTGGATCAGGGAACCTGCACTGTCCTATCTCCTTTGTTGAATGTGTGGCCTTCCCTTCATGCATACACCCACCTGCCCACACACACACTTGGAAAATGCACTCAGCGCTTTCTTTTCAAAACCTCCCTGACACGGCTTAACACTTTCTAGGTAATACATATGATGGTGATACATAACCGTCTTCAGAAAACCAAATAGCTTGTTCTAAAAAGGCTGCATTTAAAATACTCCTCCATGCTCCCATCGCTGTACTTGTAAGGACACGGTGCTCAGCATGGAGGACGGCTGTTTCTGCAAATATAAAGGTTTTTTCCTGTGTGACCTTACCTACAGCAAGTGTGACATGGCATAGGTTTGCACTTTTATCATTCTAGCCCTCACCTTGTACGCGTACACACACACACACACACACACACACACACACACACAGACAGACGGGACAGCAGTTTGCTGGAGGGTTATTTCTTCTCATCAGGCCCACTGAAGATCTCACACACACGCACGCGCACACACCTCTTGCCCTCCAACCCCCACATCATCTCCCCTCACCCCAGTTGCGTGGCAACATGGTGCCGTGATATGGATGGCTGCCAGAGAACATGGAATGGCAAACCTAAGCCTCTCTGTCAGATGTGGTTCATTAGTTTACCAATCTGGTCCATTTGTAACTTAAAGTTTATTTATTTCAGTTAAGCACCGGTGTTTACTTGTTTTCTTTGATGGTCAATAATAATAATTATACTACTACTACAACTACTACTAATACTATATCATATAGCTTTCTTCATAGTAGTCATAGTAGAAGCAGTAATTAGCAGCAGTAGTTGTTTTAGTAGTATTTGTTAGCCACAGTGTATGAGAGTAATATTGACAGCAAATACCGATGGCATTAAAGAGCGAGTGAAGCGGTTTAGATTAAATGGATCAGCAATCCTCTGGTGCATTTGCTGTGTCTGCTGAAGCATGAGAGGAGAGCCAGGTTGGCTTGAAGCTGCTAGCTATGTTCTACACACACAATTACTTTTTTTTTTCTGCCATCCTATGACCTGTAACACCAAGCCCAGTGTACAGGCATGTCAACAGCTGCACCAGATATGGGTCACTGTCCTTCATGTGAACTCAAACCAGTAGATGCAGTTGATAGAGCCTGACTACTGACTACGACCTCATAAGATCACCACTGAACTTGGGCTGTACAAGTATGGCTAAAATGATAATCCTGATTATTTTATTTTCTAGATAGCATGATCAGGATTATTAATCAACATTATTAGTTTAGATGTTTTGAGGAAGTTTATTTTACTGGACTTTTTGCATTTTATTTCAACATTTTTTCAACTTCAACTTTCAAACTGAACCTGAGTCAAATGAAGGGCACCAATGAAGTCTCCTATCTGGGTGACTGGAAAACTGTGTTCTAATTGTTCCCAGTGTTGGCTAATTGCATATAATTTTATCAATTGAAGAATAACTAAAGAGATTGCTGTGGCAGAGTTGTAGACATGTGTGTTTTTGTTTTTGTCAAAATGTTACTTTTGGTGATGAATTTCCACTGTACATGGGTACACAAACACCTTCTCTTTGTAGGAAAAGTGATTCATGTCCACTACCCAGCAAAGGTATTAACACCTTTCCAGATTTGAGTGCAGTTAAAACAAATTGAAATAAGGATTTATTGCATTGGTCTTCATCACTGTAGCTGTTGCATGGCATATTGTTGTTATTGAGAGCAGATGGTAGACAGTCAGTATTTGATAAGAGTTGTGTATATTTGTGTATATTTGTAGTAGTGAAGTGTGTATGAATGCATTACCTTACCTCCAGTACTCTGAGATTTGATATATAACAAATTCCTTTTTGTTGATATTGTTGGCTATTTCATTTTAAAGTTTGGCACTTTTACTTTGAAGCCCTGGAGCTATTTGATGCTCAGTTTGATGCTCGGGTCAAACTTCACTGTTCAATGTAGCGATATTATTGACATTCCTAAGCAATAGCTATTGAATGTATTTCACCTTTGCAACCTCACACAACTCTAATAGTTCTTGACAGTGATGGATTCAGGCCTGCCGTGTGTTTTAGTTGCCTTGGGCAGCAGCTCTGCCATTCACAACAATGTCTTTGGAGGTAGCGGTCACTGAATGACATCACTTTCTTGCTGACGGCTTACAGTTGTGAATCTACCTCAAAGTCTCACCAAGACATGCTCTGTCCAGAGAAATGCCCGGGCTGGTTTATCATTCAGGAGCCCAGCCATGCCTAATTTATAGGCTTGTGGTAAACTGCTGAAGCCAGCCAGAGGAAGATTGAAGAGAGAACTCTTATACATAAATTGTTGTAGAACTCATATTAGCTTTTCCACAGTCGGGGTCCATGTTGCTATGCACTGTTTCCTCTCCACAGAAACCACCGGTGTTGTGAGGCTTGCTGTGTGTAATTTACATTGCTGTTGTGAAAGGTAACAGGGGGCCTAGACACACTCATTGATAATCATGTTTAAAACAAGTCATGTGGAGCTGCTGTCGACAGCGCCGTTTCATCTGGCACTGATCAATTTGTCTGAACATGTTGACGAGGCTCGTTTGGCGAGTTGCTCCGTAGAGCCTTGAACTGTGTCAATGACCTCCAAAATGTATAATTGTGCTAGCTCCACTTTGTTAAGGTGGGCCAAACCGTAATTCAACACACATGCCCTTCCTCTACTCTGTCTGGCCTCCCGAGAGCTCAGAATCATACTTGCTGTTCATCTGTTGGATGTGTGGAGGACAGCAACAGTAATTTGCATTATTCCAAATTAGTACTTTCTATCCCTTAAGGTACATTGTTGTCCAGAGAGAGATTATCCCTCTGAACTCCCTTTACATTCATGAATGATTGCTAAAAGGGTTTGTTATAAACAAAATGAAAACTGAGTCTTGTTCACCTTTATGTAATTATCACAGTAGGCTATCATTTATGCATGTTGCTTTTGAACTCATCAAGGAAGTTGACACAGTCGTATAACTCGATGCCCCACATTTTGTGCACAGCAGAAGCATGTTTGAAGTTGAATTCTCTGTGCAATAGCAAGACAACCTATTAATGACACCCTCTTTTTAATTAGTCCTTACATTAATTAGTCCTTACATGAGATGAAAGCAAAGTGTTTCTTTTGAGAAATGAGATTTTGTCCAATGTAGTGTCCTTGAATGACAGGGATAAGCAGGCCTTAATTAAAAGCTACAGTATTGAGGACAGCTGATCAGCTACATGTTTAATTTTCCTGCTGAATGTCTCTTTAATCTAAAATCAATTATTAAAACCATCATATACCCTGAAGACCTAGAATTTATTTCAAAGCAGTCCAGCACCATGTGTTTTATTTCAGCACCATTATTTCACTATCACCATCTTAATGAACACCGAAATGGGCTTTTTTTTTCCTATATTGAAATACAAATGTCAACTACTACTAGCAGCACACAGAAACTTGTGAAACAGTAGCAGAGTCACACAAAATATGTCAAGGAATTTAAATGCTGATGAAAGTCAATGACCTTGTCTTTGCTACTTCTCTGTTGGCAGCACATTACCCCGGACAGCTACATCCCATGCCTGACAGATCTGTGCAAGGCATTGTGGGAGGTGATGCTAAGCTACCACCGCACCATGCAGTGGCACGAGGAGCGTGACAAAGAGGAGACCACACCGACCCCAGGTAGGAATCTGCTGCTCATGGTAGAATCTAACACCTAGATCATATGACCTGGGGAACTTTTCAGAATTTTAGCTTCTACTTCACAACAGTACTATGAGTTCAGACACGTCAACCGTTGCAGTAGTCAGTGCCAGGTGAAGACAAAAGGCCCACAGTTCCCTGAAGAAGTCTTGAAACATCTCATCTCTGCAGTACATCACACATCCAATCTCTGCAGTACATCACACATCCAATCTCTGCAGTACATCACACATCCAGAAAGATTACAGTAACAACCTTTCAAGAACACCAGAAGCCCTCATTTTTGTTTCTCTTATTTTCACTCTCTAAATCTCCCTTGCTCTCTCCCTCTCTACTCTTCCATTTAGACTTTCTTATAAAAATGCACATCTGCTCACTGTATCCCTTTTCATAAGCCGAAGAAAGAACGCGCAAAATCAGTTTACACAGACTCAGTGCAAACTGCCAGGAGCGCGGGCCCACCCTTGCTATTAATTTGATTTCCACATAGGTTCACCAGGTCTACACCTTGCAGAGAGGCATCGCTGAACCTTGCTATATAAAAGAAAATGGTTTTGAACGTGTGCCAGTGCTTCGGTGCAGCGCACACGCTTGTAGTGTTATGGGTACTGAATGCTGTTGCAATGTTGCCGGTGAAGTGGCATTTACTAAGTTCCCTTTCAATGTAGAAGTTTTTGAATGAGACAGGAGTGGAATAATAACTTTGCTGATGTTGACATTGGGAAATCAGCTCTTCTCCTCAGCAATACTTGCCCATAGGGATGTGCATTTTAGTTCTAATCCATTTTGGCTCTGAGGCACAGTAATTGTAATTGCAAATATGCCATTATCATATTTATTTTGTGTTGACACTATCCTAATTACATGAATATAAATTATATATAAACATTATTAAGCTTTCAGTGTTGACCCCCTGTGACCCAGTAGTATGCTTTCAAGGATAAACGATGCATGGATGATAAACTATGAATGATGCATGTCGTCTCAGTGAAATGTGTCATGTGTGACTTTGCGGTTGTTCCCTACTGCCAACGTAATTCCTTTCCTTTCAGGTGCAGCAGTGGCAGTTCCTTATGATGCAGATATCTCACCACAAATAGCCAATCACTGAGATAAATGTAAAATTATGACTTGTCTGTCCACACATAAAGGACTTTTATGTTTTCTTCAATGACATTTCTGAGCTTCCAATGTCATCTGGATACAAAAATATTAGTGATATATTTGGCGGTTCAGTTTCTTCTTGGCTGATTGCCTCTTCACAGGAAACTGAGCATAGCTGCACCCAAATCATAGTCCAGGGACAACAGTTAGGAGACTGTACACTGCATCTGTCCAAACCCAAGGCTTATGTCTGGATCAACGAGCGAAGTCCCGCTTGTGTCGCTGCCATTATCCCTCCTACCTTCCATCAGCCAGGTGTGAAAACAACAACCTTAAGAGGCTCAGTTGCCAGGGCAATACGTACTTTGTGGATTTGCACTAAGCTCTGCAGTAAGATAAATTTCCCTCACTGGACTTTGGTTTGTGTCATTGTTTCATTTGTCTTGTCAAGACAAACATTAGCTCCAAATGCAGGCTTATCATATTAGCCATTCCTACAGCACATTGAAAGATGGTTCTGGAATTCATTAAGCAAAAGGGGGGAGGACATAAGGATGCCCCATAGGTTCTGAATGGTTGGTGACATAATGGGCCCTCAGGATCCTTCATTAGATGTAGCCATCCTCTCTGCAAGGGAAAGGGCATGCCTCATATTCCCTTCCACGGGGCCATCTACCATCTCACGATTTGATTGGCTGTCACCTCTGTCCTCTACGTGAAGGTGTCCTCGGCCCTTGCTTTGTCCTGACTTTAACCCTCTGTCTCTCCTAGTGTGTGTGTGTGGTCCTTCAGAGTAGTGATTTACATGCTTTGTCTAATTTGTCAAATAGTATTTTGCGGTGACAGTGACCTCCATCTCACACTTGTAGCCATCACATTCACGACTATCAGACCCACTGAACATCACTCTCTGTCTCTCTCTCTCACACACACACACACACACACGCAATCCCACCTCTCAGTCAGTGACAAAGTGAAAGAGCATCACATTGCATTTAGGGCTGTGGCAATCTTGATATACTGAGCTGGTCAGTGTAATGTATCAGTAATTAATGTCACCACTTGATAAAAGGAAAGGTTGTTTCAGGATGTGATATGGGCCAGGGTTGTCTCCCTACCTGACAGAACAGATTTGCTGCTGTAGCACACACACTGTCATGTTTGATCAATGCTGATGGCCGTCAGGCATCGGGTTTACTCTGTGTGTGAGTGCACTTGAGTGTGTGAAAATAAATATCCACGTGTGTGTGGCTCATATACAGGCTTATACGCAGCGTGGGTATGGACTGGGAGGCTAATATTGACATGCATTGAGGCTACCCACCCTGCCATGATAAAGAAAACCATCAATTTAGAGCACCAAGGGTGGGGAATTGACCTTCACACATCATGTTGGCTTGGTAGGAACATGCCAGAGAAACTAAGCTGTGGAGCCAAGCTATGTGAAATAGCCTTTGGTTTACTGACCATGGAGTACTTCTTCCAATCTTCCTATAGTGGTAGTAGTAAATGGATTCATTTTCAAGCCATTCCAAATGCCTCTGCTTCAGAGGATCTCCACACTGGAAAGTTAAGTACAACATATTGACCCAACTTTTCAACCGGGCAATAACATGTGTCTTTATGGAAAGAGAGTAGTGCAAGCAGAGATTGTATTTGAATTGCATGAATTTGAATTTGAATTTCATATTGAACCACTGAATTTAAAAAAATGAATTTCTTTAATACATGAAAAAAATAACTATGCCTTGCTCTCTCCACCTGGTGAAAAACCCTGCATTCGCGTGCTGGATTACAATCTGTCTTTTTCATGGCGTTTCCACTGTGTTGAGAAGGTGGGAAATTTGTTTTTCCGATATATCCAATTATATCGAAAAACAAATTTCCTACCTTCTCAACACAGTGGAAAAATGGCATGAAAAAGATTGTAATCCAGTTGTACAAACCACCTTATGAGGTGGTCAGAGGTGGATATGACCACACACATATTTGCATCAATCCAATTCTACGTGGATACATAAGACGTATTTTCAATGCCAGATGTAAATGAATTGCAGGTAATGAGTACTTGGATGCTATCTGCACTTCAGATGCATGTCAATGCAAGGTGTAAAGGGGCTAGTGAGACCAGGGAGATTTTTTTCCTGCTTTCAATATCCGCTAAAGCCTTATACTTGAAGTGGTACCTCAAACGTCATCATCACATCAAGTATGTTTGCTGGCCTTGATTTAAGCATTTTCATGTAGAGAACTGCTCCAGCCAAGCAAGTGCATCTGGAAAATTGAGTAATGGGGCAATTACGTTCCACTTACATTACAGAAGTCGACAGCTACACTTTTCACTGCCTCCATCTGCCCTTCGTTCCCCATGTTGGGGTCTTTGTTAAGATGTCTACTCTCTGGGTTTTTTCATTTGCTAGGGCTATCAGCAGGTAAATTGCTTTTCTTGTTCCATGACCAACTTTGTTGTTGTTTGTTTTTCCAACATCTTTACTGACATCCTGACTAAGGTAGGCCAGGGTGTCAGGTTGAACATGCGATTCCATTGGCTTCACATGGGGGTTTGATGACAGCTTTGGCAAGATAGGCCTTGAGGTTATCCAGCTTTCTTCCCAGTGCAGTTTCTTTCTCTACCATTTTCCTCCACGCTGTGATGATGCCACGTCTCTTTGCCACTGATTCGGAATGAAAGATAGATCATTGCTTAGCACATCTTGAACTTGTCAAAGTGAATTGTTCTGCTTTATTTCTTTATTTCAATTTCTTAAATGCTTTTGGCATCCCTTCTTGCCATGTTGTCTGTGGGGAATATCAGTTAACATTTGAAATTTAATTTGCAACAATGAACCTTCCTCTCACCCACTCACCACCCACGCCTATGCAGTGTGATGCAACCCTATACAGCGCTGGGTGTCCTACTTTGCCCTTCACGGACAGTCTCCAAGCAATGTGTTTTCTATTTGCATCCATTTGGATTGGGTTGTTATCATTTTGTGAAATTGAACAGTCTTTTGATCTATCTTCTGCTGAACTTTTGCAGATTTCTGCAAAGTGAGGCAGACACTGCCAGTTAATGAGTCATAGTTTGGAGCCAGTGGGGAACTGGGACCCCTGTGGGTGTTTCTCCAGTGAGTCACCAAAGACTGTGTTACCCACAATCCCCCCAAAGGTCAAACACCTACGGACTAGCTTGGCTCGGCTCTCCCACTCATTTATCAACTTTATAATGGCAACACAAAAATGTTTATTCATATTTTTTTAAATAATTTGTTAATCACTAGCCAATACTTAATGGAGCATTGTATTTTTGTTAATAAATGTTTAACCAACGTAATCACAAAGCTAATGTTGTCATAGCCTATTTCTTATGATACAATCTGTAAATGATAAACTGTTAATTTTTTGTTACATTAATTCCAGAACAAATACTTATTCATAGCATTTAATAATGCTTAGTAAACTGTTAAAAAACAAAAATATGTGTTTTTCTTCATGGTTAACATAATTAACTAAACTAAATAATGCTAAATTCACCTTTTATCAAGGACAGTTATCATATAGTGTTCCTCCATGTCTCAGTAAGTTAGTCTTCTTCTTTGGTGTCCATTTGTTGTCCTACTCTTTCTACCCAGTGGGAATGGAAACTTTAAACATTAAAACCAGGGTCTATACAAGAGCAAAGTCCTTTTCTATACATTTCCTACTTGCTTCTGTAGAGTTTGTTTGTCTTAATTTTCCCTCTTGTTCCTTTCAGTTATTCCTCATATTGTCCTTTTCCAATTTTTCTGCTGTTTTTCTCTCCTCTCTACGTCTCTTCCCACTAATCTCAGTTATGGGAGTCAGGTCCTGTTCTTCCTTTTCTGTTTACACATCCTCACTCTTTCTGACTTGCTAATTATTCTGAGTCTTGTGTCATCTGTATATCAATCACACTCTCTGCTTTTGCTGTCTCTCTCTCTCTCCCTTGTTGGGTGTCTCAGCTCTCACAACCCCAGTCTCACTTTGTTTGTATCCCTCCCCCACTTTTGTGTCACCCCACCCTCCTTATGCTCATTAAATGGAACCTAGATATGTCAAGTTGTCACTATGCCTCCCACAGCCTCTGTTCGCCTGTCTTTTAGCGAGTAAAACAGTTGTTCTCCATTGCTTTCCTCTTGGTCCAGACAAACTTATAGGACATCTAGTAAGAGTCCCAGACATGTGTTTTTTTCTTCAGCGGCGCTCCATTCTCATTATCAGAAGTCAAGATTGCTATTCGATGACCCAACCTGTCATTACAGCGCGATTCTTACGGACCTGAAGCAGGTGGAGGTAATATAAAATCACAGGGAGGTTTTGAATTGAGAATGCAGCATGATTGCCCTCCCGGTGACGATAGGAATCTGAGTTGAATAAGAACGCTATATTTCCTATTTATCTTAACATCGAGGAAACGCAGGAGTTTCCAGCGCAGGGCCCTGAGGTAGCACATCACTCACTGTCGCATCCGTTGCTCTGTTGATTGTAATCAGTTGATGGGTGGAGAAGATATGAGCGTTGGTTTCCGCATGGTATTTTGTTCCTGATAACCGCCAGGTGCAATGTTGTCCTTTGCTATCCAGAATTTAAATGTGATCTACCGTAATGAAAGTGGTGTCTCTTTGGCTGCCAAATAATCCTGCTGGTCTGGTGCCCAAAAACCCCGTTATCCTTCCCTGGTAGCAGGAGGGGGTTTCCTCCTCCTGAAATAAAAAGCAAAACAAAACACTTGACCGCTTCAAGTAAATACGTGATTCAATGTAATGAAAACAACTGGTTCTTATGAATCGGATATTATAGTTTGCACCTAGTTTGAGTGTGTGTTTGTGTGTCTTTTCTGTGTTGTGATGTACATACATACAGTATTGTGCAAAAGTCTAAAAAGCGGCTTTCAAAAATAAATAAATTACAAATTTCTAAATCTAAAAAATGTTACTATAATGAACAGTCTACTGACACACTAATGCAGAAAACAAATAAATAAACATCTAAGACAAAATTTAAATAAAAAAATCTAGGGTGCCTAAGACTTTTGTACAGTACTGTACACAGTACTACACATCCATACTCAATCTTATGAAGGACTGTGAAGGACTATGAAGGACTGCACCATAAGAGTTAAACCATGAGCTCCATTATTAATTGGCCAATCTCCTTGTGCTTTTCTTGTCTCTGTTTGAGTTTAGCTGAACTCTTACAGCAGGCAGCATCGACGGTGGCTGGTGCATGCACATCCCCATTAGAAACTGATACACTTGTTCAAAAGTGTTCTGTGCACTCAAGTGGAACGATTTTCATGAGAGGGCAGATCTGATAGAGCGGGCTAAAGTTGGCCAAAGAACTCATCCAGCATTTAATCCTGTTTGATATGAAGTTTGTTGAGCATTACAGTTTACACATTTTTCTCTATGCATGCAGTCTATTTGAAAATCTCAGGCATGAGCTTGATAACAGCGCTAATGATGTGAATGGGAATCCAGCTTTCCCAGCAAGCTATTGCACCAGATAAAACTTAACGTGGATTTCTCTTGAGTTCTTTATCTCTCCTTTAGTGTCTTGAGCCTCCTGACAGAATCTAGTACAGGGCCTAGTAGATCCTTTCTGCCTCTGATTGTATACCCTGGAGTGAGATTAGTACCGCTCCTGTGGGTGAAGTGCTGGTTTGCATGCAACCTGATTTAAAAAAAAAAAGAAGAAAAAAAAAGAACAATGTCACATGTGAGGTTAATGTCAAATAGAAGGTGAACCAGTCTGCGCAGGACACAGTTCTCTTTCCACTTTGTTTTTCATTGAGGCCATCAGCAGTTACTGTAGTTTGTTTGCATGCACAAGTGTGTGTGTGTGTGTGTGTGTGTGTTCCTGTGTATCAACATCAGTGCCAGCCTGTCTATTTGAGGAGATGCTGTGAGGTTAAAAATAGAGACCATCATTTATCAACGTTTCTCTAGAATTACCCCAGTTTATACTTCTCTGTATAATCCCAGGATTAACTTCCATATCTGTATGACACACCTGAATAGCTCACTGCTTTTTATAGGTAAGGACTTCATTTCCCAACATTTGATGTAGGTGGATAAAACGGGTCTCATTGGAGCAATTCGTCTATACGTTCTGTAGATTTTTTTTCTCTGTATATTGTAGCTGCAAAGGAAAACCCTCATATTCTCAGAGGTTTCTCAGGGCGTTTCAGCTTTCTTTTATTACCTTGACTTGAGCATGCAAGGATGGATGGTGATCTGGAAGATGCTGTAGAAAAGTTAGATGCGTTTGAGCCTTTGGCAGCCACTTTTTGTCGGCAGGATTTCAAATTGGATATCAACCCCCCTGGTCATTTTTGAGGCATTCAAAATACTCCCACACTGCTGATTTTAAGGTGCTTTTTGGTGGATATAAGGCTGGGATGTTGTGTCCTCTCTGTTAGCTAATGTAGCCCCCACACAAACTACATGATTCACTCTTGTGAGAAGTTTTGACAGGCGCAGTCTCATGCGAACGTGAGGCTGCATTCAAGAGCACAGAACTGTTTAGACAGAGATACTGCAGCGTCCAAAATGCTTACAGTTAGAAAACCGTGGAGTTTAAAGCACGATCAGTGGCGGCGCATGGGCGGGGCAGACAGGGCAATTGCCCAGGGCGCCACGCCACTGGGGGCGCCAAATTAGCACACACTTGTCTTAATTTGATTGTAACTAGGGTGACACTGGGTGACACAGCATAAATACATTTATCGCGATGTACAAAGAAAGAAAAAATAGAAATAAACCTACTATGCTTTTGGAACATTGCATTGTACTCCTTGTTTTACTGAGACTGAGTTACAGCAACAGGTTGAGTTCTACTCCCAGTCTATCTCCCGACCTGCTCCCGACGAGTAGCTTTGAGTAGCTTTAAGTCTCTTTCAGTAAAGTAATACTAGAAATTGCACTACGTGAGTTGATTTAAGTGTCATGAGACACAACTGGGGAGGATTTGCTAAATTGTTTTGAATGTAGCGTAATGTATTAACCAATCAAGGGCGATGTGTGTGTGCGTCGGGTAAGCCTACGTTGTGCTTCGGGTGAAGGTAAGATGCCTTTGCAGTTTATTTTCATGACTTTTTGCTGGGCTGTGCTTTTTACATATTTACTGTGTTGTTTTTCTTGGTTGTAGGTTGCGTATTTAGTAATTGGAATGTGTGATGATGGTTAACGGGACATGCACGTTGCGCATTTGGCATTGCGTAATGGTGAGAGGGACACAGTTTTTGGCATTTGGCATTGTGTAATGGTGACAGCATATGGCAATTTGGCAACAAAATACATGCCAGGAATGAAGTAAAGTGCAAATTTTCATAGTAGATGATCCTGTTTTTCTAGTTTTGCATGGTAACGTTGTGTGTGTGTGTGTGTTTGTGCCAGGAGTTCGGTTTCCTCTTTGAAGACACAGACTGAAACAACAAATGCGACGTGACCGCCACGCCTTCTCAAAGCGCCAAGCTGGTCGCAGCTTATCACGAATTACGTGCTTGTTTTGAAATGTGCTTAGTCTTTCTCGTCTTGTTTAGATTGCTCCCCTTATCTTTTCTTTTAGCCTTGTGAAGAGCTCTGTAGCAAAGTGCTTTGAGTTTAAGGCGCTATATAAATAAAGTTGACCTGCCTTGACACTACCCTCTCAAGGTCTTGCTTGTGAAGGTTTTGTTCCTGCTCTCTCTCTCTCTCTCTCCCTCTCTCTCTCTGAGCATATGTTTGTATAAATAAACATATGTGTGGGTTATAAAATGTATGTTTGTACTAGAATCTATGTGCTCCTTGTTTGCAGTGTATGGATGTGCTTTCTGCTCCGGTGCTTCCATTATGAAACCACTGATGCAGAGGTGAAAGGTGACCTCAATTTCACCATCCACAGCTAACACAAATGCCCCAAAAATATTTTTTTCTACTGTTTGATATACAGTTTTGTTATGCTGTTGTGTATCATTCTTTTTTTCTGAAAGCAAAGGTGAAATATGTGTGCTGTAAAAACAAAATGGCAAGGATAGTCTCTTGCTCAGCGGACGATGACATCACCTAACCTAGCAGGAATACCTCTAAGTCACAGCAGGTCTGCTTTGACTTCAGCTTGGAGACGCTTGAATCAAGCTGTGTTAAATTGTGTTTGTATGTCTCGGCTTCAGTGCTTTAAACCATTTCAGCGCCTCAAAAAAAAACATCCCATGATTCTCATCCGTTCCTGTCTCCCTTGTTTCCTCAGAGTCGTGTGTTTACCAGTCATGTGGTGTATTGTTGATTATTTTTTTTTTATCTAGTGAAGGACAATGTGTGTGATCTCAAAATACAGCGAGCTACACAATTATTCTAGCAGCGACACATCAAAGTTTTTGCTACATGCTCCTGAGTTATGTTTCTCAACAATAATCGGCTCCCCTATCTGTGATCGGCACAAATGGAGATGGATTCACTGTTTCACCAGCCTATACACATGGGTCAGTTCTTTGTTTGCCTTTTAAGTATCCTGTGTTTGGTTTGCCTTTCTTGTCCAATACTTGAATGGGGCTTTTCAACCAGAAAGTGAAGAGGTGCTTTAACAACAGACGGAGATATTATGCTGAGCTGTATTTTTACAAATATGCTGGTTGGTGTGTTGCACTGGCAGCTTTCCTATAACTCATTTCAGTGTCATTTCTTTGGGTTTTGTCTTGAGGGGGATTGTCAAAAGCTGTTTTCATATCCCTGCTTGGGAAACTTGTGATGCAGTCGGTAGGGAGACCATCCTTCAACTGGGGTTCAAGCCCCCGTGTCAGCAAGCGTCTGTCCTGCTGAAGTGTCCTTGAGCAAGACACTTAATCCCTACCAGGGGCGCTGTTCTGTAGCCGACCCCCTGCTCTGACCTGCCTGTAGAGGGGGGGCGCCGGAAACAGAGCTTCCCTACGGGGATCAACAGACTATGAAGTATCACAAAGTATCCAGGGTGCAGCGTAAAGGTCGGAGTTATACTTGCCTCTAGTATGTTTTCACTGTCAAAAATGAAAATAACCACTTTTTCTTTTACTTTAAATTACTATAAAATGTTCAGAATATACAACAGCAAAATGGCTGAAAACTTAAGGAAAAACAAATTAATTTAACGATTGTGAATACATTTGAGGTATGAGATTTTTAACAACTCTATAAAAACATGAATGAGCCCTCATAACAAACTTTTATTTGTCTTACCAATACATTAAGCAGGGAACCCAGCGCCTTATTTAACTGTCCTCCAGTATTGTCCCAATGGGTTCTTAGGCTGCAGTCTCCCTCCCTCCCTCTCTCTATCCCACCGTCCCTCTCTCTCTCCCTCCCTCCCTCCCTCCCTCTTGGTCGCTGTCAGTCTTCCCTCTCCTGAGAGTCTCGGTGACCTCCGCTCATGTCAGCTTCTGGATACTGACTGACAACCGCTTCTGTACAGAATGTCTCGGGGAGCCTTGAGCTGATGTTCAGACTGTACCGAGCGCATGCTGAAACTAATGATGAAGGCCAGGACTGTTGACGACAGCCAAGCCTGTCAGAGCTGTGGATCAGTAATGTGAATAGACAGCTTTGTTACTGGAAAGATAAGGGTTTGAGGAGACTCCCTATGCAAAATGAATCTTGATAGCGCCGCCGACAAATTTGTATCTAATTCAGATAAAAAAAAAAGAAAAATAGAAATCATGTCAGTACAGTGGCCCCCCGCTCATATTAGAATGTAGATGATTAGATTAGAATGCAAGAATTCAACTCTCATATTGTATCATTATCAAAGCAATATTTTTCATTTGCTTTTTTTCCATCAACTATATGATTGGTCATTTTTGACCGGATTCTGATCCAGTCTGCTCTTGCACTGATTTCCCGTCCATTCAAATGAGCAGATGAATTCCTGTATGACTCACTCCGAAATGACACAGCCAAACAATAGATGAATAAAATGGATAAGAAGGAATAGGATTTTTATCAGTCTCTTTATTGGTTTTTTAATCTGTCCGTGTGCCTTGTTTGCATGTCCCTAGATGACGCTGCGGCGGCGGAGTCTGACGAGTCGGTGGTGGACCGCAGTTACGTAAAGAAGAAGCTGGAGCACGGACTGACTCGGATCTGGCAGGTCGGAGAGATCATACTCCTCTCTCTCTCTCTCTCTCTCTCTCTCTCTCTCTCTCTCTCTCTCTCTCTCTCTCTCTCTCTCTCTCTCTCTCTCTCTCTCTCTCTCTCTCTCTCTCTCTCTCTCTCTCTCTCACACACTTTCTCACACACACTTTCTCACATATTCTCTCTCTTCTTGCTTTATCTGTGGAATATCTCCCCTCTCCCTTTCTATCTCATTTACTTTCTCACACATTCTCTCTCTCCCTCCCTCTACCCCTGTCTCACTCTTTTTTCCACACAGTCGCACTCTGGCTGCTGTATCTCTCTCTCTCTCCCTCTCTCTGCTCTTAGTTTTTTCCATCGTTCATTTTTTTCACTCCCTCCCGCTCCGTTTCGGTGTTGTTCAATCAAAAGTTCTCCTCCCACTAATAACTGTGGCGCCCTCCTTTCTCTCCCCAGGATGTCCAGTTGAAAGTGAAGGCCTATATCCTGGGGACGGACATGTCCAACTTCAAATACGACGATTTCATAGTGGTGCTGGATGTCATCAGCAGGTACGCTGCAGGGCCGGGGCCTGCCTGCTCCTCCTCGTTATCGCTAATTGGTCTTCATTATCCCACTGTCCTGTCTCTGTCTCTTCTTTTTCAAGCGGATCTTCTTTCACACGCATTCTCTCTCTCTCTTGTACTCACTTTCACAGTACTCTCCTGCTCAGTTGCTCAGTCAGTTACCCACTCACTGACTCAATTCATACAAACACAATTGCACAAAAAAAACAACACACACACAGTCTACCCGCCTCTACGGCCCCACGTCCCACGAGAAACTTCTCATTAGCCACGTTTACATGCACATGAAACATGCGATTTTAATGCAATTAAGGCAATAATGTGAGTAAGGCAGAGCCCATTTAAACACCATACTCTGATTATATTATTGTGATTTTGCTCTCAGCATAATCTAAGGATAATCACACTAATATATGTGGGGTGCTCCGATTTTATTTGCACTAATACACCAGTTTTGAAGTATTTTGAAAACACAGAGTATATGTTACGCGTGTTGCAAGAAGTGAATATCATCAATTTTTTAGATATGCATAACCACTGAAATGGTGACATTTTTATAAGAGTGTCAGTAAGTTTTGACCTCCTCACTCTGACCTCCTTAATGAAATTCAATGTATTTTTTAAGCAATCAAACCTTCAATTCCCGCAATTCTCTCTGGATAATCAAAATAAGTACTCATATTATAGGGAGTATTACAGGGAGTTGTTAATTATGGAATCCTGTAAGTGGCTTAATCAAAATATTGTCTTACTTGCAGTATTGGCAATAGTTGCAATATTGTGCACATGTAAATGTAGCCATTGTCAAGCACAACAACCAATGGATGGTTTCAGGGAGGACCAATAGGCAAGCATCAATGAGTCCGCTTGTTGCCCCTTGAACCGGGTCTCCTTGCCATTTGCTCCATCAATTTACTGCCCCATTGACAGTGGACCACGGGGCCAGCCGGGTCCTCAGGTCAGAGAAAGAGAAAAGGGGTTCGGAGATTGGAGTTTCCAAGGCCACATGCACTGTGAAATGCCTCTCATTGGGTTAATTAGTCTTGGGTGGGGGAATTTTTTCCACTGGTTGGCTTATATGTTTTTTTCCCTCTTTATTCCTACACTCCTCCCTGCTGCCCCATCTCTCCCTTTTTCTCACGTACCCCCTCGGTTTCTCTTTCTCTCTTCCCTGCCCTCTCTGCCTCCCTCCTTCATCACTCTCTCCCTCACCCTCCAACCTCGTCTCCCTCCAGGTTGATGCAGGTGGGCGAGGAGTTCTGTGGCAGTAAGTCCGAGGTGCTGCAGGAGTCCATCAAACGCCAGAGCGTCAACTACTTCAAAAACTATCACAGGTGAGATAGCACCTTGCCAGGCCGTGTCCGTCTAATCTGCTGGATCTCTCCCATGTGGCCTCATTTCCTTTCATTCACAAAGCCGATCGACTGGGTGTGAACAATTAGGCATGAAAGTAGATGGATCTGACATGTAGATATCATTGACAGCAGATTATCATTGCTTCACAGAAAGTTTTACGAACAGTTGTTGTCTTGAACGCACTCTGTTTCCAGCGTAACCCTCCTAGGAGTAGACGTGTAATTATATGGTAACTCTCACTGAGCTGGAAGTACATTTAAATCTTGATTACATAACCCCCTGCTGATCGCATGAATATGTATGCTTTCACACCGACATCAGTGCATCATCAGAGGTGATTTGCATTGATCGGTGTTGTGATTACCTGTCAAGTGTCATTGATAAGATGTTTAAACATCAGAATGCTAATAAGCTGCATCTCTGTGACGGAAAGGGCAAAGGAGGCAGACACAGAGGCAGGGCGGGATGCATACAAACCGAAAGGATGAGGTTGCGGAGGGCGAGAGGGAAGAGACCGAGATGTTAAAAGAGAAGGGATGGGAAGATGAAATTGTAATTCAAAACTGGGAAAGAGAATAAGAGGTGTTGGGAATGACAGACTCGCAGAGAGAGGGAGAGAGAGAGGCAGACTGCGACAGGAAGAGGTGGACTGAGACATCGGCCTACTTGCCAGACCATCTGTGATCAATTCAACCCAGCCCTTCCTCGCCCACCCGACAACGATGTGAGGGCACATTGCCACGCTCCCTCCCTCTATTCATGCACACACACACACACACACCCACAGACACACACACACACATCGGCACTGCTGGCCAGGAGGCTCCCGACGTGCATCATTTTCTCATTAGGCTTGATTCATTTGCGACCTGGGCGCCATCCCCAAAGAGATCACCCGTCAGCCAACTTTGACTGCCTGACGCCTCCATTTGTCTGGCAGCTGCCTGCAGTAACAGACTCAGTCATCAGGGGGTGTATTGTTGGCCTGCGGGTGCGAAGGACACAATGACATTGTCAAGCTTTAAAAATGATAAAGATCTGAGAGCTGCACCATAGGACATTTCTGCTTTTATTTTTCCCATCTCATTGTCTCTGAGTGATGGGAGTCTTTTTGAAAGTTTTACTATCCTTTAGTTCTTAATTCTTTGCATTTTAGGAAAATAGCTATAGCGAAATGGCACCAGCGTTTGCCAAATTGGCTGTTTAAATAAAGTCGATTGAACATATGAGTCAAAAGGAGTGAAAATGCAACTGATATCCCTGTATCATTTCTGTACCAAAAGTCTCCCCTGTCTCTTGCCTGTGTGTGCGACGTTCTGTTATTTCCCCCTGCTTCAAACACCTGTAAGGCCGGGAGCCGGGGGGTGCGGAGTGTTTGAAGTGAACACTGCACTGACATTTCGCGCAAAAAGGATCCGATATTGACCCAGCAAGTAAGTGCTGGGGTGTGTGTCGTGAGCTGTGATCACAGTTAACATGGACACACACACACACACACCAAAAGCACAAACATCCACCCACACACACACACATACACACACTTCTTCCCTTTCACAGCACATCAGTGACCTTTGCAGACTGTGTTTATGTCAGCGCATTTAATCTAGACCCCGAGAACATAGGAGCCGCTGGAAAGTAAATGGCAGGAGGTAATTAGTCGACGGATGCTGACTTCTTGTCTTCGTTTTCACTTTCTTTGTTCCTGTATTCCTGTCTCCTTCTACTCCACCGCCCTCCACCCACACCCGTTTCCCGCTGTCTCCCCAACCCTGCAGGGCGCGATTGGAAGAACTGAGAATGTTTCTGGAAAATGAGACATGGGAACTCTGTCCGGTCAAGTCGAACTTCAACATCGCCCAGCTTCATGTGAGTAAGATGTCACGTCACTGAAGCGAGGCAATTGAAGCAAGGCAGCATTCATTTGACATTTGAATCAACGTCTCTTGGAAAGCAATCCCCTACACTGTCATTCATCCCTCACTGTGACATTTGCATATGGATATGAATCACAGAGGTTCTGCTCAATGGTTTCTGTGTGTATGTGTGTGTGTGTACGCGTGCAAGTGCATCAGCTTGTGTATCAGTAAGTGGTACAGTAAAGTTGACATTCACAATATGAAATACCCTGCTCTCATACCCTGCAGGTGTTCAAAAATAAAATCACTGAGTGTCAGAACCCACTGTAGACCATCCACAACCATCTCTTAAGATGTTGCTGTTGTCCTGTGAATATACGCTGTAACCAGCTCTGAAAAGAGATCGTTCTGTTTACAGTATGTTCAACTCACTTCACATACAACAGAGAAATGATAATGGAAAAGAAAGAAATGTCAGAAAGATAAATGGAGTTAATTCAAAGTGCCTCTTTTTTTCATTTTGAGCTTAGTCACTGAGTTTGTGAGAACCAATCTGTTTTTGATACATCCCTGTTTTGCTTGAGCACATTTAGCCACAAACACACTTTCCAAAGAATCTTCAGAATAAACCCGCTGGCATGAGCATTTTGCATGTATCTCTATTAGTTTATGCTAAACAGCTGATGTAATGGCCTTTCCCATGCCTGACTGTCATTACAAAATGATTAAAGCTTTGCTTTGTTTGGTGCAAAAAAATTGTTATACATCCGCTCAAGTGAATGGTTTTGTTGTGACAGCAGCTTTGACATGTGATACTGCTTAATTTTGTGGGCTCTATGAGAAGCCTTATCTTTTCAATATTTGTCATTTTTGCTTGATTAAATTCTGAAATGCTAAAAGCACACACAGGTATTGTTTATTAAGGTTGGAACACAGGTTTTGGCAAGAGTATACAGAGTATGTTTGAATAAAACTACTCAGGCTTTTCTCAAATATACAGTACAAATATACACAAGCATTTCCTTATATTGACTATGGCACTTCAAGCTATTCACCTCTATTGCCCTTCCCAAACGTTAAATAGGATCCATTTGAAATACATAATTTTCTGTTCTAGACCTTAGAACATTTCTCCATGGATAAATCATACAGCTAGAGGGCTGATTGTTCAAGCCGGCCGGCCTAAGGACAGCGCTCTCATCTCTTTGTTAAAGGTTAATGACTCGGAAAAGGCACCAAACAAAACAGGGAGGCAGGAACATCCTCTGCAGGTGCAAGCAGGCGGTTCGCTTGTGCCTCAGCTGTGGGCCAAGGTATTCCTGCAGGTTTCATTTGGACTCAAACATCTGCTGGAGTGCACTTGCTTTGTCACAGTGCTATAGTGCTGCTAGAGATGATGTGAATTGACCTAATGGGCCCTAGTGCTGAATGATGGTGGCCTCTTGAATTGCCATAATGTGACCCAATCGCACAGACCATTCCACACGCATTGCAAACTGTAAAGAGTGTGGGTTGACGTTTGGACATTTGTGGGCTGGTACAAAAAAAGGAATACAATCTGACAAGACTGCTGCCATTTTTATCCACCTCACCCATTGTGTTATGTTCTTGTGCACAAATGGCCACATTCTCATTTCTACACTGTCATCAGTGCTAGCTTAATTCAAAATTGCTGATCTGTTAATTATCACCATAAAGTGGTTTTATATATTGACTTTGTATTATATATGATTAATTGCATATTAAGTTCCTAACCTATGTGCAACACCTTTTAGCAAACTTTTCACCCCCTTTGAATCTCCATTTGTTTTCCTGTGTGCCTCATATATTGACTATACCAAACATTAGACCACATCTGTTCTCCCTGTAAGTGTCCCTCTGTCCTCTCTTCCCCGATCCAGGAGTTTAAGTTCATGGGCCAGTGTCGCTCCCCGTCCGTCTCGCCCAGCAGACAGGCCGTGTCCTCGGCCGGCCCGGCCCAGGAGGAGCTGTCTCTCTTCCAGCAGTACCTCCAGGAGGGAAACCCCTTTGAAATGCACATCGAGCACAAGGAGGAGGAGACGGAGGATGTGCTGGCGTCTAACGGGGTAGGTGCCAAGGGGAGGCGTTTGCACACACAGATGGCACACGCGTGAGAAAACAATCATTCTCACTGCATATTGATTTGGAATTAGTTGTATCAGTGTGAGTTATGCATTAGTCAGTCTGTCGAAAGGCTGGAAAAACAACATTTTGATGATTTTGAGGAGAGTTGTCGGCAAGGGTAGTAAGATTTTAAGCTGTTTGTGTTTTAACTTGTAGTTAGTTAGTAGGGTTAATTAAGATTAAATCACTCAAAGTAAATCGTAGCCATATCATATATCAGACAGATGTGTACAGACATGGAGAAACCAAAACTCAGCATTCATATACTCATTCCAAATAAGCACAGTAGTTTTTGCCTAGTTCCTCTCATCCATCATATCCATCGCCAGTCTTCTGCCTTCGGATCATATCAGCTGTGGCGATCCCGTCGTTCATTGCCGTCAATCAGATACACCCATTCTTCTACTGCAAACAATAAAGAGATGAGGTGATGAAGTGGGACATAATCACTGGGGGTCGCTAAGTGCTTTACTGCAGCCCTCTAGCTGTCATCGCCAGAGTCATAACAGACTTTTATTGACTTGGATCTGTGTCTGTGCAGGGCCACGGGTGCACATCCTGCCATGATTATTATAACACTTTGATGCTTCGCCCGACATTTAATATGAGCTGCTGGCCTAATGAAAATAGAGAGCGGGTATGCATGGGGGCAGGGCTTGTTCTTTGCTAAGCGGGATGAACTTGGGAATGGAGCTGTGTACGATAATGGAGTGACTTTGTCAAAATGTGGTTCTCTGGGGGTTGTGTGTTGACACTGGAGCGATCGCACGGCACAATTGATGTTGTGTAGTGGTGTGGGGTTTTTTGGTGGGTTTTTGCGTATCCATCTAAATTCAATAACCCTTTGATTTAAGTTCAGCACAGCAATACTTGGACGCCTTGAGAACTAGTATGCTATTTTAGCGTCCAAATACATCGTTTCGATATCAGAATCCGTTTTATTTCCCCGTAAACACATTTTCCACCCTGTGGTGTGTATTAAGTACAGGCAACGCTCCGCCTTATGCCTTAATTTATGAAAGAAGCGATACATTTCTCTTCAAAATGGAGAAGTGAATTTACACGGGCTCCCTGCCGCTTTGTCACCTGCTTTTTTTGAAAATAATATTTTTCTTTCAGGCCTCAACAACTAAAGCAATATTGCACTACCTAATATATGAGCCTTATAGAAGCCATAGCTTGCTTGGAATCTTATGGTCTTTCCTATATGGCTGTTACCTGAGCTTGTGCAGTTATTACAGTTGTGAAGGAGGGATAAAAGAAAATCTTGTTTTTTTCATTTAAGGAAGGCCTTATCTGAACTCTGTTTTCTGGGAGCTGAATGATTTTTTTCACCTGAATCCAATTCTCTCATGGTAATTCACCCAATAGACCTCAAAGATGGGAATTTAACGCTCTGTTTTCATTTAACCTTTTGATATTTTAATCACTGGCCCTGTGACACAGTGGGTTTTTAAACTGTTGGCCTCTTGATTAACCAGGTTGTATTTCATAAAGGGAATCATATTTTCCAAACCTTTGTAGACCTTCCTTTGAGGTGTTGCAGCAGTGACATGATATCTCTGTGGCAGCAAATTCATTCACTCTTGTTTTCAGCCACTGATGATGTGTCAAACGGTGTGTGATAACAACTTTTGACTCGTTCTCCCTCTTCCTCACTTCCCTCACATCCATCCTCTATCCCTCCTTTGCTCTGTCCCTCTGTCCATCTTCTGATCTCTTTCTTCCATCTTTCTCTCTCTCACACACATACATACACACCACACACACACACACCACGTACACACAAACAGTATGAGTCAGATGAGCTGGAGAAGAGTGTGTACCAGGATTATGACAGCGACAGCGATGTCCCCGAGGAGCTCAAGCAGGACTATGTGGATGAGCAGACGGGCGACGCCCCGCTCAAGAGGTCAGTCGTGGGTCAAAGTTTGTTGTTTTCTGTCATTTCCCTAGCTCAGGTACTGACAGCGAACTGATGTGATGCTGTGCACCTACAGTATTTAGAAGTTGTCCTGAACAGCGGCATCTCGGATCATCCAGTTTTTTACCCATTTCCACTCCTAGTCATTCAACATTTATGAAAGAAAGTGAACACAGAACTCTCTAAATGTAATACACCCCAGGCACTGAGTCACATTATCTATCGTTGAATCTTTATTTTAAGGAGGTTCTTAAGGGACATGCACTCATGCATTATGCCGATTTTTACACATTTAGCAATGATATTTTTAGCTCGCCTCTACCTAACCCTGCTAAGTAGGCGGAAAGGTTGCATTGAGTCTTTTGTCTACACGTCATAAAAAATTCTCTTTCTACCCACCTCTGCCCAGTGACTACTGAGAGATTAGTGGCTGCTTGATAAACACATAGGCAATCATTAGCTCCTCTACGCCTTGTATAAAAGGATTAATTTTTACAGTGAAAGAGACATTTGAATGTGGTTTTAGAAGAGTTTTTAACCTCGATTTTGGATTTTATTTCATTAAAGGGTTTTAGTCAGGGAGTGTTGAAAGATGCCAGGATCTTTACGGTTCTAGAATATATTCTAGAATATATGCAAACAGTAGCCAGTTTAGCATATTATATCTGTAATTATTTAGGTCATTTTTTTAAACAGGTGTGGTGGGTGTCATACATCACCACATCATTTAGGGAGCTTATTATGGAGCACAGAGTTATGAATGTTATAACACTCCACTCCCTTGTTGTTTTTGGGTTGCTGTGTGAGTGAACCTGTGTGTGTGTATGTGTGGTGGACTGAATTGAATGAATTCCTTTATTTAAGCAGGAAGTCTCATTGAGATCAAGATCTCTTTTTCAAGAAACCTGCTAACAACAATACAGTTATATATATATATATATATATAAAAAGTGCAGTTCATTCACACTTTTCCACACAGCAGACAATCGGCAAACAAAGACAAGTCACAGACAACATTATGAAAAGTCAGTTGGTAAGAACCTGGCTGAGACTGTGTGTATGCATGCGTGTGCGTGTGTGTGTGTGTATGTGTACTTTGTCTATCTGTATACATTCTAGGAGCTGACACCTAACCACCAGATGTGCAGGGGAAACGACACATAAAATACCATTACTTATTCAGCAGCTCCCCATTGCAAGGAGGCATTATTATAAAGATATAATTTCCTGTCATATAATTAATACAACATATGATGACTTATTCATGGTGTTGTGATGTTAGTGTGTTGAGTCTCATTTATTATACATGGTGACGTGCGTAATGCTTTGCATTAGCCTACACCGCATCACATTTGCCAGTCCCTGTCCCCCTGTGTATCACCCCAGCGGTAGCCTATAGTCACGAAAATGCTAATCTCCCCTTATTATCAGCGGGAATCACTGATCGCTAATTATCAGGTGGGTCGCCGGGTCACATCCAGAAATTAGAAGGCCCATATAATGAATGCGGGCTAATACGACTCAATGATCAGTGTCAGGGGTCTGGTTCTCTAAGATCACCAGTTCAAAGACTCCACCGTAGGGGTCCTTGTGTCTCTCAGGCTTTGTGTAATGGCTTCTGATTGATCAATTACAAGAATGTGAGCAGATGTCTAGCGGCAAGAGTGGCACGTAACAGAGCCGGGGCTCTGAACCTGCCGAGGGTCAGTGACATTAAGATATATTAGTAACTCTCTCTTTTTCTCATGCCTCTACCCTCCTTCCACCATCCCCTCTTTCACCCCCCCTGTCGCTAATCAGTGTGTCCCGAGAGACCATAAGAAGCAGGAAGAAGTCCGACTACAGCCTTAATAAGACCAATGCACCAATCCTCACCAACACCACCCTTAACGTCATCCGGCTTGTCGGTGAGTCTTGCGCGCACACACACACACACACACACACACACACACACACACACACACACCTCTCCTCGAAAGCGGTCAAGACACAGCCACAGTAGTGGTTGACCTCTCTGACTGGCTGAGACTTCCATTTAACCACCAATTAAGTGGGCAGCTCATTGAGACAGGCGGCCTCAGGTCTGTGCCGCTACCTGTGTGACTGGCCTGCACTAATCATCGTTAGCCTTCACTCCGACCTTTCATTTCGTAAGAGGTGCTCACACGTTTTTCTGACGTGGGTTTGAAGGCAGCGGGGCCCTTGCTTGGCAAAACGTGCCCTTTGGCGCCGTAACCTTCTCAACTTGATTGTCAAGTACGAAAAGGCATTAGACTAGGCAATTATCAGTGGTTAAATTGTCCTTTTGTAATATGAATTAATTTGTTAACCGAGGCTGATGGCATGCAAATTCAGATTTGCTTTTATTTCATACCGTGCATATTTTCAGGCTGGTGCGCTGTTTTCAATAAAACCGTTCGGCCCCGCTCGCGTTCACAGTTCAGAATATTCCTGCACATATAAAATAAAATAATTGTCTTTATTCGTCTTTCTTTCTCACAATAGGTAATATTGATTTAGAACTGTCTGGAAAAACTTCAAGTGGCAAACTGAGGCTAAAGCCAAACTTTGATTCGAAGCAATCACTTCTAATTCAGTCTCTGCGGCTCGTTGATAGAGTTAGATTGCACCCTGAGTTCTTGGTGCACAATTCAAGAGAGAGGGCGTGAAAAATGAGAGTGTGAGCAAAATACTAGTGTCTCAGTGGCAGAGCCAAGTAGATTTCTTCTTTTTTTTCCCTCCATTCATCAGTTCTGACTCAATGGTAACCTTGTTACACCCCTGTACCTCTGTACTTATTGCTTCTATTACCTTTCTGGCAAATTAAATCCCCGCCCCCGAGTGTATGCAAATGCAGTGCGTGCCGGCTAAGGTTCTTCCCTGAAGGATGTGGTTCCGCCATGATTAACTTACTGTAGCTTAACTCTTTGAATCTCCTACAAGATTTACTTTGGAGTTGAAGCATTTAATTCATTGTACAGCAATATTGGATTCCAAAAGATACTGATGCAAAAAAAACCCATAGAACTGGGTAGCCACTGTACAATACCCTGTACAATCAGGAACACAGAAAGCAGGACAAAAGAGATGAATGTCCAACAAACCTGAATTTCTGAAAAAGCAAAACCAAAAGAAACAAACAAACCAAAGTTTTATTAAACATCATGTTCACAATGTATTTGATTGTGTCTTGATTCCGATCCTGAAAGAGATGAAGGCTGAATAGCTTTGGAGCACTTTTGCAAACGAGCAAGTGAAGATCAGTACACAAGTCCACAACCCCTCCTCTATCTGATGGTAACTGGTTTTGTTCTTGTATCATCTCCATAAAGGGAAGTACATGCAGATGATGAACATCCTGAAACCCATCGCCTTTGATGTCATCCACTGTGTGTCGCAGCTCTTTGACTACTACCTGTACGCCGTCTACACCTTCTTTGGACGCAATGACATGGTACGGTATCACTGGTCCACTATACTTTATACTTTGCACCAAACACATCAGACAAGTTATACACACCTACTATAAACGTTGGTCATTCTGTCAGTTTGGTGTCTTTTTTTTTTGCCATTTTTTCCTTTGTTAGATAGTTTACAGTGAAGGAGGACAGGAAAGAATGTGGAGAGATGGAGGGATCAGCTGCTTAACACCTGGACTGACATTTCCAATAGCTATATCAAAACGCTGTGCCTTTCCCCTCAGGCAGTACTTCTTGTTGTCCACCTCTCCTCCTTTTCCTCTTTTCTCATCACTCTCATCGCTCTCAGTGGAAATCCCAGCTTAAGGATAGGTCACTCAGACTGGGAGTGAGTGCCCCCGCCCCCCCCCCCCCCCCCCCTCTTCTCCATCTACCATGTCATTTGTACCGTGCCTGAGCCCCATTCGGGGGTGCTAGTGGCTCACAGAGACAGAAAGCAGCATTTGTGTTGATAGCACCCTCAGGGAGCTAGTAATGATGGCAACCAAACGACTGCTGTCCCACCGAGGTGCAGGAGATGAAGAGGATGAGGCGAGCGCTCTGCAGGGCACCCCTCCAACAGAGATTTGCGGTGTGTGTGTGTGTGTGTGTGTGTGTGTGTGATGGGGAGATGAGTGAAGGGGGACACCCCGGTTGCAGCTTGACAACTTGTCAGGGGTTCCTTTTTCATTCCCCTCCATCTGATCACTGTGGGTCCATGTGTGCGTCTGTATTTTTGTCACGTTCTCCCTCTGTCTGTTCTCTGTTTGCCTGTATTCATATCTCTCTCCCTCAGTATCGCTGTCTGCCTCGTCTCTAACTCCCCTTTCCTTCTTTACTGTGTGTTCCTTTTCTCAGCCAGGCTCGCTCCCTCTTTCTCACTCTCCCTTTCTTCTAATTTTTGTGTGCCGTGTCCTTAATCTCAGCATGTTCTGCTCTTTCCTTTGGCATAGCTTTTACTTTCCTCCTCCTCTTCTTTCTCTTTCCTCTCAACATCAGCTCCCATGCCATTTCTTTCTCCCCCTCTCCGTCTCTCTCTCTCTCTCTCTCTCTCTCTCGTCTCTATCTCTTTCTCCCTCTCTATTTGTGTCTCTCTCTCTCCCTCCCTCTATTCCACTATACCTCATTATGCCTCATTGAATCCACCTATTTCAATAATGGTCTCTCTCAAAAAGGCACCTACACTAAAATGCTAATGTCCCCATGAATATTTAAAATGCTCCTGGAAATTGTTATGCACATATGCTGGTATTTTGACCTAGGGACTGCTCTCTTTACACGGCTGACATCAAGATGGAATGGGTTGACTTCTCGAGTTGAGAAGTAATGACTGGCATTAATATTCAAAAGGGTAAATACCCCATTATCTGTGCATATTGGCCCTGTCTAGTCGAGCTGCGCCATTGGCTCTGTCACACACATATGCTAAAGATGCATTAGATGCCGCACTCACGGCTTCTCCACTCCCATTAATAACTGGCCTTTCAAATGCCGGGACAGGGAGAGACAGATTTACAAATACCTTATTGGAAAAGTGATTCACGCATCAGATGATGAAATGCTTTGCCCCAGGAGAAAGACTTGGATTCTTCACTCAAGTGCCCATTCCAGGGAGAAGGGGAAGAAGGGTATAGTGAGGGAGAGGGGGAGGCGAATGGAAGGATGTAGGGAAGAGAGAAAAAGATGGCGGATATCCAGGGTGGATGTATCACAATGTATTGCGATTTGGAGAGAGAGAGAGGGGGGAGGAGAGAGGTCGAGTAAGAGACGCAATAAAGTAGGAGAGGTGAAGAGGCAGAGGTGTCCAGAGAGAGAGAGCGGAGAGCTGACACTTTAATAGATGGGCTCTCTGGAAAGTGAGCAACAATATGAGCAATAGTGGAAGATTCTAGTTTTATTGTCCCTGCTTGGCCATCTGTCTGCCTGCCTACAGTGAAGCATCCTGATGCTGTTTACTCAGTATGCAAAGCCACTTGTTCTGTCTCCTCATCTGTCGCTCCCTGTTAGTGTGCTTGTGTGTGTGTGCCTGTGTGTATGTCCTTGCTCTCTTAATAGCTTAAACACTCATACACACTACAGTATATACAAACACACACACATGGTTGCTATGGGTTTTTTTTTTCTTTTGCTTTTTGAATTGATTGACTGGATTTGGATTGGATATTTTCAAGTTTGGGGAAGTGCTTGAATTGAAAAGTGTCTTAACATGCTTGATTTTGTCAGCATCACTTCACAGTCATAATTCCTTTTATGAAACAAAGTGTTTGCTGTATCCCTAAAGTTTTATTGCTGCCTAGTAGCCACTGATTACACTGTATTAAATAGAGGGCTGTAATTAAAAGGGTTTCCAATAAATTCGCTGCTACACTAGTAAATCAGTTATTCATTTAATAATAAAAGCATTGGAGCAGTCATGTGAAATTAGTTCCTTTTATCATTTATTCATGGAAATTGCATTGTTACCCAAAGAAGAACATAAGGCAGAACTGCACACTGCCAGCTTTTGACTCTATATATGTGCATTTATTGTGTGTAAAAATATTTTATATGAATTAAGTACACTTATTTGATATGAATTACAACTTCAGTAAGTGTGTGGATATCTTGATATCTTGCTTTGAGAGGATTTACCATACTCAAAATGAGTATGGTAAGTAAAAAAAATACAGCTTCTTGTGTAACTGTGAGTCTCAAAGGGATTTCAACTATAGAACAGACATAGTCCTATTGTACTTTGGTACTGTGCCGTATAGAATAGAAGTGGACCACTGTGCGATTAAACAAACTTCCAGATAGTCAGATTTATTTTATTCACTACAGTTTGAATGCTGGTTTTGAATGGGCCACACTTGTCAAGTCTGTGAAACAAACACGCAGGTGACACCTAATTTCCTGCCGTCACTTAGCTTGGCATGCATCCTGGTTTTACACGTTGCTTCCTCACTCACAGTCCCCTCTCACTGTCATCCTTGAGAGACGTTTTCAGGATAAAGCCAGATTAAGGGACATTGTTCAGATGGAACAGGTGTACCGTTCAGTCTTCATAACACCCACGATTCAATGCCTCTTGAGTATTTTTCACAGTTTCAAAATGAATGGATGTTCATGTGTGGACACATAATGGTGTCAAACCAGGAAGCTGACATGCACCAAGGCCATCACTGTCAACAGTGATTGGATCTTCCCGTACCTAAGCTGACTGAATAGTCACAGGTACTTCTTTACCCACGTGGGCTGCTGTTGCTCAAAGGTTTCTTATTGGCCAGAATAGAGTTTTAGTCTGGCTATTCCCTGAGAAGTCAGTGACGCCCCGGTCTGAATGCTAAAACCATTTTAATGCGAGGTTGTACAAAATCGTTCCAGGCTACCCATCACTTCCACTAATCAATGACAGAGTGCTGATTTGTTGTGCTCTTTTCTGTATACTTCAATGTTTTTTTCTTCCTGTTTATTTTATTTTTTTTAATTTGAGCTGTTGGTTCTTGTTTTTTCCTTTCTGCTGTCCATTTGTCATCCATAGCCTGTCCCAAGCCCGTCTTTGCCCACTCAGGGTGGCAGAGAGGTGGGCACTGCCAGGGTGGTGGGCCCTGCTTGCTTGGTAAGAGTGGAGCTCCAGAGGCGTTGTAGCTATTGCACAAGGTCATCCCCGCCTTGTGAGTCCAAATACTGCTTAACACTTGCGGTGTGCTTGATTTGAAGCGCTTGAGGTGTGCATGATATATGTTCTCAAGTGCTAACCCACGATCAAGCACATCTGAAAGTGATTTCAGAGGCATTTGGGCATTGAGTTTGCTGTGCATTCACCCTCCTCACACTCCTCCTCCTCCTTCTCCTCCCTTCTGTCACGTCCCGTAGTCGGTGTGAATGTTTAATTTTGATGTTTGTTCCTCCCAGTTACTCCTCCCTCCTTTTGGATTAGATTGGGGTAAGAGCAGACAGGAAGGTGTGGAGTAAAGATTCTCTTGTCTAGCAGTACGTGAGATGAGAGCTGATGTTGCTGTGTGTGTGTGTAGCTTCCACACTGCTAAATTGGGTGTTCTTATACAGGAGAGTGTCTTTGTGCATGCTACAGATACTAACTGTGTGCGTGTGTGCGTGTGTGCGTGTGTGTGTGTGTGTGTGTGTGTGTGTCTCTATTCTACAGTATGAGTCATCTGGTCTGGGCCTTATCAGCAGCAGACTGAGAACCACACTGAACCGCATCCAGGAGAGCCTCATTGACATGGTAAGACTGTAACTCAGCCTCTTCCTCTGCTCTCTCTCTCTCACTTTCTCTTCTGCTCGCTCTCTATCTCTTTCTCTCTCTTTTCCCATCTCTCAATGCCTAATTTTCTCTCTCCTTCTCACTATCTCTCTGACACACTCATTTTCCCTCTTTTCTACCCGCCCCACACCCCCCTCTTTATGTGCCTCTCTCCTCTTTATCCCTCTCTCTCTTTTTTTTTTTCATTCACTCTATCCATTCGGTCCATGTATCTGGCCTTATTGTTGAGAGTGCCCACAGCCTGCATGGCCATAAAATGCATTATGGGTCATCATTATCTGGCCGCTGGTCTCTCTCGCTTTCTCACACACACACGCCACAGGCACATACACACAAACACACACAGACAACACGTGTATGGAGCCACTTAAAAAGAGGGAGGTGTGTGTGTGTGTCTGTGTGCACGTGTGAGCCCATTAGGGCCCTCAATCACTGCTCCCTTCACCAATACTGGATAGTGACAATTAGTCTGGTGCAGTCCATTCTCTCCACTTTCATTTCTATAATAGTGTGTCCTTCTGTCTCATCTCATCTGGTACGTGTGTATGATGCAAATCTCATCTTTATTTTTCTTCTGCCTCTTATTCATCTCTGTATCTCCATATCTCACAGCCGTCTTGGCCTGTGTTCAGATGTGTGATGCTTCGACTTTAATCTAGCTAATCTGCGGTGCCACTGAAGTTTTGCGCCTTTGGAGGGGAATATGATGTTTGATTGACATTTTGGCTTTGCGACACCGTGCTCTTTATTTTTCAGTGGTTTTCAGTGAAGAAAAGGGAGAAAACAACAAGTTGACCCTCGAGTCTAATTTCTGAAGTGTGAATCAAAAACTCCCTGAACTCATGTTTTAGGCATTGCTCCTTGAATTAAGATGTGAATAAGAAGAATCAACAACATTTTAATCCATTCTAAAAATTTTATCAGTCAAAGAATTCACACATGTCATTGTTATTCCGGATGGTCCAGTCTCCCAGCATTAGAAACCACACAAGGATTAATCTGTGACAATGTAAAGCCTACAGCTGCTGATTGATTGATTTTGTTGATTCATGTCGAATGAGATCTTTATCAATATTCTATCAGTTCTGAACATAAAATGTACCTTTTTTCCCATGATGAAATCATCCTAAATACTTTTATAATCATCTATTCCATCTTCCAAGCACCTGTAGGACTTTCTCTGTCTCCAATATCCATCCTTCTGATTTTATCTTTATGAAGCTGTAACACCACAAACTAGGCTGCAGGACAAACTCTAACCCCTTTCAGTCTCCTCTCTCTTCCCGCTGGCTTATTGGAGACACTGTTGAATGTTCACTAATACAGACCAAACTATCCAAGGGCATAAGGGAATAACATAATTCAGTGTTTTTCTCTTTAGTACCGCATCTTTCCTGCCACAGAAAGGTGGCAATAACTCTTCTGATGGCGCGTAAACATCATATCCCGTTTACAAATTATTTGCAGATGTGTGTGTGGATACAGGGATGTTAGAAAGCGGGATACTACATGTGCATGTAAACAGCATATCCCAAATAAGACCTTAAAAGGGATGTGCGTTAGTAACTGGGATGCTGTGTGCATGTAAACACAGTCAGTGACAGGCTGCCATAGCGATCAGCAAGGCCAGTCTCACTCTATTGGCAGAGTGTGTCACTGTATGTCACAGCAGAAGGTGACGCAAGGTGAACGTATACTGACATCGCCTTTTGCATAAGTATGCAATCAGCAATTTTCCACAGCAGGGAAAACACAGCATCTAAAGCACCTGTTTAAAACAAGGCATTGATTTGACAGAGCAGGGTGGCATAGCGGTACCGGCTACTTTGCTGTGATGTTTATAGCGTAGCAGTTCTGGGGCGGCCTGCGGAGGAGGAAGGACGAACGAAGCAAAAGAAGAAAGACAGAAAGAAGGAAAGAAGAAAAGAGAGAAAAGAAAGCCAGAATGAATAATAAATGAATAATGAATGAATGAGTGATCGAAACAGTGATAGGCGTCAAGCAGTTTTACGCAGACATGACATGTTGGTTTTCCCCTTCAGGGGGCAGCGTTTTCCCCCCTCAGGGAGCAGCGAAGCAGCTATTTACACCTCGGCAGTCTTTTAGCTAAACAAACTGTCAGCCGTTTCCAAATGTCAGGGATGCTGTGTCTGGCTCGCTCAGAGCTCAGCAGCCTACTGTGGGGAATATATTTATCCTTTGAACTGTTAGATCAAATGGACACAGACAGAGATCGGAGAAGAGGGAGAGAAAGGGAACGTGAAAAGGCAGCAGTGCAGAAACGTGTATTGGCTCTGGGAGTGTGTGTGTGTGTGTGTGTGTGTGTGTGTGTGTGTGTGTGTGTGTGTGTGTGTGTGTGTGTGTGTCTGTGTTTCCGTGAGTGAGAGATGGGTTTCTCTCAGGAGACCAAACTGTGCTAAACCTTTAACACGCACACACACACATACACACACGCACACACTTCAGATGGTCATAATGATATCACTTTGTGGCTGTCTCAGACTGTCTGATTAAGAGCTATTTAAAACCATCTCAAGAGAGAGAGGGCAGAGAGAGAGAGAGAGAAAGAGAGAGAGAGAGAGAGTCAGGCTTGTTCTAACTACTCCATTCTTTCTCTAATGTATTGGCAAATGCTTTTAGTCTGTCTTTTCCCATATGCAAAACTATTTTAGCTCAGCTCAATAAATCATTCAATGTTGGAGGAATGCCCTATTTCCCAAACTGTTGCAGTGCTCCCTAGTTTTTTTTTTTTTTTTTCCAATGTTCTTTCTCTCTCCTTCTACCCTCCTGTGTTTCAGATAGTGGCCCCCACACATAACCTCTCACACGCACCTCTCCATTAATAATTGGTGTTCATCAGGGTATTGGCATGAATAAGATTTGAGTGTGTGTACCTGTGTGACAGCAATAAAAGTTGGCTTTCGCATTCAGCATGAATTTCCAGTCCTAATGTAGATTGTCATGTATTTATTACCATTCATTTCCAGTTTCCATGGGGTTATTAGATGTGGGGGCGTATGGATTATAAATCCTTGTTTTATTACATGGGTGAGTTCACTCCAAAGTGGAAATGTGCTTGCACACACATACAGTACACACAAAGCCGACTCCCACACCTGCATACAAATACTCACACACTCGAGAGACTGCGGCAGGGTAGACCTCATTTGTAAACACATTATAAAGTTAATTGCACGCCGCATTTCAATTCGGCCACCGAATCCTTGCGGTTTTGTTCCCCCGGTTTGCTGTCTCGACTGTTTGATTCTAAAACCAATGTGGTGATAATGACTCTGGGTCCCATATGACTGGCAGCGAGATTCTATCTCCATCTTAATGTTTCAGGTACGAGGTGGCTTCAACTTGAATTGGGAGCTCCTGGGGGAAAAGTAAAAGATCATCCCCCACTTTCTGTTCTATTTCTTTGCCTCCATTTTGTTTCGATTACTTTTCTTAAACCCGGTCGGTTTGTAGGATTTTACAATTTTCATTTTGACCCTACTCATTTTCGACTTTGAATATTTGATTTAGAGCGCTTGATAGGAAAGTTTTGAGGTGGGGGAAGAAAGTTCTGAGTGGGACAGAGAAAGAAGTGAAGTGGTGGATTCAAATGTGCATCATTGTCACTTCTGACCATCCTGCTCTGCTGACATTCACAACACCCCTCCATCACATATTGCTTGATCACATGTGACATGTGTAACCATCTACACCACTCACAGCTCCAATCAAAGTTGGGTTCAAATGTGTAAGCAGCTAGATGTGTAGCTGTCACACACAGCAGGAATCAGCTGTTTTTGTATTATGTAAACTAATAATAGGTTTGCAAGGAAAAATTCAAATCCTTTGGTGAAATTGTTTGAGACAGGATGGATGATAGTGCCATATCAAGATGGTGCCGTCAAACCCATCTGTGGCCATATTGTCACCTCAACAGCTGTGACAGCTGTTGACAGCCATTGCTTGAGGCGATGTTGTAGAGAGAGCTAGCACAGCCTAGTATTTCCAATGAAGGCCACCTCTGCTTCACTCTCCTTTTACTGCTCTCACTCTTTAAACTGTCACTATGTCCTGTTTCTCCATCTTTGCCCTTTTCTCTCTCTCTTTCTCATTCATTTTCTTAACTGTTCACTCTCTCTACCTCTTTCTCTCTCTTTCTCTCTCTCTCTCTCTCTCTCTCTCTCTCTCTCTCTCTCTCTCTCCCCCCCTTTCCTCTCTCCTACCCCCCATTCTCCCTCTTTCACCTTTCCTCCTCCATCTTATCTTTTCATCCCGCCGCCCCCTTCTCTCTAACAGCTGTGTGCCAGTGATTAGCATTGTGTGTTGATTCTATCCAGCCACTCAGCCTGCTGAGATTTGAGAGGCATCGCAAACAACTGGTCGTGTGGTTACACACAATTTATTGGTGCTTTTGACTGAATATACCATGCATGTTTGCGTGTGTATGTATTCGCTCGTCATCGACCCAGACAGCAGGATATGATCACGGGGCTGGAAATTATGTTTTCATATTCTTTCTGTTTGATTGTAGTCTTAAAGTTGTTGAAGTCAACCCACAATGGTGTGTGTATAGATGTGTGTGTGTGTGTGTGTGTGTGTGTGTGTGTGTGTGTGTGTGTGCATATGTGCATATTGATATTCAGCTTTAGTGTAGAGTGGGGCTCAGGGGCTGTTTCCAGCCTGGCGCTGGAACAGGAATCAGAAGCGAGGTGATTTCCCTGTTGGCACCAGCAATCTGGCAATGAGACTGCCTGCAAAGGTGCACACACACACACACACACACACACACACACACACACACACACACACACACACTGAGACACACACACACACACTCACGAAGGAGCACACTGACACAAACAGGAAAACACACAGTCATAGGAACAGTCACATACTGTACATATACCAAGAAGAAACATAAACATACATATGAGCACTAACAACACACGACTGAACACACACACACAGACAGATTTGTAGTCCTTCTTCACACCTACATTGAACACTGTCTATCTCACACACTTTCACACTCTCTCTCCCTCTCTGTGTCATGCAGCAGCAGGGTGATAAACCCCAAGCAAGTGTTGGGCTTGTGGTTCGCCACACTGGCTTGGCACAGCCAACGCATGCTGGCATGCTGCTCATGGGAGGCACTGGCTACACATACACACACACACACACACACACACAGTTATTATTTCTCTGTCTCTCACTAGAGCACATCACTGTCCAGACTGGTCTCTTTGTTTTGGGCTATTGTCTATCCTTGTCTGTCAGTGGTGCCACAATAATTTGCCTGATATACAGTTTTACAGGGATTATAGATCATGATTAAGTTTGTTGGTGTGGATGTTTATATTGTAGTTGTTGAAAATCACAAGTGTTGCAATTCTGCTGGAGTTTTAGTGGGCACACACACTCACACACACACACAGACACACACACACACACACACTCTCTGTTGATAGACCCTACAGTAGGTCAGGTACCTCAGCTGTAATGAGGGGACAGTCGGTCCCACTGGACACAGTGATTCAGCTTTGTGTCTGCAACTTCCCCTCAACTTCTGTCGATGACTCACCACATCTCCCAAAGTGACAGACATGGAGATAAGCAAATTTGCACACAGTAATCCACATCCTTTATCATTATTGTTTTTTTGTTCTCTGTCTTTCTCCTGGCACACAGTAGCCCTGCCTCGCACTTCAGTTTTCAATCCTAAATTCATCTAAATTCAGCTTTCTTAGCCAAACACTCAAGCCAAGCAATGTTTTTTTTTGTTTTTTTTTCCTGCATCTTGGCAATTTTCTCAGCTCAAATCAGGCACCTCTGTGCAATAAATTTGAAGATGGAGTATCTCCAAAACATGTGAGCAGATCGGCCACCATGGGAAGAGACGTTGCCAGAGATAAGCTTGGCGGGGCCGGGCAGTGTCGCACAAAGTAAATGAAGGCCCTAATTCCATTTGACACTCATCTAATGAGAAGCAAATTTCTAGTATTAGAGTGACAAAGGGGTGCAATAGGATCCACTTGACAGTAATTGCCTGGCAGCCAGTCCACCCCACTTGGCTATAAATCTCTGTGGGATGGATTGGAGAGGAGTAAGCAGTCAATCACAGCAGATTGAGACACTTCAACTGAGAGATCACTTTTCATCTCCTGACTGAAAGCTTCCTTCATGAGAAGGGTGATTACTGCAATACGAAGCTGTCAGAGTTTACTGAATGTTGCAGATGAAAGACTTTGTTTTGTAATTTCAGTGGGAAATAACAATTGAACACTAACTTGCTTTTTAAGCTAAGACTTTTCCCTACAAACACTGGTTTTTGAAAGGCACAATTCTTATTTTAGAGCCCCCTTGCCATTTTCTTCAACAGTCTAACTGTCTATGTGCTTTGTTAGGCTCCAAGACATGATGCAGAGTACAACCCTGTCCTCCTTGGTAGTTCATGTAGATCTTTCCCCCCTAAAACCCCTTTGCCAAACCAAACCTACTTGGGCCTGATGGTGTCAGACGAACACACAGTCAATACCAATGCTTGAATATGGCCAAGTTTAAGAAACCACACATTTTATGTGCTTTTGGACCAAGAACATTGTATTACAGGATCAGGTAATACTTTAAAGCCCCCAAGTGTAGAATATTTACCTCAATATATTATTCTCAAATTAATTTTGACAGCAAAGTATAATGGATGTAGAAAAATAAGACCATCACAGTTAAAATTGGTTTATTCTATGTGCTGCTATTAGTGGGACTCAAGGTGCCCCAGTTAGGTAAGCTTACGTAAGCTGTCACAAAGAGATTGAGACCCTTGAGTCCCTTAGTGGGACCTGAGTGTTGCTGAAGTCAGCAAGTTTCAAATGCTACTAGTAGTAGCTTTAAATATTTAGTTGTATTTGCACATCTTTTATTATAGAAGCCATTTAAGTTGAGGGTTGTTGCTTTGCCTGTCCCTTCCCCACAGGTTTAAAATACATTCCTTGCAGCTCAGTGATGGATCTAATAGATTGGTGACTTCGGGGGCGCCCCGTCTCTTCCCAGGTGTGGGCTGCTGCTGTGACAGCATCTTACCAGCCCATGACAGATGGAGCCTCCCATGCCCGCCCCCAAACTACCTCAGGCTGTTCCTCAAACCTGAGTCGCTCGCAACAAATCACCCAGTGGACGCACAGAGCAAACCCAATAATAAAATGGATGCTTCAGCAGGGGTGGGCCTGACTCAGCATTTTAAAAAGACTGAGAAGCCCTGGCAGCAAAATCAAACCCATGGCCTGGATTGCAGACTGTGGCTGCGGAAATATAAATACTGTAGATGAGCCAGCCATGTCAAGGCAGCCCCCTAGAGCCAAAGTCATCAGTAACCTCTGGAGCCAAAGTCATCAGTAACTGGCTGCTGTTCCCCGACTGCACACTTGCATTGCGGTTGGGAGGAAAGTGCTAGAACCAAGCTGTTGGGGATTTTATGTGTTCAACACACTACCACCGCAGGTATGTGCTACCGAAGTGGAAGAATTGCCTATGGCGGCATGTTATGCATATGTCATGCAGCCATAAATTGAGTGTCAAAACAAAAGCCAAAATAATCTACATAGAGATAAGACTTGGATTGGAAGCTGGTGGGATTGTTCCCTGTGGACTTGGAATCCTGTTCTGGACTGCAATGTTCATCATTTTAAGTCTGCTGATTGATACAGAGCTTTAGTGCAGCTCTCTCCCCACGGCTTTATGAGAAGATGATTACATATCCCATATGAATACCATAAAGCATGACAGAAACTCATTATACTCCAGTTTGTCCGAACAAAACAACTCCCAACACACACACAGACACACAAGCACGCACACACACTCGCCTCTACCCCAATCTCTCCTCATTAAGAGTATTTTTCGAATGGATAGAGAAAATATCTCATCCTTTCCTCTTTTGATCTGTGAGGAAAAACAAAGTAAGGATAGATAGTCATCAGGCTACTGTAGTATCCCTGTTTTCCAGCCTCAGTCAAAGCTTTGCTCTTATCTGTTTTTCAATTCCTCCCATGGCATTCGTTTTTATAACTTTTGTTTTCATTGGGAATTCCAGGGCTTAATTTCTAATCATTACACAAGGGTAGATAAGCTCCCTAGATTTGATGCTTGATGTCTACATACTTAACAATGCTGTGCATCCACGTGGGGAACCGTTTTGGCATGAATATCTTGTAGATAGAACCAGAATTTGTTTTCCCTTTTCCCCTGTCCACAGAATTTTAAGGTCTTCAAGAACATTAAAGTTACTGTTTGTGCTGTTAGGCAAGCTGTTCTTACTCAACTACTGGATGTTAGCAAAGCTGACAAATCAAGTGAGATTTCTTTTCGAAGGTCTTGGGGTGATACTACACTCTAAAATTCCTAATCAAATTATGGTTTGGCTTCAAATAAATGTTAGAGACTGTAATGCTTTTGCCATGAAGCATTTCTTGAAGCACTGAGTGCAGAAAGCTTATTGTACCAGCCTTTGTCCCTAGCTTTTTTCTTGCCATATGTGCTTCGTTTCTTCAAACAACGGAAATCTCCTTTATGTTTAACTCTCCCAGTCCCATTCACTTCCACCTTCTGACAGACTCACACCAAATGAATCATTGATAGTTGATGGACTCAGCACCCTGCCAGGTCCAGAGTTTTGATTTGCCAAGGCTCTGTCTTGGAGGGAGAGGCGGGACTAAACTGCAGCTACAATTGGAGCCAATTGGTGGAGTTGTTGTTGAAGGATTATCAAGTGCATGAGTGACTAGCAAGTTGAATAGCCAGCTAAATACAGTGACAGCCTGACAGTAAGGACGGAGACACTCTCTATGTCCGCAGTACAGCACAAAGCACAGCATGGGAACAAAGACTGTGGGTTAATTAATAGCTTGACCTTGACTGTAGCTACTGTGAATACGGACAGAGAGAGTGAGGAAGATGGTTTTGTCAGTAATGGAACGGAGGCCAGATGAAGACCATCAGCAAGAATAAACTTGTCAAATGAGTTTACATATTAAGACGAAAGTATTTGAGTTGTAATGATGGCTTTTAGCCAGTATTAGAAACATTTTAGGCCAATGTCTTGTCAAGTGTATTAAGAACAATAGCCTAAACCTATTACTGAAGTTTAAAAAAAAATGACGAAACATAAACATATCAAACAATCTATCTGTTTATGTGTTTCTCATTTTGTCCCAATTATTCATAGTTCTTTGCTCCCTGTATTACATAATTACATTATATTAGCATGTTTATGTTTTGAAACACAGTGTACATGCTAACCTTAGCATTTCTTTCTTGATGGTTGTAGCAGTAAGTGCCTCCAGTCACTTCATCAAGAGAGTTCCTTAGCAATAATAAGAGTCAAGCTGTAAAAGCCTATTAGATTTAAGTGCCAATACCTGCATCCCATAGCGTGAAAATGGCATACTGCAAAGGTTGTCAGTGATACAGTGTGTAGGTTTATGTGTATGTTTATAAGTGTGTTCATGTGCCTGCATATAAAAGAGCAGTTGCATGCAAGTAGGTGTCTTCCTCTTCGACTCGATACACAAGTCATTGAAGTGCTCTTTGCCATTTGACATATGTAAAGTAGCATCCTGTAAGTAAAAGGTCTTCATCACTAAGTATGTTGCGGCATTAGTTTTGCTAAGTGTTGATTCAGTGGCCTGTATTCTTTTACGAAAAAACTTTTCTGTCTGTCTGATACAGAGAAGTTTCAGTCTCTCGTCTTTACCCATCGTTGAGCAGGAGAAGGTCTTAAAATGGTTCATTAATTCAAAGGCCACTTCTATCTGAGCACCAGCGCTAGACAGATAATTAAAACACGGTGAGCTCACAAAGAAAAGAATTATTCTCTCCCTCCAAGCCCCCGCTTTTTGCCCCCATTTTGTTACCTCAATTCAGATTATAGTGAGCATTCAGACACCCACACAGAGGATTTTTTTCCCTCTCAAACACAATGCTGGAGCACATTTCAGGTTCTTTCTTTCTTTTTATTAAACCTCACCGCTGAACTTATATTCAGTGTGAAATGAAATTGAGAACATTAAGAAAAGTTAGTTGAGAAAAGTCCATTGATTTGGATAGTGGAGACCGAAAAAAAAAACTGCTATGATAACTGCCTCACCTGTAATCCTCCAAAATCAGTAACACGTTCTATGCAAACTACATCTATAAAGCCATATAACATAATTTATTGTCATATCACTTGACCTTGCAAGGCATGCTAATGCTTTATAATATGGTATGAATGATTTTGTTTTTTGTTTTTTTCACATTGTGCCACATATGTTGCCCCATCCCACATGAGATTATATGACACATTTTATTATGAACATAAAAATGAGCAGTACGCAAGGCTTGGCAGGAGAAGGAGCCCTGAAGAAAGAGCATGGCGCTCAACTACAGGCAAATACCATTAGTCACAATTGTAAAGAGAAGAACAATGCTGTGCGAATCAGATTTACTCATTTCAAGTATATAGTACAGTACAGACTTTTTAATTTCTCATCCTTTCTCACGTGGTACTCAGTTGGTCCAGGTTTACTCAGATGATAAAGTTGTTTGTTTTCGGTTTCAACCTTTAATGCTCTGTCAACTTTTTGACATTTTCTGTCATTACTCTTATCTTTGCTGTTGAAACAAACAATACAAATTAGGGCATGTTTGCTTAAGGTGTAGGAGCAATGGAAATCAGAATTATCATATTATCAGTGAAGACCCCCTGCTGCCACCGCACTGATTAGATCATTTGCATAATTGCATGCTTTACTTCCAAACTAAATAAAATAAATGGAAATACTTTATATTCATTAATTAACCTTTTTTTTTTTAATTAATCTGCTCCTGTAGGTTTGGGCTACTGTCTAGATAGCTTAATGAATAAGTTGACATCTTGAAAAAGCAGAACTGTGGATGAAACCACAACCACAATTTTTTGTAGAATATACTGTAGATTCTGTTATTGATTTCACCAAGGAAATGTGTTATGTACTGAATTTTTGAAAAATATTTAAAAAAGAATAATATGAATTGTTTATACCACACTCTTTTATTTCTGTGATTCGGAATGCCCTCGACTCCAAAACTGTACACACATCACGCAACTGTACACACACCACACAACTGTGCACTGTGTGTGTGTGAGTGCCTGCGGTGTGATGTGAGGCAGTGAGCTGCAGAGGGTTCAGTTCAGCTCTTACACAGCTTCCTTATAGCTGATATGCTCATAGCAGCATAGAGACAAAGAGGACAAACTAGACTTTAAACTAAACTTTATGGAAATATAGCCTCACTTTCCATCTCTTCTTTCTAACATTTGCCATGTTTACTATGCTGCTCATGCTTTGCTGTTTTTTTTTTTCTTCATTCCTCGTTTTTTTTAAAAAACAGAAAGGCCGCTCGATGTTCCAGGTTCTCTGTGGGTGTTAAGCTTAGCGAGAAGTGGATAATGATTTGTCAGTACATGGGGGTGAATGTTTTTGCAGTGAGAAATGGAAAGAACCGTCTTGCTCTTGCCTTAACCTTTGAATTGATGTCAGTACTATCCAATCTCATTGGGTAATTAGCCTCTGGTCATTGGTAAAATTCTTCTGAAAAGTTCTGTGATTTGTGAGAATCTGCTGATACGTTCTGCTGGAGTGAACGGTGTGTGCTCAGCCTTTGGCTCTGACAGTGAGACTGCTCAGCCATATTACCACAATTTTTAGAGCATTTCATTGTATCTCGGTTTTTCCACTCTTGGATGCACAAGGCGTGTTTTTTCACAGAAGCAATATTTCACACGGGTGTCATAATGGACTGAGTGCAACGCCTCCCAAGCGTTAACACCCGATTCACGTTAATTCAGCGTTTGTCAAAACTTTGATTCGTTTTCCTCTCTTTTCCCTTTCCCTGCTAACCCACAGGAAACTATTCAATGTGAATTTACACTAAAAGGGATTTAGATGTCACATGCTAATTACCTAAACCTCCACCTGTCAGCCTTAGACTAATGAGTATTTAACACGATTGCGGGCAGCTTAAGGTAGGTTGAATGAGTGCTATTTAAGGCAGTTGTGGAAATGTATTTGCTGTGATGTATTAGAAGGAAGATATATAGATAGATAGATAGATAGATAGATAGATAGATATTGATAAACTGTATGTAGATTTTTACAGATAGATATATATATCGTGAAAACCTTGTAACTCCTCTTGGTGATTTTCATGTTTTAACTTCAGTTGAATTTTAGCTTCAGTGAGAAGTTGACCAGTAATCATCAGGGTGAGCATGTATATTGGCTATATAACAAATACACTGCGCTCCAGTGAGCAAAAGCTATGTTTTGATCTCACTGAGACAGCAGAGAAACAGCCACTCACATTAAAAGCCCTCCAAATTTCCCCAGCCAGCTACATGATGTAAATAAGTTAAACAAAGTATGACCTCTTCACTATAAGTCATGCTGTATGGAAAGGTCTGCTTTTTTTGTCAGCAAAAATAACTAATGCACAGACACTAATGGAATAAAAAGTATTCATAAAATATATCCCATGTCTGGGTTGAAAAGTTGCTGCATAAAAATTGCTTAAACCCTCATATTGGCCCTTGTGTGACTTTGAAAAAACGCATCAGGGAGTCTTAATTTGTCCAATATGGCATTCTTCTGCATGTGCTTTGCAATGCAGCGGGCACATGGAATTGGTTTACTTTTATCCCGGTGAAGTCATCTGTCATTTTGAATTAATCTGATCTCTGGATTAATGATATGATATGAATGCTCTATCTGTCTGAATAGAGTATGATTAAAGTTACACAAAGTGAAATCATAGTTTGTGCAGTCCTTAGAATATGACTCAATTCAGGCTATCTAACAGCAAATGGGGTTAAATTGCAAAGTAGTCACCATTGTGATGACTCAAGTGAAGATTTGATATATATACAGTTGAAGATATTTTCAGACGTTTGAATCATGAAGTCATTCTACCTGTTTTCTTTGATAAAGCGAAGGATTTCAGCAACTGCATTGCAGTGTGTGTCTGCCAAGAGACACAAGTCCCAATGATTACAGTGTTCAAGCCACAGGCTTAGGAATACAATTGAGCAAGGAAGTTTAATCTCTCATTTGTGAGAATTAATTTATGGAAAGGAATAAGCTTCCTAATACCAGCCTCTTGTACATATATTTGCAAATTAAAAACACTGAGAAGCATTTGAATTGTATCTGAGTATCTGTGTCCATAACATTAACATGCAACATCAGACATGATTTGATTCCATGTTTGTCCCCAGAATTCATGTAAATGTACAGGGACACCAAATGGTGCCTACAGCTGCACATTATGTTAATGCTGTTCCATCAAATCATGTTTGCTGTTGTGAGCATGTAATGATAGTAGATCAAACATCTAATAAACATGGAGTAGGCACTCAAGACTGACTCTGGCGGTATTGCATTCAGTATGTATATCACATCAAGTAGGCTAAGAGATGGGCAAACCCTGCTGAGGCTGCTTTTAATCCATAGCATTAATAGAAATCCAAAGCTCTCTTTCCAGCATGAAGACTGGATGCAGAAAATCCTAAAACTTATGAACTGCTACTTGTTTTTTGTTTTGTTTTGTTTTTTTTTCCTTTTTTTGAGTCTAGCAGGGCTTTCACATCTACATGAAGAAACCCCGCAGAGTTATATGCAAGTGAAAAGAAACATATTTCCCCCCACAGTCTTTCAGAAATTACTTCTTTTCCTTTTTTGCATAAAATGACTGTTTATGCCGTAGGGGCATAGTCAATGAAAGGTCAAGCCTCATGTGGACGAATAAAAATAGACCAACACAGACAGCTGAAGTTGAAGTGGGTGTTTTTTGAACTTTTTATTCATTCAAAAGAGAAAATGCAACTACCGGTTTGATTTTCATAATGCAACCTGATGATATCAATCAGTATGAAGCAGTAGGGTTAAAGGATAAGTCTTAGGGAGCAAGATTTTAGAAAGAGACGAGCATCTGTCAGGTGCAAATCAATATTTGTTGCGAGATGAACCTTTGACAAGAAATGCAAATGGTTGCTCAGCAGTTTTTATCATGCTCTAAATGTTTAATCATTTGTCACATCTGGAAGTGGGAACTAATGGTCTTTCTGGATAAACTCCATCACCACTGCGTGTTCATCTTGTTTATGTGACAGGCAGAACTTCAAATGCTGCAGACTGTTCTTCTTTTAGTGGCTTTAACCCATCAAAGTGATTGGTAACCCAGCTGACGTTGTAGCATCAAATGGATACCACACAGTAGAGCAGCATGAGTGTGGAATGCTGGGGATTTACAGTAAGATATTATCACATTTATAAAGTATGACTACAGCAGAATGTAACATGAACTTTGCCAGGTTCAAAACTTTGGCTGGGGAAGAAATAAACCTTTTGCCATACATCTTTTTTTTTTAGCATTCTTTTAAAGTGAAACACACTAAAACACTTTGCAATTTTTTTTTCCAGCTGAAAATCATTGTATACGGTCATGAGTGCAGCTTGCCAGTCTTGTTAATAATCCTGACCTTAGAGAGTGAATATGACACATTTTCATATTTGTTGGTAATATTAGGTAACGGTGTACAAATGATGTACTAGCAAGCATATACTTCACTTAGGAATCGGATATAAAATTTGAGGTAATGTCATTACTAATGATGTTCAAATATAGAAATATATAGAAAAAAAATAGTAACTTATTATTGTTACTTAATCATTAACTTGTTTGTTAAGGCGTATAAACTTTTACTAGTTTTAAGTGTTACTATAATTTCTTGAAAGATGTTTTTTTTTAATATATGTATTTTATTTGTGTATTTTTTATGAATATTTTATATGTATATTCATGAAGACTATGTATTTACTTCAACTATTCACTTGACTGTTGGATGGAAACATATCTAGCTGCACCACACATTAAAGACCTCACATCACCTGAAGTTAAACTATAAACATCTAGAAGAAGATTAGTTTGGCTTTTCCTTTAAGACATTGTGACTCATTTAGTTGATGATCTTACCATCTGTGATCAATAGTGTCTCATTCTTTTTAAAGTCTCCTTTCATTCACCTTTCTTTTAAAACTGAACGGCCTTCATGTTTGTACTGGGAGAGATGAGTTGCACTGCACCCTGCGTAGGGGAGACATCAGATTCCCACCGCAGTAGAAGTAATATCATTCAAGCATTAATCTTGTGAATGTGACACAGTTTTATTTCAGTGTGATAGCGGTTACTGCAACACTGAGACTTTGACTGAATGCAGCATGATAAGCATTATAGGTTCTGGAAAGGTTGCAGTTTTCACATCGGGGAAGACATTATCATTTTAGTAGGTCTGACTCATAAATAGTACATGGAGCTGCATACTCTGCATTTTGTCTTCTGTTTGTTGGGCTGTTAATGTCATCTTATTTTAGTGGATAGATGGCTGTTAAAGGGAACTTAAGTTTTTTTCATCAAATAACAACATTGGTTAATCTTCAGCACAGATATTTTGACTACTTATCATTAATTATTTTCACTCAGTTCTTTCTTTTCTTTAGTGATAAATAGCTAGTCTCATGTACCTCCCAAGTATGAATGTTTCATGATTTCAAATTGCCACTTTTTCAGATGAATTAAAAGTAGTTTAGTAATTTATTAGTGCATTTTTTGTTTCATTCACACTCCTTATTCTCAAATGGCTCCAGTGTATCACTGACCAGTTCTTTGCCATAATGTTTTGCTCTTTGGCTATTTGGTGCAGTATCTGTAATAATAAATGCCCGCTGGTTGCCTGGAATAATGGTGCTCTTACTCAAGATTAGACCCAGCAGAGCGGTATGTAAGTGGATGATATGCTACAGCATTAAAAGCCCCCTATTCGTTCATTACCCGTGTGATTGTTATTGATCTGCCAGTTTCAGAGGGCTTTGCAGTTGCAGAGAACACGGCCCAACATGCGATACATCACGGCGCCCAGATATGCTCTTATAGAAAATATTATGATCTGCCTTTCTGTATGGAATTTCAATGGCTTTGTGTGTGGATGTGCATTATTGTGATTGATGGGAAGGGATTCAGGGTGAAATCTTTTTTCTTTTCTTTTTTTTGTATTTCAGATGTTTTTCAAATTAAGGGATAAAAGGGCTGGTGGAGGGAGAGAGGTATACTGGAGCATATAAAAAAGAACAAGATAAATCCTGGCTGTTGGGGAGTGTTTGGTCAGCAGAATGTTACAGTATGCATGCTTTGGATGTGATTGAGTTGCACGCAGCTGCATGAATTTCAGATTATGTTTAGCTATTAGCATACATCTATATTTTATCTTTGTTTTGCAAGTGAAAAGTTACATATCATGTCAGGTTAACTGTGAACACTGCTCTTGCATAGTAACAGTCTCTAAAGCAACCATAAAAGTTTCAGTTTCCTTAATGCTACTTCTGTTACCTGGTCATTGCAGATTTCTGAAATTGAAATCAAAAATCTTGGCCAAAGGTTCCTCAGCTCTTTGTCTGTGCATGCTGACTCGTCCATCCCTCTGTGTGTCCTCCAGGAGGCAGCAGGGGAGAATGCAGGAGTCCACGGCCCAGCAGAGGACAGGAAGGAGAAAGTGCCCAGCCCCCACCTCAGCCAGCTGGTGGTCCTCACTAACAGCGGGACCCTCTACGGTCTGGCACAGAGGGTGGTGGCCACCGAGTCTCTGTAAGTACTCTCTAGCAACAGCAGTCCAGCAAGCCACAAATAATTACTATATAACAATCTACTCTGCATATAATTACTATAACTTGGAGGGTTCTTCTTCCTTCTGCACCCAAATGCAATTTAACAGCTGATTTGTAGGAAAACACAAAGCTGTTTTAGAAAATAAGAAATCACAGCTTCTTCACTTGGTGAATGCCTGCCCCATATCGTCACTTGTGTGTCCTGGCCATGTGATGTAACTATACAGTTATGTTCACTTAGAGAGGTAGTTTCACCGCTCACTGCCTCGCCGCAAGGAGGTCTTAAATTCATTAGGTGGTGTTACACAGCCTGAGCCTCAGAGACCTACCTGCATAGTATGTGGGTGTGTGTGTGTGTGTGTGTGTGTGTGTGTGTGAAAGAGAGAAAGAGAGAAAGAGAGAGAGGGAGACTGTGACTCATTATTCTCCATAAATAGAATTTCTGGATATCTCCCTAGTTTGTCATTTTGCCTTATACTCTCCCAATCAGTCTTTCTGTCGCTCACTCACTCACTCACTCATAAATTTTCTCTCTCCCTCCTTCAAATTTCACTCAATCTTGCCTCTGCATCACTCTCTCCCCCCCCCCTCTCTCTCTCTCTCTCTCTCTCATTCACATAGATACAAACACACTCGCATACATAATTAGGCCAAACAATCATTGGCGTTGGCACTTCTTGCCAAGTTGGACTCGGAGAAGTCTGCAGTCTACAGCGACTTTATGAAACTGCTTATGGGTGTCTGTAAGCCAAGAGCCCAGATGACTCCAATGCAAAACCTGCTGAATGGGCTAACGCTCTCTTAGATAAAGTTTTGCATGGATCGGAGGCAGGCAACAAGCTGAAAAGAAAGAATAATGAAAGTAAAAGAGCAGGAAAAGTGCAGAGGTGGAGAAGATACAGTATATCCTTGGTAAAGTTTGAAAGGACAAGATCCTCTGGGGAGGAAAGAGACAGACTTGTGCTGGGCATAACTGCATCGAAAGCTTTATTCTCTGAAAGGGAGCTATTAGCAATGGCATTAGCTGTGTAGCACCTCCGACATGTTCCCAATATACCATTTTTAATATTGCCATTACTTCTCTGAGGATCTTGAAATAACAGCTGCTCACGGTTTCACACCTCACTTACACCCACTAAAATGGATCTTTAGGGGCCTCTGAGCACAGATCAAAGATGATAGGGTGCCGGAGATAAGGAGCTGGGTAAAGTGCCGCTGTCGCTGTTGGCCAAATGTTGTATTTATACAAGCGTGACCAGATAACTGTGTAGAGTGCGCTTGTTTCACGCTACGCCATGTCTCCGAGGTAAACACAAGCCGTTCCAGCGACTGTTAATGTGATTTTCTCAGGTTCATAAAAAGAACAAATGTATTTGCACTAGGCTCATTTGAGGGTGTCTGGCTGTGCTTAATGTAGGGTTCACAGGTTTAGTGTTGCTCAGGCAGCTTTTATTAATTCTTGGTGTTTTTACTCTAAGGATGTCTGGCTGGTCCCCAAATACGCTTACAGATGTTCTATTTATGGAACCATCAATTTGGCCAGTACTTGAACTGAACTCCCCAACACATTTGTCTGCCGTTAATTTACAAAGCACCCTTGGTGTGTGTTTTCAGTTACTCGCTTGGAAGCAGCCATGCTGTGGAAAAAGCACATATTGACATCTCTTGTCTTGATGAGTCACTCATGTGATGATCGTTTTGGAAATTGCATACGCATACATTTATTCCTCTAGTTGTTGCTGTAATACTGTAAAATCTGAACAGGGGAGTGCTTTTACCAAAATCTAAAACAGCATTTTGTTCTCTGGTCTGATGGTTTTAATATCCATTCATCATCTGATCCTCTTGCAAAAGTCCCTAGCTAAACATCCTGCCAATTTATATTCTGCTCCAACTCAGTTACATTTTCATTCATCCAGATTATTTAGCAGCTGATTATGGGGCAGTAAGAGCTCTATTGGGAACCCATGCAAGGTGGGTGTTCAGAGGGACAAGTTAGTAGTTTTGTGTTCTTAAATTACAGTGTCCATTATTTGCCCTTAGGTGGCACTTCTGGTGGTGAAGAACCATGTAACTGCTTTAATTATGGACATGTCAGTGTTTCAAACAACCATTTCAGTGCAGTCTGTGAACAACAGCATTGCACATTGTCATCCTGTTATATACTGAACTCTGTATGACTTTCTGTTTGTTCCATAGTAGATTTAATCAGTTGTGGTGGTGTTGAACAGGGACATTAACAACCACATAATGACTATTCCAGGACTGGAGGTGGAAATCCCTGTAAAGGCCAAGAAACAGTAGTAGAAAGAAACTGCTAAGTCAGCCACACTGTACTGCAGCATTCACACCAGTTAAACTCAACCCTGAACTTCAGCCCAGTCAAACAAACTTGTTCCCTCAAATTCTATTAAGTGTACAGTAACAAGTCAGAGCCATCGATCAGCCCGAGTCAAAAGGTCTGCATTTAGTCGGAGCTGGATTCACAGTGCAATGGGGTTTTACTTCTGTCCACATTGATTTTTTTTGTCCCGTATTTCTCCCTCTGCTACTCGGGTTGCCCTCAGTATTTTTCGAGCATAATTGAAATGCAGTCAGTGTAAAAAGTGCTGCCTGATTTGTTGGTCTTAAAGATACCATGCCTTGTTAGCTGAGATTTAAAGATCTGGAAATCAGAAGTGATTTTCAGAATGTGCATAATGGTCACAGATTGAAGGCAAAGGGCAATTTATGTTGTGGTCACACTTGGGTCACTTCAACTAGATTACATTAGAGTGAAACCAAAGCCTTTACACTGTGTATTCTTCACTCTTCCTTACCAAGCCTGTCGTTGTGGGAGAAAGGCTGAGCTAGAAGGTCAGAAGTGTTTTGGTTAGAGCGTTAAATCTGCATGGCCTGTTGAAGGATGACTATAAACATTTCAGTTGATGCACTGTGAATCTCTAACTGCAGTTTTGACAGTTGCTCATATTCAGGCCCTCAAACCAAACTCAATCAAAGGTTAATGTCAGCTCTTGTAAAAAGATGTTTCACTCATAATCATGCAAAAAAAATATGTCATTCACTACTGTTGTTCCACACAAAACATTTTGCAGACTGTACACCCCCACTGCTCTAAATTGACTGTCTGTGTGTGTTCCCAGTGTGTTTTTGGCCGAACAGTTTGAGTCCCTGCAGTCCCACCTGGACACCATGATGCCTGCCGCCAAGAAGCCCTTCCTGCAGCAGTTTTATTCCCAGGTACACTTTATACAGTGGAGTCTCATCTCTAACGTCACTGTGCTTCAACAGATAACTGTTGTTCATGTTGTCACTCTCAGCTAGCGGGAGGGTTGTGCCATGTGTCTAAGTATCTTGATACCTAACCTTTCATTATCTATTTTACCTGCAATGCCAAAGACTCTGAAATACTGTGTCATAGGCTCAAAAGTACTGTAAGAATCACAACTCATTGTCCGTACCATAGAGCAGTGGTTCTCAACGTGGGGTCCGGGGACCACCAGGGGTCCTTGAGGAGGTTCCAGGGGGTCCCCAGCAAATTGATAAAGTGTTAAACTTCAACATTACTTCACACAAAGTTAACACAATTAGAGAATGTAGAAGAATGACTTTTTTGATCATAGTTTCACTGTTATCTCTCTACCTACAATACAGATAGTCATGGAATTCTGGACAAAATCATATCTAACAATAAAAATATTCTCAGATTTGGGTCCAAGAGACACTCTCTCATCAAATGGGGGTCCGTGGCCCTAATGTGTAGTAAATTAGGAGTTCCTGATATGAAAAAGGTTGAGAATCACTACCATAGAGCAACGTGTGCTGGTTATTTTGTTGTATGAAAAAGAACCATCCCATTATCCAGAAGAGTATAATGACAAGACAGACTGTTATGAGTTGACTAGCTTTGTTTGTTGATAGTTGCTGGTTGAATATCTGCCAGTTTGTGTCATTAGCGAGCTTCTGCAGCTAGGATGACTCCAAACTTTGAATATTAATCAACAAGTAGTTTTCATGGTTCATGAGTGTGGTGTCATGGATGCTACTTAGTATTGTGATACTTGGTCTAATATAGTAGCAAAGGTAAACTTGTGATACTGTTCAGCCTGTAGAGTATGGCGTTTTCTGTCTGTTCAACCCTGATAGATGCTCTAGCAAGAGAAACATATTGATTCTTTATTCTATCCAACACATAACACAAGGATAATGTCTTGGATTTGATATTCTACCTACAAATGTACCTCTGCCATTCACCCATTCATTTGTACCCATCAGTCTCACTTCTACTTGTCTTAAAACGGTCTGTTTCTCCTGAGACAAATGACTATGTAACTGAAACCTCGCATTCAGTCCCATTCTCAATCAACAACAGAGAAAATCGTCTGTCACTCATAACCACACAGCCGCTTCTCCTAGTCTGTCTTTTCTGTCCACTCGTCATTTTACATATTCCGCTACAGAGACAGGTCTTTTTTCACAAAGCATCAACTGTCATGTCTTATGATTCCACTCTTAGAAATGTCATTACAATTATATTGTGTAATCTTTACATTACGTTACCCACTCAACCAAGCCAAACCTTGACTTAATAACCCTTTCTGCCTCCTCGCTATCTACTGCTCGCATAACATTCACAAAAACATGTCGAATAAAATATACATATTCTTACATTTTCTCCCTTCCTCCTCTCTCAGACGGTGTCTACAGCCAGTGAGCTGCGGAAACCGATATACTGGATTGTGGCGGCCAAAGCCATTGACTACGAACAAATGTTGCTCCTGATGGCCGGAGTTAAATGGGACATCAGGGAGATAATGTCACAGCACAATGTGTACGTGGATGTCCTATTAAAGGTAATGATGCGCAAGAAATGCATAGGTGACTGTTGATGTGTTGTACTGTAGGTGAATAGTTTAAAATACACTCACAAACAGTGAGTGGATACAAAGGTTCTGGGTCTTGAAATATTATGAGATAGAAAGACTGTGAAGACTGCAATAAAAATGTGACATGTTTCAAGACAAATGTAAATTGGCTACTGTATGCTTGATCCTATGGGATCAGGCATAACAGCTTTCGCCCACGTTTCACTGAGATAACGTGGTCATCTCCCCATCAAGATCGTTAGTCATTATTAGTGACAGCCTCATTATGCCTCTAAAACTAGACGGCTTGTGAGTTAAATATAAATGAAAAATATTGAAGCGGTCTCAGAATAGTGGTATCCACATTTATATCTTTTCGGTTCAATCTAAGTCAAAGGATGAGTTCAGATTTGTCTGAATGTTCATACAAAACACAATAAGTAAAACACAAATCTTGTACCTGCAATGGAAATTTCTCAGCTATTGGGAATTTTCCTCACATAGGCTTTGTGATGCACATGTGAAATACAACTCAGGTTATCCCTTTAAAAAACATTTTTTGTAGCTCCAGCTGGGTCTTCTACGACCTTTGATTTCTTGCAACTTTCAGACCCCTGTCAAGATCTCAGTTTGAAGTTTCATCTAATTGTTGTCCCTCATGAGTTAAAATACATTCGGGGACCTTTGATATCAATTATTTGGGAGGGGATGAATAATTCACACGGATGAGCTTTGGAGAGTCGAATGCAGATCTTCCCTGAAGTTCAAGCTTTGTTAAAGACATTTGAGCTCCACCGTCCCAGAAGTATTTTTGAGGAGACTTAAAGTTTTCCACCAAATGTGTATCTTTATTCATGCTGCCCACTTAACCCGGCATGCATTTTGCATGGGGGGTGGACACGTGGCACAGGTTTCACGCCTCTGACGCATGGCGACAGAAAGGTCTCGGTGAAGCCGATGGGCTCACCGCTCACTGCTGAATCATGAGCAGGCTCTTATTTGCTAGCTCAAAGCCCAGAGAAATCCCCATATATGCATAAGCATGTCTTGGGAAGCTGTGTCAGTTAAGTCTCATGAAAGCTGTGGCAGTACAAAAAAAAACCTGCACATCCAATTACAGGGAAAAAGTCCCTGCTAATGAAAAAAGAACCCAAGTTCACCTTCTTGGATTCGTGAATGGCTCACAGATGTTTGACTGGGTCTGGCAGCTCTGCAATTAAGCTGCCTATAAGCCTAACTAATTTAGCTTATAAGCTAAATTGCCTAGGGGCAAGAGTCTGGCTCACTGGCTTGGTTTAAATGCGTTACCATGTCAAAATGGTGTAGCTGATGGACTAGTGCCACATTATTAGACACAATGTGGTGCGTATTACAACCCACGATACACTTTTCTTCAGCAGCACGTGCTGGTAGTTCTCTCTGCCAACCTGTCAGATATCATCATACTATAAAGCAAGGAATCTCTGTCTGTCTGTCTGTGTGTCCGTCGCATATCTCGAGAACCTGCAATTTGGACACGCGACATGGGCACTGCACTAGTGTATATAAATTCTAGTATGGGTAATGATTGACAAGGGTATACTTGGGTATTTTGTTGTACTGCACACAGGAGAATATTTTATTCATGAATTCAGGTTGATCAGTAGCATTCAACATTGGCACTGATTTGCATATAAATTGGCAAGGAAATGCAGGAGCCTCAGAATGACTTCATTGACAAAATGCTTCATTCAAAAACTATTATGGGACTGTTTTGTGAATGAAAAGACATTTCATTCTTGCTGGTTCTTGTGGTACAAAAGTAATGTTAGTTGTGTACGCCTTGAAATTCAGGTTCATTTTTTAATAAGATGCATTTTGAATTAAAGTCATCAGACAAACGTTTGCGAACACACACAAACCACAACCCTCTCTTGGGGCACATTTACCACATTTATGTGCATTCCTGATGCACTGCAATTTGCTCCCCTGAAAAACAGCGACATAATATCATAATTGCATAATTTCATTCATAATTGAACATTTCAGAGAGAGAGCAACAAGCACACATCATGTGTTTGGCATAACTGAAACTCCTATCCATCATGTCAATTGAGAAAGCATGCAAAGTTTTTGCGGGCCTTTCTCTGAAGCCCTCTGGGTTTCCGAGGAGTGGTTTTTGCATCAACAAACAAAAAGCAGCAAAACATGGCACATGTAGCTCTTGGCCACTTGCGACCAATACATCTTTGTGTCCAGCAGTCAGCAACTTCCTCTGGGAGTATTTTCTTTTTTCTTTGGGTTAAAACATAAAAGAGAGAATGTTGGGTGGCCAGCTGTAACAACACCCCCATAAATAATGCCTTTTTCACTGGAGCATGGAAGCCATTTTACGGCAAGAAACAGTGGGATATCTGCAATATAGAGATGCTACATGAGGTAAAGGTCACCAAACATATGATGTGTTCGAGGTGCCCAAGAGGCTTTGCTGACTTTGAACATAAATGCCTAGATGCAAGTTACATAGTAAATGAATGTGTCCACCCAGCTATTTAATAATATAAGTTTCAATTAGAGAAATCCACCCTGTCGATTCATGAATGTGCTTAACCTTGTTTTTTATTTCCCTTCGCAGGAGTTCGAGCAGTTTAACAAGCGGCTGGGTGACGTGTCGAGACATGTGCGCATCCCCCTGCCTGTGTCCAACGTCCTGTGGGAGCACTGCATCCGCTTGGCCAACAGGACGCTTGTCGAGGGGTAAGAGAGTCACTGAACAGTTTCTCAGTATCAAGGGCATCTGTGCAGCCTGGCATCATATCGGCATATCGTCTTTCATCCTTCCATGGGCGTGCATAGAGCTTAATGAGGGCAGGGTGCTCAGATGACAAAAAATGGCATTTGTCACACACACACACACACACACACACACACACACACACTAACATATACACACACACACACACACACCACCCCTGCCTTCTTACAATGACAAGACAAACAACTCCAATTAAGTCACTTATTTATTTTTAACACAAACAATAGCTAAACATTTAACAAAAACAGATTGAAGTATTTGCATAAACTGTTTGTTGATTTACCGATCTGCTTGCTTGCTTCAGCTTATTAAACTGTCATTTCATTGTTTTTTTTTTACATTTTTGTTTCATCTTTCATTTCTTGTTTCTTAGTAATGGTTTTCTTGCTGCCGCGTCCCTGAATTAACAAATTAGGATATTTCTACTGAATGGCCCTTAATTGACAGAACTGCTTGGCTAAAAGTGCTAAGTACTTAAGTGCTATAAAATGTCTATGAAACACACACTCCTCTCTTTCTCTCTCTTTCTCTCTCTTTCTCTCTCTCTCTCACTCACTCACTTTCACACACATACACACACACACTTACACACAAACAAGCATCAGGTACATTTTTTCCCTGTTGTTATTCCAATGTCTTGCAAAGCAGAAAAGGGGCTGTACGACTCTTCGCCAGTGGTTCGTAGAAATCATCAAGCTTGCTATCTGCATTATCGTAAAACTTAACTTGAATGGAAAATATGCCAGTACTAAAGCCATTATTTGTAGTAGGCTTTGTTGTAGGCTGCGACAGACACGGCTCTACAGTTTGTAAATTCATAAACACAGGAACACAACAGCATTCTTGGTCATAATTTGTCAACTAAGATGCTCATAATCGTTTTGTAGCCTAATATTGACTACAGGTCTGCACTGTGTGTAACTGTGAGCATGATTACCTAGCTTGCTTGCTTGACCACCCATTACAAATTTACATTTCAACATAAATGATAGTTATATAATGTACTTATTCTCACTGATTTTCCTCAATTGCTGCGATGAGTCTGCCGAGAAAGTTGGAGGTCAGAAAATATTAATTGCACGCCTCTCATCTGTCGGGAGCAGGCGGGCGGTGTGTGTAGCAGGGGCATGTGATCAGAGCCAGCGAGCGGCACACACTGTTCTCTCCTACTCTCTCTGTATCAGCCGGTGCCTCGCCAACGCAGCGCGGCAAGCAGCGTGTGTTGTGCTCACACACGGCCGAGTGCAGCCAGCAGAATGCGAGATGGCAAGGTGACGGCATGAGAAACGGCATTTATTTCCCAAATTCTCAAGGTTATCTATCTAGACGAAAATAAAAACTGAGTGAATAAGAAAAATAAAGAAACGGCACACAGAGAGGGCGCTTCTCTTAGAGAGGGCAAGCACTGGTTGTGGTCTGTGTGCAAGTGCCTGCGTCCTTCATTGAATATTTGATAATAGAATGGTATAACAACTCTCTGTTTTACCTGTGGAGTACGTTGACTCATCACACCTACAAGTTTTTCTTGGATAAAGTAGCGGAAAAGTTTTCTGTGTTGCATTTTTGTATTTGGTTCATTTAGGTTCACATTGCCCAATTACAAGCAAACCAGGGCTTGCAAACAAAAGTCACATGGACTCACAAGGAGGTCAGTTACTGGACAGAGTTTTGGTGACCTGTCATCCCGCAAGTCTAGAGGTTTTGGTGGCCGGGGAGGAATAAAAACAAATCTGATTGCAGTCCCTGTAACTTAATGCATGATGGACTTATCTGTGCTCTTTGTCATAATCAACGTTCTCTGGTGTTCCAGATAAGAACACATGAAGAAATTCTTGAATATGTGGTTGAATCAGCGGAGATTGCGGTTTGTCCTCAGTTCATTTTCTTAAACTAGGCTTTCCAAGCATGAGTAACATCCATCTCTTTATATCCATAAAACCACATGTTTTGGGGTTGTTTCCTCCACTGGTCTTGGTGTGGTTATTTGGTGCGTATCCCAGTTCGAATGGCCTTGTTCTCGGCTGCCAAAATGATCCCAACTAAAGGAGTATAAGCTCCAAAGTTCAGTTAAACTGCTCCAAACATGCTTGGCGTGAATGCGCCCTTACTGTACAGTATTTCAACCCAAAATGAAACAGGTATCATTTTGTGCAAATAATACCCATTGGATAGTGGTTCCTTTTTGATTAAATGCACAGAATTGTTTAAAAGTCATCCCTAAGATGGCCAGCATCTTAAAATCATTTGAATATAACAATTATTCATAGTTTCTAATTATAGTAAAAGCCAAAGTCAGCAATTACAAGTTATTGTTTTTTTTTTCTTTTTTATTGGATGGTTCAGCAACTGGCTATTCAAGATGCATAATCACCAGCTGGAATGCTACTGGACGATTCAGCACTGCGGGCGGAAAAACAAAATCTGCAATCACAAACACTGCTCATTCAATTATAGTTCACAGCCGCACTCCATCACTCCAGAATATGCTAATACCTGTGGAATAGTGGTTTTATTTTTTGGAGATTCGGAAGGTGTGGAAATTTAAGTTTACTCGTTCATCTCTTGTTTTGACGTCTTAAGCCTTTTTGGTGGAGAAGTCCTCGGTACTCCCAGGTCATGGTCGTAAATACAGACCCTGAGCTTGTGTCATGTACCGAACAATTCTGCTGAGTTATTGCATCAAAAGTGATTTGGAGCCTCCCCCTCTCATCCCTCCTGTCTTCCCGGGAAAGCCTACGGAGACACTGACTGGGGGGAAAAAGTTGTATTTCTCTCCTCTTTCTTTCTCTCTTTCTTTGTTTTTTTTTTTCTCTCTCGATGTTTATCCGTCAGTTGTTTGAACATCTGCTCATCGTAAATTAGAAAAGAAAAATTCTTTCCGAAGCGTGTTGTCAAGCACCATGAAGAACGGGACGGGGGGGGGGGGGGGATTGCCGAGATAACAAAACGGGAGACTCTGTTGCCTGGTTCCGTTCGACTCCTCCCCCAAGACAGCCACTCTAAATTCCTGTCATCTCCCTCTCATGCTGGCAGCCCTCTGTGCCGCTCGATCGTTTCAGCTTCGGCAAAGACCCGTCGGGGAATTGTATGACACCGGCCACTCACGTAAACCCCCAAAACGCACTTGACACATCCCTCATAATGCACTTCCGCACCAGCTCCCTTGTAAGCGAGCGCGATGGGCTGTGATAGGTGACAGTGTGTTTTCTCATCTCTCGCTCCCTTTCCGTCTCTTGCCGAGTGTAGGTGTGCGGAGAGAATGTGTGAAGTAGGTTTTTAGATTGAAGGTGTGACAATCCCCTATGATCAGACGGATCGGGGCTGCGAGTGGGGAATATGGGAAGAGCACAGGTGCAACAGCAACACTCAGTTGGACTCTACAGTGTGGTGATGAGGTGAGAAAGTAACACAGCTGGCAGTCGGCGTTAGTTTGCATGGCATTTGTGCATACAGATGTCGAAGCATTCCAGTACTGCTTGATTTGTACAGGTTATATGTAGGTGGAGTATTTGGTAGGGTTGTGATGACTGGGTTGGGTTAAAGTGTGAAGTGTTTAAGTGCTTGTGCGAGTGTTTTAAGAAAGAGGAAGAACATTGGACATTATGCGGTAAGGCTTGCCCTCACCCACTGAGGGAAGGCGTTTATCTGGCCGTACATCCGCTAAGCACTTTTCTCTCCGTTGCGTAAGAGAACTTTTGAACCCTTCCAAATGAACAAATGGCCCATTAGGATTGTGTGATGCTACTGTAGGTACTTTTAGCTGCAGTGTCACAGGCTCTCCTCTTCCTAAGAGCCCTGTCTGCCTGGTTGTCCCCCCCTCTCTCCCTTCCCTCTGTGACAGTGAGTCGTCATATTTGTTTATTTGTACTCTGGTTTGCTCAGTCTGTTATTCCCGTCTCAGTCCAGCGCTCGTCTCTCCTGGAGCTGGAGACTCAGAAATGTTCTAATTCTAATCCAAGGCCGCAAAACGCTCAACACCAAACTCTGGCAGGTTTGACAAGCGTAGGAGAGAGAGCAGGAGAGAGGATGAAGGGCAAAACAGAAGAGAGGGAGAAAAAGCGAAAGAGAGAATATGTGTATGTAAGTGTGAGAGAGAAAGGGATGAGTTTGGTTCTCTTTCTTTTACAGAAAGCAGGTACCTGTCTGTATGGCGGTTTGCTCTAAATATGGGTGTCGGCAGCCACTGATCTGCCGGTGGACAGCGTTCCCCTCTGCCAAACACACACACACACACACACACATACAGTGACAGAGGCACACACACTTAAATACATGTATACTCTGAGGCTCAAACCTGCATTCACTTTTACTGACACACCAGAACACAGGCAGCTGTGTGCACCTCCCTGGCTTACTCTTGAATGACTCTCCCCATACGCGTGGCACACACACACACACACACACACACACACACACACACGCACACACACAGTGCACCATTAGGACAGAGGCTGCCTAGAGCCACAGTGCGACCAGAATTAGGATTGATATGTGTCCTTTAAAGGATAATTCCAGTTATTTTGAACCTGGGCCTTATTTTCCCAGAAGAACAGGATTCTGTTGCTTCAGCTTGAAAGCGTTCACGTGTTTTACTCACTGGAACGCCCACACCCAAAGTCATGTGTATTTATGAATTCAAAATTAACCATAAACAAACTGCAGCTGATGTTTCTCGCTTTTTGCAAGTATGGTTGATTGTATTAGTGTGAGCATAACTGATAATTTAGATCTTTAATACCGCGGACTGCTGACATCGGAGGACGCGCTGCCATGTTTACTGCTGGTGTCGACACACAAATGCAATTTGTGACGCCAGGTGGGAGATAATGGATCCTGCAAGAAATCCCACATATCCTCCTTGTGATCGGCACTAGCAGGTTGATGTGAATGGGTTTTCGCAGTTAGCAGTTCATAGAAATATCTAATACTGCAATATACGCAGGTTTCAGGCAATGGATAATAGGAAAATTCAATGTAGGCAGGTCCCATTGCAGAGTGTTATTGTGTTGGAAGGACGTGTTTTAATCGCTTTTTGAGTTTGACTGTTGGAGATTGCCTTGGCCCTTGAGTGTGTATTGGAGATCAACGCTCCGGGTAAACTAGAGGTACATAAAATCAATCACCATGATGGCAAAAACTAAGAAAATAAGGCCCAGGTTGAAAATAACCAGAATTATTTATCCTTTAAAACCTAAAATGCTTGCAAATGATCACGTCCTTTAAAGGCCTTTTAACATATTCCTTTTTGAATTTCTATTTTGATCAGAAGCTAGGACACAAATGTATTTTTATTTACCGCTAATTTAGAATTCCTTGTGAAGCGTATTTTTTAGCTCCTGTCTGTGATGAATTTAAAGGGTCTTAGCTATCCTGCTTGCACACATTTATTCTGTCTCCACTAGAATGTTAATCAGGATTGACACATGGCTAGCTGAAACCTTGATCTTGCAGATCAGTTTGGTGCATAACCAATTCACAGTGAAAATTGGGAGGAATAATGCAGACATGAATTTAAATCCAGCGCAGTGTGACTCCCTCCTTTGTGTGATGAAACGGCTCTGCAGGTAGCCTGGGCCTAAATGATCATGATGAGTTTTTTCATTCTGTTCAGTGGCATCATCCTCAAATCTGAAGTACAATCCAGAAAAGTAAGGAAAAGGAAAAGGAAAAACACTTTTAACACTTTCTAGACTCATCACATTGTGCACCATTATTCATCATACAGGGAGAAATCCATCATAGAAGAGGCAGAGATACCAATTTCTTCCCATCTCGCAGCCATTTTCTATGGCTAATTAACAAGCCTGATTCTGACTGTGACTTCTGATGCTAAGCTCCTCTTTTCCCCCTCTGCCTCTCCGTCCCCTAGCTATGCTAATGTGAAGAAGTGCAGCAATGAGGGCCGGGCCTTGATGCAGCTGGACTTTCAGCAGTTCCTGATGAAGCTGGAGAAGCTGACGGACCTGCGGCCGATCCCCGACAAGGAGTTTGTGGAGACCTACATCAAGGCCTACTACCTGACAGAGAACGACATGGAGCAGTTTATCAAGAATCACAGGGTGAGACAGAGACTCAGGCTGAGGTTGGAGGGCTGGAAGACACGTTTACAGGATTGAAGATCTGCGTCAAATACAAAAGATGAATAAATTGTTGCAAATATTTGAAGTTTAAGAGATGTGTTTAAAATACAAACGTCATATTGCAAGGTTTTATGCAGCACTAAATACCAGCCAAAATTTTGGATGCATGCATTTTTCTTTATTTTTACTATTTTTCACATTTTAGAATAATAGTAAAGACATCAGAACACAAATGGAATTATGCAGTGACCAAAAAAGTGTTAAATAAATCAAAACTGTCTTATATTTTAATCTCTTTAAAGTAGCCACCCTTTGCCTTGCAAGGGCGGAAATTAAAAAACTAATTTCAAGCATTTAAGCATAAGCCTTTAGATCAAAATGGCTTTAAGATAATGAAAAACATTCAGTCAGGTGTGTTCAAACTGTTGACTGGTAGTGTCTCAATTTGTGATCTTTTACCTCTTCCTCCAAAATGTGAAGTAAACGCATTCATTTCTTTCTTTCTTTTCTTTTCCTCTCTCTTCTTCACCCCCCTGCAGGAGTACTCCATGAAGCAGCTAGCCAACTTGGTGAACGTTTGCCTGGGTTCACACATCAACAAGAAGGCCCGTCAGAAGCTCCTGGCAGCCATCGACGACATCGACAGACCAAAGAGATAGAGGGATGGACAGGACCCATCGCACAAATACCGCCCAGCCCGTAGAGAGGGACGCTCCCACAGAGGAACGCCCACAGCTACACCAGAGGTGCAGCTCAGCGCAGAATGTCTACATTTTCAGTCTGGAATACACATGACAAGGTCGAGGTGCGCTCAACAAGCAGTTAGTAGTGAAGATATACATAGTAGTGCTACTGTATGTAACAGTGTTGGCTCTAAAGTCATTCGGAAAAAGAAATAATTGTTTTATGTTAATTTGGCTAACATACTATCTTTCTAATTGGCTCAAAAACACACATTTTCAGACTGTCTGGTAGTTAATGATCATTTGCAGCTTGTTGAACGCACCTCACGACACGACGATGGTCTTAAATACTAAAGCTATGTTTCACACTCACGCATGTTACAGTTACTCTGTATGTATAAGCCTATTATAATGCATGCCCCAGCATTTTCCTATCAACAAACACGCTGCTTACAAGTCCTGCTGCGTTTTCTGTTTGCAGCCACAAGAATTTAATCCTCTTCAAGGCTCCATGAAAATGAGGAACCTTTTTTTATTTATTTATGGGGTTTTTTTTGTTTAAGAAAAATGACTTGAAATATCTAACAGTGCAAGGCAACATGTGGCTGTTTATGTACATCATCATATCTGTTTTCACCAAATGTGTTCAGGTCCTGATGCGACTCCAATAAGGCAAGTGTACCTTGTGCTAAAACAAATAATCACTTAACATTTACTAAATTAGATAGTTGCATAATGTAGATGAGTTTTGTGGTAAATATGGTCCATCTGAAGATCCAGGGGGAAGTTTTTACTGGTTTCACGTGCAAACAACTAGAGTCCGACATAAAGCCTCGGTCACACGATTATTTTCCCTCCCTGATGGAGACAGATGTGGGATTTGGTTCCCTTTAATCATACATTATAAGTTATGACAGCCCATATGTTTGCTGTATTATTTCACTTCAGGGCATTTGTTGTGCCTGACTGGATGCTACGCTTATTTGTTTTGTTTTGTTTGTTTCGTCCATGTAAAATCTAATATAATGATGATTCTGAAAATATTATAAATGGTTGTAGTTAACATTAACAAAGTGTTTCGATTGTATCTGCACCAGCTGCACTTGTTCGTTTGTCACCTGTCACATCTTACAAGGAAATTATTTTATTGTCCTGGGGTGGATGTCTGAAAGTCTTTGTGGTGAAAGTGTTGTATTGCTTATCTCGCAATTCAATGTTCGCCCGTCTTGCTGAACAGTAAAATGTCCGTTTCTTTTTTAGCAGTTTTGTAAGTTTGTGCAGTCGAGCGCTGATTGTGTGATTTCTCATGAGTTAATAGTTGAACTGCGGAGACAACAAGAACTTTGAACTTTTCCTTCAAGGCTTTGGGGAAAACTATCCCCCTATCATCTCTATTAGTTTAACTTGACCAGCTCTGCCTGGGAGGCAGATTGACTTACTGTCAAATGATAAAAATGAAGTTTTTGATACTGCTTTAACTCCATTCTTACTTTGTGCACAACTATTCCAAGAAGAATACTGTAAATGCGAATGTTTTGAACATTGTTTCTATTTATTTCTTGCTTTTTGTGTCTTGTTTGGGTTCAGGATCTTTTTTTATATGATAATTGCTGGAAGTGTGCTGTCATCTGTCTCCTCTCAGTACCCTGTACCCTGTAATTGTAATGGAAATACGAATATTTAAACAATGACAAATTATGTTAAGGCTCATGTGCACTATAGTGAAAATCAGTAATCAGTGTTGGAGTTGTAGGTTGATCCAAAATGATTCTAACATAATAAACACACTAACCGTGGACACTTCACTGTCTCATTTATTCTCTCTCATTAGGTGAAAATACCAAAATAGTTGGTGGACAAAAATGTAACAATGGCTAACAAAATGCATTAAAAACCTGTCTAATCTAAAAATCACACACAACTTCTGAACTCTCTGTGCCACAGCAGATTCAGTTCAGGTATTTAGGTAGATAATTAGCATAGGTGGTGTTTCAGGTCATCAGAATGTACGAGTGCCACCTTTCAGCAGAGCCTCTCTCCATCCTGATGATGCTTTACTCCGCCAGGATCAGGGGACGTTCAGCCTAATTAATGCAGCCTCCCTCTGCTTACAAGCCCCTGGCCTTCCTGTGAGGAGGAGCCTATTGATTTAATTGAATTCAAGGAGGTATGAAGGGCTCGTCGTAACTTTTTCATGACTCATTTCTTCATGATAAAATGGCTCAAAATGTTGATTTTTCTTGTGTAGCATTGGATCTCTACAGCATTCGATGTATAGAGCATGGCAACCATGACAAAAAAAAAAAGCTGGGGGATGATGCATCTTTGCACTGTGTTTCAGCATTTTAACTGTTACATCACCGGTCTAATTTTGACGAAACAAAGGGAGGATGCATTTTGCCACTGTGTGATGGGAATGCTACAAAATTTCAAACTCTGCAAACTCTTACATCACCTGCCCAATTTGGATGAGACTTGAGGGGATGATGCATCTTGTTACTGACTGACCCACAGGGCGTCTGCATCATTAGTGGGAGACGACATGTTCCCTTGTGTTAAAGAGGGAATTAGCATATTGATGGCGCCTATCAGCAGTGTAGACACAGATAACTTGCCCTTGAGCCCTTGACTCGTAACTTTACTATAAACATCCTGATATAGTTGGGGAATGCACATATTACACATTACACCAGCCCAAAATGAGTAACATAAACAAATAGCTGGATAGTCTGAACACACACACACACACATAAAGACTGTGTGTTTCCTCTTATATATGTTCCACATCACATCTAACATGGGACTTTCATCAGGGTTTTTTTCTCGTGTTGGAAAAGCTGCTGACTGTTACTGGAACTATGACTGCACTGATCCAGGAGGAGGAACTTATCCTTATGTGAACCAAGTTGAACCTGGACTAATTTAGTCCCTGTGTGAATCTAGTCTAATAATTAAGCACTCATTCAAAGCTGACACATTAAGAAACAATTCAGGAATGAAGATGAAATGCAGTTTGTGCCAAGATCACATTCTTGGTCAACTGACATAAATTTGATTGCAGGTTTTATTAAAGGGAACGATGTTCTTGGTTGGCTCCAAGCTGAGGTGAAGACCTTTTACCCTCCTGTGAGCCAGTGTGCAGCCTCAGATCCTCAGACAGGCTTGTCGAATCAGTATCTTTGAAATCACTTCTTAAAACTTATTTCATAGACTTGCGTTTACATGGTGTCCTATTTTATCCTCTTATTTTTTAAATATTATATTGTTTTGAGTATGATGGTCGTTTTTATTTGTTTCTTAAAGCAATTTGTAAACTCTGTTCTAAAGAAAGTATGGTTGAGGATCATTCTGTATATTAGTTGTGACAGTTCAGCTCAATGTGTTTCCTCCAGTTTCTGTATTTTCACACTGTTTGACCCTTGTGTACCAACCCATTCTGGACGATCTCTCGGTGGACCAGTCCTCCTGAACTACACTCGCCTGTGGAGGACCTCCAGTCCGTCTCTCCCCAGCACCACTGTTCCCATTCCTCCCGGTCCGTGTGCTGACACATTCTGCCGTGCCCAACTGGATCCTGGCCCTGCTGCGGTGCCATGGCCCAGTTGGCCTTTCAGACAAAAGGCCAGGCACTTTCTGATCCGGTGCGATCCTGCGCCAGTCACTGTCAGTGACCCACATGGCCTCTACACCCACACTGGCTCTTGATATCCATTCATACAGACTTCATTCATGTCTATTCAAACAAATTTCACTGGCTAAGTGAATTAGTATCGTTTAGTTTGCATCATGGTTGATGGGACAAGATGTGACAACGGAGGGGGATAGAGTAGAAACGTATCTGGCAACCGGAGCAGACTGTGGCTGGGCTGTGCTGGTGGTACATGAAACAGAAAGCTGTTGCCTGAGTAACAGATGGCCAGACAAAGTGGGTATGCAGTCCTTAACCCCCCCAGAAGAGGGTTTATAGCTCAGTGAGTGTTGCTTGTTATCAATGGCCAACGTCAGTGGAAAGAACTGTTGTGAGGAACTTTATGCATCATCTCAGGCATGAGGACAGGATTTATTCTTCAGCTTTGAAATATCTCTTCAAAATCTGTTAAACATAATGGATATCCAAAGTTGATTTTTTTAATTTTGTGATACTGTGATGAAAAAAAAAAAGATAGATAATAATCATCCCTGAATTCCATTACTTTTAGCGTTCTGTGCTCAATCAACAAAACAAAAAACAAAATTGATCCGTCTTGGAAGAGCATGCAGGGAGGAAAGAGCTGAATAACCTGCCGCCTCCCTCAGGTCAGCTGTCAGTTGTCTGACAGACGAGACATGAAAGATAGAGCGTTCCTCTCAGGCTCAAGAGAAAAAGTCATTTGGGAAGGCTCCCGTGTCAGCCAGCGGATAACAGCAACCCACATACACACATACAAGTCTATTCTTTTAATCTAAATGTCTCACTCTGAAAGAGCAGAAAATCGAAAACAGTAACCAGGGAACTGTGCACAATTTAGACAAATCCATTCCCTCTGTTGTAATGACAGCCAAATGTATTCAAAGTGATTTTCATTAAAGCTGTCGTATTGATTCAGCCCTATCACCACACCAACCTGCGAGGATGTCTGCTTTTCCTAAAGAAATGGCAAATGTATCCATTACTGCACAGATAAAGGAGCTCAGAAATGTGTATGGCATTCAGAACTGACAACTTCAAGGGTGCTTTGAAATTAGCACTGTGGTTTATAACTCCATTTGTTGTATTGTGCAGCTTGGCAACGCTAACAACATTGCTAAGCTTTCTATAAAAGCCAAGCAATAACCCAAGCCACTAAAATAAAATTACATGGGACCATTTGCAAATCTGGGGCTTTACAGTATACACAGTTAGGAAATTGCCTAAATAGCTGTAGAAATTGCTGAACACTGTATCTTCCACAAAAATGAAAAGAGTTATTTACATTTCATTTACAGCAACACCTGGGTAATTCATTAAACTTGTTAATTTTGCAATATTTAATGATGCCTGTATTTTCTCTTCAGAGTGACTCTCACCACGGATCGGAGCTAATTGGACGTCGGACTTAACTGCATAAACTTTCTTGGCGGTCCTCAGAGAATGCTGTTGCACCGGTTGCTGCTAATTTGTTGCTTGACTAGCCTTGCTTTGGCACAGCAACTGTTGTGTGTGGCTGTAAACATGAGCAGGGCAGGAAAACCTCCCGAGAAATACATCGGGCTCCGCTTGTGGTAGACAGATCGAGGTGGAGATCACACCCTGGTAACAGCCGTCCATTCAAAGTGACGCTTGAAGGGAAATTATTTCATATTAAATGCACCTGAGGATCAAAAAAAAAGTAAATGTGTGTGTTTAATATAATGCCCTCCTATTCCAGTGCTATGAAACGTAGTAGTGTGAGTGCATTAACCTCCATGTATCTGGTCTGTTTATACTTGACTGACCGCTTCCTCTTCATCTGGCTAAAAGTAAAAAAAATTCCATCATTTTCATGAACCCATCAGGTGTATACACAAAAAAAACAACAGCAGCAGGTGTCAAATATAGCACTCTAAAAAGTGGCATATTCCCCTTGAAATATGGACTGTTGTGATAGAGTAATGAAGTATAAAGTAGCCTACCCCAAAATGGAAAAATTTAAGTACGAATACGTCAAAGCTGTATTTAAGTGGTGTAAGTGTACACTCCAATATCAGCACATCCAGCTAGACATTTGGGGACTTTTACCTTCACCTCCTTCTCTTTCCTGATTTTCCCACTAAAGCACAGTGAAAATGGGCATTGTGGGACGCGCTATGCATCCCTTATGGACCAGAGATGATTCACAGTTTTTGTTCCAGGTCAAATAATGTGATAATATACATTCAGTTGCTCTTTTCTGCTCCTCTTGGAGATACCCTCTCACAAAACAGAAAATCAATACTCTTCCCTGTGAGGAATGGGTATTGATTCATTTTTCTGGACTTATATTTTGCAGTAAATTACAGGTTTTCACACTGTTAAAAAAAAAAAAAGGGGGACAGTGTGTCTTAGACATCTCATTTCAGGTACAATGGGATGAGGGCTTATTCTTCAGCAGGGGAGCTCAGACATGGCTTTGATGAAAAAGACATTTGGGTCAATTTTCTGGCAGGAGCGGTAACTCACAGCGCAAGTCTTTGTATCATCTTCACAATCGTCAGCCGCCGGTATCTTAATGCATTCCTTGCCATGGTGCTGAGTGACATTTTGATTGGAAGGGCATTGATAAATAGCCCATGTCTTACTGCATGTCACTGCTTTTACAGTAGCTTTCTTACAGGAGCCTCAGTGTTTAGACGTTCTAGAAGAAAATCACTTTGCTTTGTTGAAGATTTATTTCCAACTGTACTTGTGCTCCTACTTTTTCATTCATCAGCCCGATGGCCATTTATTCCAGAGACAAAAAAAAATGGAGGCGCCCCGAAGCTGCTTTGCAAAACACACAATATTCAATTTATTTTTATACTCTCGCATAGGCATAATTTCACATTCCTGATAACAATTGACTCATATCCACCATGCCCAGTAAACGAGCTATGAATAACACAGCAACACAAAACAGAGTTAGGGCCTCAGACTGAGGTAAGTATGAATCACACTAATAGACTGATTATTTATGCGGGCGTAAACAAACAAAATCTCCACAATAGATTATTCCAGATCATTTCATGGGTCCCAGCCCTTCAAGTCCTGCATATCGCAAAAACCGCAAGACAGAGTGATGGCTTTTGGGCACTGAGACAGATAACAAATGAGAGCATCTCTGTATTTCATCATCTCAACAATCTAATTGTGTTTGTTTATCTGTGGGCTTGCAACACACAAGTATTTTGGATCATCAGCTCAAATGTATTGTTGACTTGGAGCACAATCAAAGGGCAACGCTATTTTTGCCCTCCCTGTTTATGTAACCAGTGCCCAATGTCCTTAGATTACGTGGTTGGTTTGCGAGGAGAGTATAATATTGAATATAGGTCAATATCCAGCGGGGCAAATTGAATTTGGTGATGCTTTGAGTTTGAGAGATGTGAAGTCAAGCAAATAAATGCTTTTGCGGTTCTATTTTTTTATTTATTTATTTTTTATTTTTTATTTGCCTCTTCTTATGCAGTAGTTGAGCAGAACAACTGGGACATTTATGACAGTATTTGTGTAGCTTCAGGATCACATAGAAAACTTTTATTTTGAAGTGCACATCCCTTCAAAAATCTATAGAGCCAACTATTGTTTACCATGCAGACAATCCTCTGACTGATAACAAACATGGCTGACCTTTTGTGTATAACAGACAGACTGGCCATTACCTGACGTTTAGATTAGATTTACATCGCACCCATTGATCCCGAGCCAGGAATCGAAGCTGCGCAAGCATTTTGATCTGCATACGAGAAGTAGATTAGCCCTTCAGATAACACTAATACTGACTGAAGGCAGTACTCATAACACACACATGCATAGTGGAATTGGTTCTGTGTCTCATTTTGGCTGTATATGCTACAGTGTCTGCTTAAAAGTGAGTACATGGGTGAAAAGAAACACTTCAACTCCACTGAATTCAAATAAAAAACGAAGTTAAATACCACCATATAGCAACAAAGATACAATAATAAAAATGTCAACTCTATTCTGTCTGTTCTTTCCTATACACTATCGCAGGTGGAGCTGAGAGGAAAAGTGCAAAAGAGTGACCCAGAAATGATTATTTTCATTTTTACTGGATGGCAAAATAATGAAAGTAATACATCATACAACTGAAAGTCGACTTGCTCACATTCTCTGTCATGTGTGGAAAATGCATTTCACAACCAGCATTACCATATAGACCAATATTTCACACACCAATTTGTCAAAGGCTCCTCCACGTTTCTTTTGGTAATTTCATTTGTATTCTATACCATCCATTTCAATCAGCGAGTTATCATGAAGCTCGGTGTGTTTCTCATGGCTTTCCCTGTTTGTCATTACTCCGTGGAATGCCATGGCCTTCAGATCAGTCAGCTTAAGTAAGTCAGAGCGGAGGCAACGGTAAATGAAGGTTTAACAGGACCTGAGCCAACCTCAAACCGTGACAGCTTCTCTTTTAATGGCAATTACACACCGTCTTTGCTTTGCTCCCATACCGGTTGTGTGTAAGTGTGTGTTAGAGGTACAGAGAGAGAGAGAGAGAGAGAGAGAGAGAGAGAGAGAGCAGATTATTGCATACATGTAGAGGTCTGCATGTAAAGAGCTGTATGTGCATACTTCTGTGATTGCCACAGTTTTGATCTATACAGTATGTGTAGAATAGATTAGAATAGAATAGAATAGAATAGAATAGAATAGAATAGAATAGAATAGAATAGTCCAAAAAATGAAATCATCCAGATACAGGGAAAGATCCGGCAATGCAGCATCATAAAGATATACACACTTTCAGAGTGTAGCTCACTCTGATGCTGCAAGTTGTTCTTTATATTGGTTACCATTAAAAATGATCAATTCTTGCCTTCTCAGCAGCAACATTGATGTTTAGACTTGATTCACCACTTGTCTGAGAATATGTGATTTAATGGAAGTCTATGAGAGGGGATGTAGATGTGTGGTCTGTTAAAATGTTCTTTCCTCTTTTCTCTCACTTAGTCCTGCCTGTGTGTGTGTGTGTGTATCGGTAGGGAGCAGTTTGACCAAGATGGCCATCACCCCTTTTGATTTCTCACTTTATGTGGCATTTAGGATTTTACCATTTCATCTCGACGTTGGTAATCCTCGGGATTTAGATGTGTGCCCAGGGAATGCGGCTTATAGGCTGACTGTGGGCAGAGCTCAGTCGGGTCTGAATGAGTGCTGACAGGTTTTCGAGGAGATCCCCCTGGATGCCCCAAGGATGACAGAAACTGCAGGCAAAGTGATAATGGGGCCCACAGACCTGCACTTGGAGGAAAACCAGCTCCTGATAAATCATCTGATTCTGTCTGCTCGTCTGCGTCTCCAATCCCACTCAGCTCTCAGCCAGCCTTATTAGCATATTCAAATTAACCACAGGATTAACTTGAGTTTGGTGTTGTCAACTTACTGGGGCATTATGCATCTGTTTGTGTACGCGCTTGTATGTTTCCCTAAATATTCAAATATTTGTACTGGTGACAGCCTACAGTAACTTTGATGTACAGCGGGTAAAAAAATTCTGCACAAGCAATTCTTCTGTTCTGCTTCTCAACCTCCCCCTCTGTCTTGTCTCTCTTTCTTTCCCTATCTTTCTTTCTGTAGCCATTCATCACCAGGATTATACTTTTGCTGTACTGTCAGGGTCTCTGTGAGCAGATTGCCTGCATGCACACAGCCCATCACACTATCTGGACAAAACATAAGAGCAGAATCTCATAAAAAGAAAGGAAAAAATCAGATTTTGTGCCTGCTTCGCATGGAACCCACTCAAATCTCTGTCCATTTCCTTGGAATGGGACGCTGTCTCTTGTTGCGCTTCAAGATACTCTATCATGTCTCATTCTGTATGGCGGCGTGTTGCTGCTTGTTTGTATGGCGCTAGGTCTCTCTGAAGGCAACCTTCCACTTCGGCAGACATCTTAAGACCTTTGGAGTGAGACAGATGGACGCTATCTGAGCTTGATAGGTGATATGGGCTTATGTAGCGGCTGGGGAGCCCCAGGCAGGTTTGAATGGCAGTAAACAACGCCTTATCTGTAGGTGGCAAGTGGCCGGCTGTCCCCTCCTAACCTACTGTGATACATGGCCCTGGGGGACCCACACACTCCCCTTGAAATGAGTAACAGGCGGCTTTAGCACAAGAAGTGCCATAAAGTAATGAGGTGTGTGTGTGTGTGTGTTTGAGAGGGAGAGGTAAAGCCCAGGATTTGTTTGTGCTTAACACCCACACACACGCTCTGAACGCACATGGATTTATCAGCATTTGAACATATCACACACACTGGTGTAAAATACTCCATTGTGGACGTCTTTGCGTTGTGTGCTTCTGTTCACGTGTGTGTGTGTACATGGTTTGTTTGAATGCGTGTGAGTTCTGTGTGTTTGTGCCAGTAGCTCACCGTCTGTCTCCCATCACAGCCGTCTCTCCCCTGCTTTCCAGACACCTTTCAAAGCAGTATCTCTTCAAGCCAGCCTTGAATTTACACTGCAGGAATAATAAAACGGAAACAAGTTACTGCTGCTCCTGCTGTGCCTGGGACACCTCATAAAACGCTCCGAGTACCGTGGAAAATCAGAGCATGCGGACTTGGGATGGAAGCGTCGGGGAACCCTTAGGCCGCTAACCCACCGTTTAACGAGGCTCCGCGGTCCCCTAACTTTAAGCGCTGCGGTCTTCCTGAGAGCCTGATGCTGTTTCACCATAGTTCTGGGTGACAGGAGAATTTACGAGGTTGATGCATATCCACCCTCTGCAGCAGGATGTTGAAATTTGTGGCTCAGAGGTAATGGGAGCTGCGTTTAAGTTGAGTGGGATCAAAGGTTTTTGTTAGGCGGACTGGAACGACGGCCGAGTGAACTTTCCCCGCCGCAGTGATTACAGGATCTTTCATTGTCTAGCTAAATGCCACATTCACTTGTATTATGTAGTGTACAGTTTAGGATGAGCTCACACAGTCCTTTTTGTGGCATGTTTTGGATCACCGCATTGTCTAACAGGCACATGACTTTGTTGGCATTTGAAACACTAAACAGAGGTGTGATTAAGGTCAGCGATGCCCGGCAATTTGATTCCACATTAAATGCTTCTTAAATCCTTGAATAACCTCTGTCGGTGGACTCCACTCCTTATGCTGCAGTTAAAAAAATAACCATAAAAAGCTGTGAGCTTGGTTCATGTAAATGTACGATGAATGTTTATACTTTACAAGCATTCCAAATCGCTGAGTAAGATCTCCTGCATTTTAGGACACCGGCCATGTGAGGACAGGGAGAACTATGCGGAGGAGTCAGAGTATGCAGCGATTCAAGTGATTATGCTTAATGTCCTTCTAAAGGAATATATCAGCTAATTTGTTTAACGCTGTGCCAATCAACAAGCAGGCTATCAAGTTCGAGTGTCCTGAAGTGTTCTGCCATCCTAGGTGCTAGAACACTGCAATTATTCACAATGTCAGAATAATTACCCAGGCACAAAAATACATTTTTGCAATCATAAGTGTTCAAATATCTAGCAGATATGAACCTGCAGTTTCTAGCAAAACAGCAAAACAAATTGATGCAGTTTCTTGAAAAGCCTCTCCACTGCCACAGCATGCATCAAGGGCCCTGCGGTAATTGATAATTTGCCTTGCAAATCTCACAAGGGCATAATGGAGGAACAAGTGCTATTAGAAAGACACGAGTGAGATGGTTATCTTCTGAGACCGGCAGACTCACCCCTGCTTTCAGGACAGGGTTGACATTTAAAGTCTTGGTCTTGTATTTGTGCAGCAGTTATCCACTCCACACTGTCACAGTTGTTTTGCGCTTCCGTCTGTGATCCCCTTTAAAAGTGTCGGTCCTCCCTGGCTCCTTTCAGACTTTCTCTTCAGAGGGCGTGACTCAGTTGTTTAGTGAGGTCAGAAGACGCTTTACCAATTACGCCGCTGTGCTAAGAGAGCAGAGTGGCAGCACCGGTCCTGTGCTGCGGCCTTCAGCACATGCAGATGAGCTCTCTTTAAGTGCTGCTCACATCCCTGTAAGGCTGGAGGAACGGGCGTTTTGCCAGTGCTGCCTCTCTCTCTCTCTCTCTCTCTCTCTCTCTCTCTCTCTCTCTCTCTTTCTCATTTCTGCAGCTCGAGAAAATATGGCTGCCAGTATGCCTCAAGAGTCTCATCCCCCTGGTTCACGGCAAAATAAGGTACTAATTTGAATGTGCCGGTAAATATTGTTTCACAAGTGGATTAGTGCGCTGCCCTGAGAGCATTGCTGTGGCACTTATGTTCTTAATATCAAAGGGTTGAAACCAAAAGGGCCTAGATAATTATCAGTGAGTATTGTATTCTAATAATACATCAAAGGGTTTTTAAAACACACAGCTCATTCAAGACTATAATTTATGAGTGTTGCATTGTAATCCTGAAGGAGGAGTTATTTCATTAGCTAATCTCTGCTCCTCTCCTCAGACTTCTGGGGGACGCTGATTTCATCAAGAGGCGAACATCATCAAGTGCAATTTAAAAATCCAATAAAAATCGTGACAGTCCTGGGCTTTGTGAATAAATTGACTTGCCCTTTAAAATGTGGAATAGAGCTGTAAGCACATCATGGATAGAACAGAGCACAGATTACATGATGGTCTCTGAAATTAGTCGGTTAATGTCTCTGGGGATGGAGTTCCAATCACGGGCTAATATGTGCAAAAAAAAAAAAAGTCATTTTTGCCTATAGTGCAGCAGCGTTATCATGAAAACCTTTTTTCCTCCACCCCACTGTTGCAATTTGTGATGGTGGAACGCTGCCACAACTTCTAAATCCTGTCGCAACTCAGCTGTGCTATCTTCCAGGAGCAGATAGTGACTGTGCTGCAGATTATTCACAGTCTGGGGAGATTTTGATGGTTTGATTTCTTTTCTTAGAGGCAGTGGCAGTGGACACAGTAGGGGAAGCCTTCTCTCACCATATGTACAGAACATGATAGCTGGCACACACATGCATGCACACACACACACACACACACACACACACACACACACAGAGACACACACACACACACACACACACAGAGCATGAAAACATATTGCACACATTTCTTCCAGAGTGTGGTTCAAGAACCAAAAAAAAGTGAAATCCGCACACTCAAAAAGATTTCTTGATTTTATTTTTTCAAATAAAAAAAAATCTGCAGCTCGGATTTCCCTTTTTTTGGTTCTTGAATTAAGCCTGTTTGAAATCGACACACCAGAGAATCTTACCCAGCATATGGACTTTTTCATTCATTCCCAGTGTGTGGTTACATTAGGCACGGCACCAGCTCAACAGGGGGGCGGCACCAACAACATTCACAAGAAGCCCAGAAATAAATATAGAGCTGTTTCAGTATGAATAGAGAGAGCTCAATTCATATGGGGCATTTTCAAATGTACAGCTGGTACATGTGCGACTGGACATTCCTCACATACAACTGGACATTTTCATTTGTGAGGTTGTTTTGTTTGTAGCTCTACTGCAATGCAAAAAACATCCATCTAGATGAGTCATTTAGTCTCACATTCAGCCTTCAAATCTTACTTTTCTTAAACCAAGAGAAAAATTCTGTCAGTGAGGTGAGATAATTCCACTTGTTTCCAATGCAGTTTCATTTGTTTTAGGATCTTGTGTCAGTATCTTGAAAGTCAGAATAAGGCAAATCACTGCTATCAAGAAAATTATTGAAACAAGTTGATTTGCAACCCACTGGAAGATTTTTTTAACTTATTTTCAGAAAATTATGATTTTAGGACTCAATAATAGACTAAATGACATGTTAAGATGGGGAAATATTTTGCAGTGTGGCTAAACAGTCATAAACTGTGGCCACATTAACACTGAGCTCTCAGATGTACAGCAATGCTTCAGGTATAGAGGCTTTGCTCCTGGACTGTGTGTGTGTGTGTGTGTGTGTGTGTTGCAGGGGTGTGAGGTGCAGGGCAGCTACTGTAACTGATTAGCAGACCCAGTTTTTTGTCCTTTGTGACTCCCCCTGTTGGTTGATCAGAGAATGCCGTGGCAGACAGGCTTGCTGAACTCTCTTGATCAAGCGTACCAAGTTTTGTGTTGATTGCACCTACTATAATGAAGTTATGACCAGTTTTGTGTACGTTTTGAATTGTAACATATGGTACATAACACTAAAGGATTATTGCCCTTGATTTATACCCATGGTCACCCGCTCCCTAGTAACACCTGACCAGCCCCCATTAGATCATACAGCGGTGAAGCTGTGACTCTTGTGACTGACCAGACCAATTAGAAAGCCTTATGTGTCCTTCTGCTGTTGCCCTGCTGCCTGCTGCACTGGGGCTCGGCTGTAATGAATTTCTGGCCACGATAGGTGAAAATCATCCAGGCCTCGGGTGAAACGGTGTGGTTCAGCGCACTGTCAGTACACTTGAGTAGGAACGAGCGGACATCGCCGTGCCCGGCGTGGGAGGGACGGACACATGACCATCCATGAGGAAGTGAGCAGGACCAAAGGCAAATAGGAAAACACGCATCAGGCCACTGATGGGCTCAAGCTGGTGCACCGCTGGAGGCAGGATGTCTGGCCTGCTTTTTTGGATCAAAGCTAATCAAGAGCTAGAATTGGACCATTGTTGTCTCTGCTGAGGAAAGCCGTGCAGTGGATCGCCGTAATGGCTGATTTCTGACCACTCGTGAGGCATTGTTAGGTTGCTTTACTGTCATCTTGTTGCTGTCAGAGAATATTCTCAAGTGGCAGAAATAGCCAGCCTTTGATGTTACTCTGTCTCTAGAGAGCAGACGTTTCCCCGGCCACTTTACTCGCATGATGGAGGACGTTTGAACCAATTCATATCTTCTTCCTCCAACTTTTTGTTCAGATAAAGTTTCAGCATTGAGTCTGCGCTATCTGCTCTCCAATTCACTGGTCACGTGGATAAAACTGTATTCACAGAATTATTTTGAAGTACAATGTTTGATAGGAAGGCCTGTGAGCCTATTCAGTGACAAATGTGGAGGTTTTTGCTCTCATCGTGTATTGACTGAAACATTGCGTATAAGTCTTCCATCTCCGCCTTCATATGCAGTGCTATTCACATGCCATTTTAAACTTTGCATTGAATATTTTCAGTTAATAACTCTATTTGATGGCTTTGGGGTTCATTATCAGAAGATTACCGCAATTGCTCTATACAAGTCTTCATCATCATTATCATATTATCTCACTGACACAGAGGGCCTGTGAATGTGCAGAGGTACAGTATGCCCTCTTCTCTTGCTATAGCATTAGGATTCAGCAGAGCCTGAAATTGCATATTGTACAGTAGATGCCTATAGAAGCGCTGGAAAATATTCTCATAAAGGGGAGAGCCTTGTTAGTGCGATAACAACCGCTAACTGCGTCATGGGGAGCGAGCAGCCGTCCATCTTGGAGACGGACTGCCTCAATAGATTCCGGCCTGCTGCGCACATCCAGTGTCGGTATGTGATTTGAGCTGAAGCTTTAGAATAATGGGCCTGTACTGCATTGCCAAGCCTGAGGGATCACGAAGCACAACGACCAATGAAGTACGACTTCCTTTGTTTTCCCTGCACACTCATTATACAAAATCTCTCAACCCTGAAACATTGACGAGAATAGCGTTGACGAGCAAAATGACGCTGAATCAACGGGGAATGTGGTAAAAATGCTTGAAAACAAAGTGCGCACTGGAGTTGTTGGAAAGTGTGTGAAACGTCAGTAATAAGAAGTTTGCTTCAACATTAGATTGGATTCCTCAACCTCATTATATCATGTGAAATGTAATTACAGTATGAACAGTATAGTGTATCACCATATAGCAAATGATGAGCTCTGCAATTTTTCATTTCACTCCTTTTTTCACACATTTCAGTTTCCTTGATTACCATTTCCTCGGGAAATAAAGAACAAACACCAAAGAATCTTTTATGTCTATATTTTTGAGCAAAATAGCTTTCAAACAAAAAAGCCAGTCAATTTAGTGCACTTTTACAAAATGTTTTTTTTTTTTTTTTTTGTCTGCTTTGAAATGATGCCAGTCTGAGCCGAGAGGGAGAAAGAGACAAACACAAGCCAAAATGAATGACATGAAGGCAACAGAAATAGCTGTCGGAATATTTCACAGCGCAAACATCTATTATAAACACAATGCCGGCTTGTATTTACACGGGCACAGGACAACTTAACCGCGAACGTACAAAAATATACAGAATCTGTCTTCCCCCAGTTGAACCAAAATATCAATAATGTGTCATACAGTGTGTGCCACATCCAGGACAAATCAGCATGTTAAAGATGCAGAAGAAGATGGATCACAAATTTCATAATCACATACCTTAATGTTACACATAAGATCATGATAGCGGTAAAACCTTCTCTGCCATCATCGGCTAATAGTGTGATTCTCTCTCATTAATGTGATTGTCACTGTCAGTTCCTTCCCTATAGCTGGCTGGCAACAGCAATACACTGGATGAGTGTTACCATTGGTTTTTCTTTTTTCATGAAGGGATTAAGGGGCTTGTTAGTAAGTGAGGCTGTGGAACAAGACTGATTGCTTTGAGCTTAGCTTGCTTTTTGTTGGGTAAACACAGCTTCAACTTGGAGACTTTGACTTTGATGACACTTTGATTTGATTTTTGTGTTCTGATCATACTGATTGAATGGTTTTAGCTCATAATGCTGTCCACATTTGGTCTAAAACAAAACCCTTCATTATACATAGGAGAATTTATATTTCAATATGATTTCATTTCATAAGCTCTTTTAATTCGTCTGGTTATATTGCTACTGTATACAATACATGTTCACAGTGTGTCTTCACTTGTCGGATTTTAATGCTAAACTCTACCGCTCTAATGTGTGTCTGAACTTGTCAGTGCCCCGCCGCCATAATCAGATGACAAAAATCAGACGACAAGTGCAACCGAGGGCTTTAAGCACGGCTGGGCTGGTGGGATGAATACGACCATCTGGAAGGCTTTGTGGTTCTGACGCCGGATGTGTCTGGATTAATTTGCTGGATTTACACGAGGATAGAAAACCTGATTTTCAACCTGGTGTGATTAACATCTGATGGTGTTTCCACGTTTAGTCTGCGATGGAAAGATCAAATTCGGGGCCTTTTAGGGTTAAATGTGAAATCTCACCTTGGCTTCGTTCTTTGTTGTAACCCTCCGTATTATGATATCCAATAACAACATATCAAATAACCTCAAATAACCTTATTCCGGTTGACAGTGACGAGATAACCTACAAATCTATACATCGCACATATGGCAGCCAGACATTCAACACAATATAGCCCTCAATTTGACAGAAAATGTGCTGTTCATATAAAACAGATTCTGCAGATACAAGTGTAAATGTCATCATGCTGATAGTCATCTCAGATAGTCAAACCAGGCTTAGCCACTGGTTTGAAAAATGATCTAAGCTGCACTTTATTGGCGTCTTTGAAACAGATTTTAGTGAAATGCTTGTGAAACACTTCGGGGTTTTTAAGTTACTTCAACACCAAGAGTGGCAATATAAACAGTATGAAAGTCCTGGACAACTCGCAGCACTCTGAGCCTGCTGTAGGCAGATCCACTATAATTAATGTTTTCCCAACCCAGTGTCCCCTTTTGGCCAATCCCCGGCCAAATTTAAATGTAATTTCTGGAATATCTAATAGGAGCTCATGGGGCTTTCAAGAAACTTTTGCGCATAATGCAAGACGCATCATTCATCCAGGTTTCAACAAAATGAGTAGTTTCCAAGATGTTGACTAGTGACCCATAGTATATTCAGCCTGGTGCGTTGTTAGTATTCACACCTACTCTTTCCTTACATCTGGCCATCAAACCTCTTTTGACCCTCAGCCTCTAACACCTTATGGTAAAGTTATATCAAATCAACCTGAAATGACATGAGGGAAATATGAATATGTGTTTAGGACTAGAAGGAAACGATTGATGTTGCTTGTTGCCTGTGCAAGATTGTGTGCAAGATGTGAATATTCTTTAATGATGTGCATATAAACAAACTAATTGAATTACTCTTTAAAGAGAACTAATTTGATTAGTTTGTGCATATGACTGTGATCTTCCTGTCATCTCGTCCTCAGTGAGCCATGCTTCCTCGCTCCGTCTTTCCTGTGTTGTGAACATCCATTTATCTGTCTGGATGCTTAGTCACACAGTACCTGATGTGTGAATAAACATGGAGGAAGGATAGGATTTCACTTTTCAAAGAACAAAAGAGGGATTAATGGCATCATGAGCATGATAAAGTAGGATCATGAATAAAAGCAAACTATGCGGCATCCACACTTAAGAGACGCCGCTTCTTTGTCAGAATCACTGGCACGGCTGCTGGCATATTTGACTCATACATAGTGAAAAAACTCTGTTGGCTTTCAACCTCAAAATAAAGTTTCTTATTTATATTTCTGTGTATTTAGCGTCTCTCTTCTTTTTGCTTCTCAGCCCCCGTGATGTTCATTAACGGCACAAATACAGCAACTGCAAAACAGCAAAGCAGTCGGGAGTGCGGCGTCACAAGACAGACACTCAGCGGGAGTTGGCAAGAAGAAAACATTAATCCGAAAAAAAATAAAATCCTTTTAAAACATCTTTAACACGTTGGAAATGAAACATAGTGAACATACATTATGTACACGATTCCAGAGCCTCAAGCACAGAGGGCCTTTTGATTTTTGACCTCTATCATGGCACATACGATCTGATCTGTGTTGGTGTGTGTGTGTGTGTGTGTGTTTTGCTTCAGGGTATCCCGTCTGTGCTCAGCTTAGTCCACACACAGTATGCCCTTTCACACCTGTGACCAACATGCAGTACCCTTTGGTATAGGTGAAGCAGAACAACTGGTACTTCTTCTTCTTCATCATTACAGCCATCTTTATCATGATCACCATTCTCGTCTACATCATGCCACTCACACCCCTCTATCGTCATTATCATTATCACATTCACCACTATCTTCCTAACAGAGAGCATCATCACCCTCGCTGTCATCACAGTCACAGTTATTTCCATCTCCACCCTGGAACTGCGAGCGAGCTCACGCAGTTTAGCAGCCTTGGGGAAGTGGCACGTTTCAAACGCAGCTCTCCTTCTCATGCCACCAGTTCTCATCATCGTCACAGTTCTCAAAAAGCAGCCGCAACAGCAACGTGACATAAAATGAAGCATCAGCCTTGTACTGTAGCTAATCCATCTCCATCTCAATGATCTCGTAATTTCCACACCCCGCAAAATCTCTTCCCACAGTCTGGAGCTGAATGGACCGGTCTCAGCCTCGGAGTTTTAGTCACTGAGACGGGCAAACCGGATTCCTTTCACTCTCCTATGTCTCTGCCACGTCCCACCGCTCTTCGCCGCTGCCTCGGCCGTTCCCACCGCTGCACTCGTCTTCCCCTGTTGGATCAAGCGTACGTCTCCCCTGATTTCAGTGCCACCAGTTCGGAGTCTTCTGTGTGGCGGCCGTTCAAGTGTTCGCTGTTGCAGTCGTGGTGGTACATGAAGGCGGGCACCTCGGTGATGGAGGTGGCCGTGTAGGACGTGGAGCGCATGGAGCAGTGGTCCCGCCGCCTCTGGCCCCACTGGGTCTTATACTGCATCCACTGTCTCTTCAGAGCCGCCTGCACCTGGACCACACACACACACACACACACACACATTCAGAACATGTGTCATAGAGAGCTACACCTGTGGAGATACTACACGCTAAATAAAAGCGGTGGTTCAGTGGTCATAATTAGGGTGAGAATCTTTTATATAGTTTTATGTACTGTAGGTAACACTTGGACCCTATTTTCAGGTCAACTGCAGTGACCTTGCACCAACGAAATGACATCGCTTGCATCAAACTGGGAGGGGGAGCGCACTAGAGGGGAGAGTCAGTGCTGTTTTGAATTGTTGAATTGAAATATCTCAGATTTTCTAGACCCAATTCCTATACAAATCAATGTTGTAAGATTTTCAAAATCATAGATTAGAGAAATAGTCGTTGGAATTATATTTACCACTTTCACTTGACAGCTTGTTGGCATTTTGCTAGATGCCCAAAATCCATTGGCCTTTCTCATGGTAAAATGTTACATATATATATATATATATATACTGTACATTCTAATAAAATTGTTTTTGTAAGATGTTCTATTTTTTAGTACTACATAGAAGGAAAAGTTAGCACCAAGATTATTCATTCATTCACTCATTCATTCTTTCATTCATTCTTTCATTCATTCATTCATTCTTTTATTTGTGTCATCTTGAATGAGACTGAGATTTTGATTGAGTGCCCGAAAATAGAAACCAAATTGGAGTGCTATAATTCTCCAGCAGTGCAACGATAATTACTGCATTCTGTAATACCTCAATGTTACTGTAATTACTGAGGGTATATGAGGACACACTGCAAAACAATGATCTAATGACACAAATTATGACACTAATTGTTGTTGTCCAGTTAGACGGAATGTTTTGCTTGATGTCACAAATACAGCACGAAAGCTTTTCGTCTCACTGACCTAACTTGACAATGGGACCACTGAAGAGACAAGGCAGGTCTGTGCAGTTTGGCCTTGAAATCAAAAAACAGAAATGAACCCAGCCCCAGAAACCCATGTCCTGATTAAGGGGACAGAACCAGCCATTATGCGGGTGGGGCAAACAAACAGTCTCATTCCCTCGTAACAATTAATGTGTGTCAATGCACCCTTTATTACCCAGCAACTGGATTTGTCCTTTGGACACATGCAAATTATTTATGGCACTTTGAGTGAAGCTGATGAGTTCTGGCTGCTCATATATGAGCTAATAATTGACCTATTTTCCAGGCTGAGAAATAATTCCAATGTATAAAACATGACTCAAAGCTGCTAATTCGTCATGTTTTCCTCTGTGCCAGATACCTCATGCTGGGTATTTAAATGGGCTCCTCGCCCGCTTTACGGATCTTTGCATTGTTTTATTCTCATGCAAAGAGATGTCTCACAACCGCCTCATTTTCTTTCATTTTCTCAGTAGTTGCAGAACAATTTTTACAAAAGTTAAACTCCAGAAAGAGCATAATACACTACCCAACAAAGGCACAGCACAACAAATAGTTGTTTGCAATTTCAAAATAGGAAGTATATTCATAACCTTAAGCCTAAACTCAGACTCTAAACGGCTGCAAATATGCAATGAAAAAAACCTTCTTGCCTCGTCTCCCTGTATTGCTCAGACTGACATGCTATCTAACGACCTGTTAAAAATGCCTAATTCAACCTAACAACACATACTGTGGGGCCTCTGCTTTGAAGAGTCCTGCTCCGTTACACAATTAATCTGCCAGGCTAAAAGGTCTCCGCAACACCAGTAACCTCAGAACCAAGCTTTAATGAAAATGAAACTCATTCCTTTGGAGAAGTGGCTGAATCAAGTCAAGGATGCTCACTGTCAAATGGCTGCAGACAGGGTTTGAAAGGCTGACAGGAGAACTTGAAAGCAGAGTGAATTTCCAGCTGGACTTGGAAACCTAGGAGTCATTTATAAACTGTGTCTTACTCTTCACCTGACATGACCCTACAGCTTTTTCTGCCACAACACTAGACAAGCTAATACTTCACAACCTGTTGCAATTCTGTTTCATGACAGATGTGGCCAATTCTGATAATGTTACAATTATTTTACAAAAAAAATGTAAAAAAAAGGACTCAAATCTGAGGAAAGGGTGTCTATCGGACAAATTGCCAACATTCATGGGCCACTCTTTAATATGCTGTCAGGTACAAACACAAGATGTCCGAGTGCTGACCTGGAAAACAATATGTGAAAATGTCTTGCCTGACGGAGTCCGATGTCTCATGCATAATGCCATAAGCAATGAGCTGTTTTATTGCTCCATGACTGGACAGCTCCCAGAGTGCCGTGTGCAGACTGGCCTTTACAAAAGGGCAAGTGCTCTATCAAAACTGAAGTGTTCTTTTTTGCGCATGACGCCAAAAATGGAAAGTGTTCGGGGTCCAATAACCTATATTTTACATTAAGTTATCTGGCACCAACACTCTACTGGAGAGCCATTAAATATCATTGCATTGAACCCATTCCAGAAAACTGCTAATCTGTACAAAAGTGCAAATGGTGCTTACCTCCCCGTTGAAAAAGCAGAATATTGTTGCCACCAGTAAACCCTGGAAAAACAAGCAAAACAATCAGACATGTGCACCATTATTTACTGCTGTGCTATGCTCAGAAAACATGCTGGACTTGAATTCAGATTTATGGATTTTCTCCTGAACAACAACTGTGCTGTGTTCATAATATGAGGATACCTTTCCAAAAGTGAGGCAGAATGGCTACATAGCAATTAAATAGAAAGCTTATTGGTAAGTTAAGTCGAATACCTATCTGGTGTGGCAATGGGATCACTACCTGGTAAGTGAATAGTTTGCCTAGCTGGTAGTTAAATAAACTGTCTACCTGGTAGTTAGATAAACTGTCTACCTGGTAGTTAGATAAACTGCCTACCTGGTAGTTAAAGTGTCTACCTGGTAGTTAGATAAAGTGCCTACCTGGTAGTTAAATAAACTGCGTACCTGTTAGATAAACTGCCTACCTGGTAGTTAGATAACCTGCCTACCTGGTAGTGCATGAGTATGTGCATGATGTAGTCGTAGACTTCCCCTGCCAGCCGGTTCTCTGGCCTCCAGGGAAAGATGACAAACTGGATTCCCAGCAGTGGCACCAGGATCAGGGTGGCTCTCACTGCCTTCATGTACATGTTGGACTCCGCCCGGTGGGTGTCCCTCAACTTGGTCACCAACACTCTTACAATGTTCAGCAAGAAGAACAGGTTCACCTGAGGGAAAATACATACAATAAGAGAGCATGCACAACAAATCTGACACCTTTTTTTTACAGACTTCCTATAAAATGACTTCTATTTATTAGATTTTCAGTCACTGAATATCAGAAACTTGAAGTGACCTCTGCCGGTCATCAAAATGAATGAAAAATGAATATTTTGACAATGAGATGAGTGTCATTTATGTCCATTACAGGACGCTGAGAGCTTGAACAGTGGATTATGCAGAGTTAGTTTCAGAGCTGAACTTTAAGAGTGTGAAGCAGACTTACAAGAAGTGCTGCCATTATAGGGCCATGAACCACGTAGAGCAGATGGGTTTCCACACTCATCCAACAGCTGCAGAAGGAAAAACATATCAGTCAGTACTGTCTACTGCCCAAAACACACACACACAAACACACACACACACACACACACACACACACACACACCCATGCACACACATGTATGTGGATTTGCATACTCTCATTCTCTGTCACGCACAGACAAGCACGTGTATAAACATCTCCTGTTTATTTACAGAAGGTTTTGGAACATTACTCACTTGTCATCAAAATACTCCTTCCTTGCCACAGCGTGGATGGACGCTGGCACCAAGGGAAATCCTTGGACAGGAAAAAAGATGGCAGCCATATGAGGCCTCGAGTGAACTGACTAAAATCCATTTGTTGATCATGTTATTGTAAAACTTTGGCAGCTTTGTCACTTGTTATGTTGGTCTTACACTTCCTTGTCAAATGAATTACTCTTCAAATATTATTGTTTAAGCAAGTTGCGGCATAAAAATACGATAACATGTCGACAACATCTTTTGACCAGTATAGAAGTACATTCTTGGAAAAGCTGCAATACAAACAAAGGATCAACTTTGTCAAACCGGGTCATCCATTCTCATTTTAACAAGCTTCCCCCTCCTAATTCTATTGTTCCAAGCCTAACAGCACCACATGGGCAATTTCCTTTGATAATCCTGTCTCATTGAAAATCCCATCTATAAACAATGCAATAGAGGCCGGGTTTATATTAGCTTTTTAATTTTATCCCGGGCGTAAACACGCGTGAATCCGTGCATGGTCCATTTTCAGACGGCAATGAGGCCCTGCAGCATACCGGCCCCAGATGGACCTCACTAACTGACTGGCTCTCCTCCATCCACACAGAGCGCACATGATAGACACCGGCCTCAAGGTCATACTCCCATATTTAACGACCACCGTCCACTCGGTTACATTGTCCACTGATCGGACAGACCGCTCCCATCGTTTCTGCTTTGAACGAGGTGAAAAACAGGACAGGAGCGGCACTAAGCCACGCGGGGACCAATAAAGCTGTCAGCGTGTCCAGGTTGACATACGAGGATCAGATGGTTACGAGTGAATTGCGGCTGCTAGATTGCGTTCCATCTTGTCAACAGGCTGAGTGGCTTCTCGATTTCTTTTTGAGCTGCCGTTGTCCTCTCTGAGTCCAGTGAGTAGAGTGAGGTGAAATATGAGGAAAAAATGTATAAGTCATGATGGGAGACGGTGGAGGTCCAAGGTTAGGTCACAGTCCGTTTACTGTATTATCTATCATCTCTAAAGCATCATGTGACACTGGCACATTTTTCCTACAAACATGGTAATATGAGATCTAAACGTTTCAACATTTTCAGTCAAGTACAATCATAAGCTACTAAATGATGTAAGAAAAATTTTGCAGCCCAAAGCACAATACCCAAGTTCCCAAGGAAGAATCTCTCCTGGCTGTTTACCAGGAGCCTCAGAGCCCGGTGTTGACTCAGTTACCCGACACAAACAGAGACGATACAGGGAGCGGTGTTTTGATCAAATGCGATGTCGGACGCAGTGACTCACCCCAGCCCAGGAGGTAGTACCAGTGCAGGTGCTGCTCCTCCGCAAACACAGCCACCACAATGAGCGTGTGCAGGTAGATGCCTTCACAAAGCATCCAGAAATAGTTGCAGCCCAGCATGTACATGTGGAAGAAGTGCAGCACCTTACAGCCGACCTGCAGAGAGGTGAGACACAGGACACACACAGGGTTAGAGATCTATCTATCTATCGATCTATCGATCTATCTATCTATCTATCTATCTATCTATCTATCTGTCTATCTATCTATCTATCTAGACTAAGTTTAAACACTTGTAATAGTGGCTCAGCTGGAGACAAAAAAAAAATCGAAGTGTTTTGCAGGAAACACAGACTATGTTTCACCAACCATGGAACAAAATCATTAGCCCGTATTATCCTTTCCAGGGAAGAGGATGTTTATTCATTTACCCCCTCTGGAGGTGAACTGAACCCCCCGCTGGATATGCAAAAAATAAAAAATAAAAAAGGTACAACAATGTTTTTCTTTGTATATGCAGCGCTCTTCAATTGTGTTCGTCTCACTTCGCGCTAGAAAAAAAGAAGGAAAAGGCATTTAAATGCATATTGCTTTCCTACACACAATATGTATTTCTATTTCTACATCCAATACAGTAATATACCATGACAGTTTGTGTCATTATGTATTCTGCTCCTTTGAATGAGTTATTATTTTCATTCATAGAAAGAGATGATGACTTAAGTGATATTAATGTTATCAAAATACAGTCTAGTCTAGTAGTAATAACAATACTATATATTATTGTAGTAATTCAGATATTACTCAGAGTTATTATGCTGAAAGAAGTATTGAATTCATTGGTTTCACTGAAACACACGTATTGAGAACACAAAAGGAAGAACATTTTGTATGATAGAGATTCGCTGTGGCTCCGCCCGCTGGCTCTTTCACATTGAGATTCCTGGTTCCCGGCCCTGTGTCAAAGAGCATGTGTGCAGATATAATTCAAAGATACTGGCATTGCTATTAGCTGCTAGTCTAATGTCCCAAAGGTCTTCTTACACAGCTAAAAAGACATGTCAGTCATTCACTTCTAAACTTTTAGCCATATGTCTCTTCTTCTCTTCCCCCATCTCTCCCTTTCTTCTTCAGGAATCTCTGCTGAAAGTCCAGAGCCACTGATATTTGTAAGTGTGCAGAGAGTTAGTTCACCCATTTTGGAGCTCGAATCCTTCTTGTTTCACACTTTATTGCATTCAACTTTAATTCAACTACTCATGACTTGGCCACAGCTGCTATTACATTACAAATATTTGTCTGGCTTACAAATCAAGTGGCTATAGAATGTGTAGACGTCTCTCATGCCTTCAGCCTCCCTGGTTTGACCTAAGCTTCGGGGATTCACTCCCCCACACTGCTGGCAGGCCAAACCAGACTCCCTATCATCACACCAGAGAGACTGAGAGAGAGCTTGTTTTCTCTGAGAGAGCAAATCTCCACCAAAATCCACCGTCCCTAAATCACCAACACAGAATACAAGCCCATAAGTCTAACTTTGGCAGCGCAAAACTTCAAAATGTTGCTCAAAAGACACATGTGAAACTCAACCAACCATGGTTTGCGTTTTTCTTTTCTCCTTCCTCTTTCAGAACCGGGGCCGTGGCGACCGATTTTCTTTTGACGTGTAGCAGAGTGTTAGCCCGACTAGACAGCGCTACATCTGAAAGTAACAGATTCAAAACAAACCTTCTGACAGATGGCGAGGACAGACTTGAAAAGGAGCCACTGCACAAGAATATATATATCTATCCTCACGTTGATGCTGAGGGCCGTCATTCCTGCTCACTGCTTCTTGGATACGTCTGGATTGGGGGATCTGAATAAATACTGCAGCGAGGACGTGCCAGGCAGATTTGGGGAACGTGACTGTATGAAAAGCGGCGGCAGCTCGGTCGGGAATGAAACCCAGACCCAGCTGGAGTCTCCTCTGTCTCCAAAACGCTTCTTGTACTTCGTCTGGCCAAAGAAGCCTCGCGCCAGTAGAAAGCAAACCGGGGCTAATGGGATTGTATGCGTGGAAAGCCAACTTTTACAATCCTGTTTGTTGTTGTTGTTGTATGTCACTTTGATCATCTGAAGTTCTTTTTTTTTTTTGCTTCGTTTCACACATTCACATTTTTGGAAAGATGAGGGCCTCTGATTGTGAAAGCTGATCGGGGAATATTCTGATTCCATTTTGCAAAGATTTTAAAAAACTACCACATATTATAAACTTGGACTTTAAGAGCGTGAATGTTTTTATTCTGAGCTTTCAGTTACCCTTTCCTTTATTCCAGTCTACATAAAAGATAAGAAGATTCTGCAAAAACTATAAGACACACTAAGTCAACAGTCCAAGCCCGAGGCTATTTTCATTATTTTGATTTCCTTAAAGGATTAAAAAACAAGGAGTGTTCCTTGAAAAGTAAGTAGTAACACGTGAATTTATGTCCATTCCTGATAGCAAGGCATTCCTTGGAGACAGATTTATCATCTTCACCCTAATGGACCTGGGGTTTCAAAGAATTCGTGTCTGAAACTCAGCATGGCTCCAAAACTCTGACTGGAGAATCTGGAAGAGCTAAGAGAGCAACAGCTCTGGGCAATGTCTGTCTATAGTAAAGCACTGTCAAGATACGGCACCGTGAGGTAAGATAGTAGATACTTAAAATGGAGGCCTGTTCTGTAAGCTTTGAAGTATTTAAAATATGGGCCACCTTAATTTTAATGAATTGTAATGGTGTTGGCTTGCACACGCTTGAATTAAAAAGGAGTCCGCAGAAATATTTGCATGCATAGTACATCATCTTCCCCTCATTTTTTACTCGGTTTATCAGAAATTATGAATGCATCTGTGTCTCATTTTAAGAAATAACAGTGGAGCCGCTCATGTTCCTTCATACAACATTCTATTAAATGGTCTCATAAATTAATAGGTATGTTGTTGTAAGAGCAGGAGTTTCCATCCTGCTGTCGACGCACAGGAGGCTGAACTCACCGGGTTTCTGTGCACCACTTTAGGGTTGTTGACCACAGCGACGAGGTAGATGAGCGTGAGGGCGGAGTTGAGCACGTAGGAGCAGAAGAGGTTCTTGTGCAGCGTGATCCTCTGGCAGCTCAGACTCCTGTGTGAGCAGAGATACAAACTGTTGACATGCCAGGATGCAAAACACTTCCACAGCAGCACTCCACTAAAAATAGTTACAGAAGTCAGAACGATGACAGTAAAAATGTCTATGTGGAGTGATTCAGAACGTACAGGTTAGGTTTAAAGTGGGTTAAAGTGGTAGGTAAGTTTTATTACAGGTTTTTAACTTTATTTTAAATATCACCCTCATTACTCATACAGCTTATCAAGCAAATCCATCATTAGGTAACTGTCAGTACAAAATTAAATTCCTTGTTATTACAACTGACTGACATTGTAATTCAATCCCAGATAATCATTTTTCCATCACAATAACTCTGAGAATGTGCTCAGATGTCATTTCGGAGACCAGCATTTATTTGCTAACGATTTTTCAAATTGAAGAATAACTTCCGCAAGATTTGCAATAAAAACTCATCTGCCGCATAAAAATATATCATCAGGGAAACAAGCCCTGTCTAGCACTGATGCAGTAAACAGGACGAAAAACAAACCACAAGACGGGGAAAGGCTTTTCTGGCTTCTAATAGTTTAATGAGGTTGTCAGATGCTGCTCGAGTAAAACAAGGGACGGTTGGGTTGTATCTAAATGCAATTGAGAGACGCTGTCAAATAATGGATCCCAAGGGTGCCTCCTCATTACGTTGGTTGGTCAATCAGAATGAACTGCGTAATGAATCACTCGACCAATAAGTGAAAACAATTGTTACAATCAAAATCATTACATGTCATTGATATCCAGTAGCTTTATTCTTGGTGATGGTTAAATAATGTTTTAATTTCATGGCAGCACACGCTCTGACAGCCAGTAATCAAACATAACTGTGTTTGATTTGAGTTTTTAATGCAGCTGAATGAAACCACCTTGTGCCAAACATATTGCATACAGCCTGGAAATCTAATAAATGTGTCCTCTATAGTTTGAGAAGTAATATGTTACAGTTGTACTACACAGGGCCAGTTTTATCTTGTGTTGACTCATAAAAACCCATGAGACCCATGAAAAAAACAGGAACAGCACCAATTTTCCGCAAGCCAGAGCGAAACAACATATACAACTGCACATTTTCATCAAGCCATTCAGACGCCATGGTTACCTCCGGGCCAAAAATAAACAGCAACCGTCTCTGTTCAGCTCCTGACATAAAAGGAAATGCGGGAGCTGCTGAATACTTATATATATGGTGCCTTTATCTGAAAGGGGATGTCAGAACACCGGCAGCATCCTTATAGCAGCGTTATGTAGTAAGGACTGTGACAGGTCCTAATCTCCTGAGATACGCGGTAAGTTTCAGCCGACTCTTGTTTTTCCACGGCAAGCTGGAGTATTTTTATCTGGGAATCCTGACAGTGTTGATGTAGAGTTGTAAATAATAGAAGAGTGCAGCTGTACACCATCACATACCACTGTAAACTTCACATCTGGATTTTATAATACAACATTAAGACTTTAACTTTTTAAGAGATCAGGCTATAAATATGGTATGGTTATCATAAAAAAACAAACAAAAAAACCCCAAACAAACCCTGTGTTCTTTGGAAATCATGACTTTGTTAGTTTATTGAGATCTTAATTTGTTGACTTTAATCTTGATCTCAGGGTGAATGAATGAATGAATGTCCTGGTGAACTGCTGTGCAGCTGAGTTAAGACTTTGACTCTTGTTGTGGGGCTCAGTCGCCCTGAGATGTGCAATAATGCACCTGCACTAAACGTCACAGGTAGATTTATGAGTAGGTATAAAGCTTTGCAGCACAGTGAGGGTCCGCTACAAGATCTGCTCTGGGCAACAGCTGCTTTTGGGAGGTCAACACCCTCACTGCTCATCCAACACGTCCAGTTTCACAACTCAAGTGTTTTCACACTGACTACTGGGCCAAAAAAGCAACTCTCCCAAATATTGTTACGGTACATAAAGTTAGATTTTTCTCCCCAAGGCCCCATCTTCAGAATGTTTCTCCAAAGATAATGGACTGAGTGGAACTGTAAAATCTGTGTGCCATTAAAAATAATGGTGATTAAGTAACCTCTTTGCTTCCCAGAGCTAAAATAAAGATAAAGTACCAGCAAGGCATAAACTTTGTATAGTCTGCTAACTTTTTCTCTTTACATTAGTAGTATTTGTCAAGCTTTTCCAAATTTTATAGACTTTAGCAAAACATTCTATCTCCCTTCCTCTTATCCTCTTTGAAATTTTGAACCCTTATCTAATTGAAATTCAGCAGCAGCATCTTAATTAATTGCACACTTTTTCCCTCCAGGATTAAGCAGTACATTGGGACGAGCAGCCGTAATGAGCAATGCACTCAGGTGCACACGCTTCTAATAAGAGAAACCACCAACCCATTCCTCCATACGTTGGACTTCACGGCTCCTCAGTTTTGAATCCTAAATATCCATGAAATTAATATGCTGCACAAGCAAACCAAGATGGCATGAAATTAAGGGGACGTATCAAACTGCGTAAAGCATTCAGTGACAATGAAGTTGTATATAAATAACATTTAGTGACACAGCAGAAATATTTTCAGTCGATGGTATTAATTTATGACAGGACTGCTGCAGTGAAGATAGTACGAATTTTCTCATTGCTGTAAATGGAATGCATACAAAAACTAAGCGAAATAACTAAAGAAAACTTTAGGATAGCAAATTCAGGACAACACCGATCTACCATCCATTTAGAGAGATGAATCATATTCTGTATTAAAACATACAGTATTATACTGTATCAGCTATTTTCATCACATAGCCCCCCCCCACACACACACACAGCACAGTGCAATCATCATAACCATTCACTTACATTATAATGTTCATCATCTAAAACAATTTCCATCTGATTGTCATTACAAGCAGAATCATGATTACCACTATAGATACTGACATCCAAACCACTAATCATCACAATACTAGTCAAAAGCACATTGTATCCATTACCTGAAGTAGAAGAAGATGGCCAGAGAGATGAGCAGGGAGGCTATGGACAAAGCATGGCCCACAATCGCCATGTAATAGAGGATGTACGCTGACTGTAAAAACACACAAACAAGCAGGACTGAGTAATGCAGATTACATGAGACAGGAATACAGTAATCTGATTAGACATACTTTTTTTTTTTTCAATTATGGTTTTTATGTTTCCTTCAGACAAACTTACAATCAAACAACACAAGACTTAAGGCACAAAGAAGGAAAAGAGATAAATGAAATACAATTGATTAAATAAAAAGATAAATAAAAAGGGAACATGAATGGGTAATGAATACTAAACAGACAGGTATGAGCATAAAAAAAAGGAGGCTGAAGCAACAACAACAAAAACAAAAAGAAAAACCAGAAACAAGCCTAAATTAATATATTGATGAATACTGGAAATTTCTGAAAGGGCTGTGAGCCATTCAGAGTAGCTAGGATCATTTTCACCCATCCAATGTCTTAATATAAGATTAGACATACTTTTGAGAAAGTATGTGATTACATGCTGGATTATGCAATAAACAGCTTTGAATGGAAAACGGTGTCTAGATTGGGAGTTTTTTGACACTAACATAATATTACACGTCTTAACACACTGCTTGTAGAAGATGATAATAGCACTATTCAAAAAAATAAAAATAGTAATAATAATGGAAGCAAAGTAATCCAAAAGTAATAGTAGTAAAGTGATAATGTTACTGACTTTTAGCATTCCAGTGGATTTCATTACTAATTAGAGCTATAAGCAGGTAATGAGTAATCTGTAACCAAACTACATTTTGAAACTAAACTTTGCAAATAAACATGTAGTATAAATGTGTGACACATGTGCCAGAACCAAACTGGTGTGCAGTAAAACAGCTCAAACATCTACTATGAAATGTCAGCTTCAGACAGTTTGATCTCATCCTTTGCAATTGATGTTCCTTTCCATCACTAAATCTTTCCATGGTATTCTATATGGGGGAGCAGTGCATATGTTTTGGCTATAGGAATACCTATGAATAATGATTCTTGCTAATACATTTCTGGGCAGCTAAAGCAAAAATGCTCATTCACATTGTTCTCACACCTTACTCCTACTGACAAGCTGAAATGGTTGCCACCTGCATGCTTCATCTTTACAGTCTATGATGGATGGCTCCTTCATCCATGATACATTACCTTTAACTTCTCCTTAGTGTTTGCATTGCAGAGTGTATAGTTGGACCAAGTCCTGTTGGTATCCGGGTGGCGAAACCACTGCCCAGTCTCCCCGCAGTACTTAGTTGCCTTTTCTGAAATAAAACGAACAATCAAGTAATAAATATATATATATATATATATATATATATATATATATATATATATATATATAACACTTCCATAAACCTTGGTCCCATTAGACTTGATGAATTATTCATCCTCAAAGCTATGAATATTTTACACCCCAGCCTCTTTAAATACAGTCAACGGAGGATCGGAAGTGAATTTATCATGAGAGGTTAACAAGGCATCGGCAGAGCGGAGACTCTCGAGCCCCGCCGCTCACCTGTGGAGTCGAAGTCGACAAAATAATTGGGGCAGTTCTGGGAGGTGTAGGTTCCCCCTGGAGTGTCGTCCCAGCACAGCCAGCCGTCCCAGTTACGACTGCAGTACTGCCCTATAGCACCAACAAGGACACAAAAACATGATGATAACTGTCTGTAAACCTGCTGCACATTAGTCTCCCCAATATGTCATCTCTCGTGATATAGAAATCACATAGACATAGATCACATAGAAAGTTGAAATGGGCTGGACTTAATGTGTTTTTTATTACTGAGCACAATCGCAAACACACAGATATGGTTTCTGTATCCATTTCCACTACCTGATTTGTTATAAGGTGGATCTCGGTTCATTTTCTCGAAGCATTTGTACTGGCCGTCCAGGATTTTCCTCCTCCTGATCTCCTCTTCCTCTGGGTTCACCATGGGACTGACCCGCGCCTCAATGGTGGGCTCTGCCGGAGTCTCCCCTGAAAGCTGGGGGGTCGCCTTCTGTGAATATTTTAGTGAAGTCAACATTATACATGCATGCATACACCCACCTACACACACACACACACACACACACACACACACACACACACACACACACTCACTCACAATCGTACAGATGCAGTGCTACAAAAAACCAAGAAGAAACACCTAGAAGACCAATATGATGCTGTAATGATGTGATTTCCGCATCACTGAATGGTTCTATAATGTGTTCTTTCAAACATGCAAAAAACATACAATATCATAAAAGTTCTTCCATTAGTCACAGGAAAAAAGTCAATCTCCAATTACCTTTAATTTGTCCTTTGAAGCTGGTAGACAGGTGGACCGGGTCTTATTAATGGAAGGACTCTGGACCCAATTACCCCATTCGTCGCAATATTTTGTCACTTTTCCTGTAAAAAAAAAAAAAAAAGGTAATTGCTCCTGATGTGGTTTTGGGTGCTGACTAATGGCGGCTTGACATCAGCAGGATCCATCACTGAGATAATGAATGCTGGACATGATGGCGCACTGCTACTGTATGCTGAGTGGCTGCACAGGGCTTTAGACTGCACAGCCATTATTAACAGCATTATATACAATTCTGATATCGACACACACTGCCATTTAGAATGAATGATAAACAACAAATGTTTTACTTTTTTTATTATTTGAGGTTTGAGTTTGAGTCAAACACATCAATCATGCCCTGAATCTTGGCACTAGTGCATTATACTGTGATTAATTCAACCTGGCAGACATGACCAAATGTTATGTCGAGCAGAAAATTCCACATTTGGAGGAATATTCTGGCGAACGTTCAAACGCTGGGTATAAGACCGCATGTAGATCCATGACTGAGATCACGTTGCTCCTGACAGCAGCCACCTTAGCCCAGCTGCCTCGCCTCCTCTGACAGCTCATCAGCTCTCCTGCAGCCGCATCCAACTGCACGTCTCCCCCGAAGCCTCGTATCAGCAGTATCAGCTTCCCCCGAATGGAGCCGTGGGGGACTCTTAGCGTTACAGGCATTATGGGAAGATCTTTTATGAGCCTCCCCGTACAGAAACACCTTCTCCTCTCCTCTCATTCATATTCTCTCTCCTCATCCATCTCTCTGTCTGCCTTCCCTCTCTTCCTTGTAATCCCTCTGCTCTACTCTTTTTCTCTCTGTACTTCTTCTGTCTATCCTCCTCTCGTTTGCCCCCTCCCTCTCCATCATGTCGCATCTCCTAAATCACAGCTGACTTGACCTTGGATCTCTTGAACTAAGCTTTGTTAAGCCCTTCACATACTGTAATAACTGCACATAATGTAATCCAAAAATTAAGTATACTTAAAGTAACAATCTGTGACATTTTCATATAAATACATGTCTGTTTTCCTACTCTCTATTGCTGATTGATATAACACAATACTGATTCAACCTACAGTAAACCCAGTTCAGTTCATGACAGCTTTTACATTTGCTTTTCTAAACACTGTTTTTCCCAGGAAAAATCTGCTGCACAGGAAGTGATGCGTTTTACATTTCCAGCAACAGCAACAGCTGTTTGTTTGGAATAAACAGAAGAGAACAGCGATAGCCACCATGGCTGAACAGACAAAGAAAAGAGCGCCACCTACAGAAACTCAAACTTCATCAACAGAAAATCCAAGGAAACGCAGGTGACCCTGGACACGCAGGTGACCCTGGACACGCAGGTGACCCTGGGGGTAGTGCAGTGCAGAAACACCACAGCAATGATCTTTGCACCAAAGATACTGCCAAAATGAAAAAAATAAAAACAAGCACGGTTGAAATGTCGATCAATGGTATAATAAATTTACAGTAAAAAAAACAATCATTTCTTGGTAACCCAACATGTTTTGACAATTCACTGATGGTAACATTATACATTTTTAGTTCATTTCATAATATTCTTATTAAATTCATTAACGTTCATCATTTCTGTCATTTTTTGATGAGCATTACTGGAAGAAAATGATAATCAAGCTAAATATAACCCTAAAACATAAGATATTATTGATTTGTTATATTTATTTTTTCCATCTGTCCTTGCAATATTCCTGCTCTGGTACCAGAAGATCCTCTGGAGTCTGATGTGGAGGATCTGAGTGATGATGATCAAGTAGATGATCCTGATTATTTTCCCAATCTAAAATAAGTGAATGGAGATTCTCCTTTTGAGTCTATGAATGAGGCAGATGGGGACCCCCCCTCCCCCCCAAGAAGAGGAAATGTGGGAAATCGACCCTGAAAACATCATCATCAGGATCATCTACTTGATCATCATCACTCAGATCCTCCACATCAGACTCCAGAGGATCTTCTGGTATCAGAGCAGGAATATTGCGAGGCCTTATGCCATAAACAACTTTGTGTCCATCTGCTAGCTATAAGACAGATGGAAAAAAAAATATATAACACAATAATATTTTATGTTTTAGGGTTATATTTAGCTTGATTGATTATCACTTTCTTCCAGTAATGCTCATCAGAAATGACAGAAATGATGAACATTAATGAATATGTATTATACAAACATCTTTCACTTAACTTTTCAGGATGTAATGGAGAGAAATGTATTCAAAATGTCAAAATGACATCTCCACCATTGGTAAAGGTTCAAAAACTATATGGTCAGTCAAAAAACAAAACATTGTTTGCATTAAAATTGTTCAGTACCTACCTTTACCATAAACTGAGATCTCAACCATTTGGTAGAGGTTGCTAGTTCAAAAGCTGTTTGGTCAGTCAAAAAACAAAACATTGTTTGTTGTTACTAATGACCAGGAGTATTAAAAAAAACAAAGAAATATTTTTTTTGTTGTTTATTTCTTGGTGAGACAATTAAAGGGTTAACATATGTTATAAAGTTAATGCTATATGATAATTTCACTGCAAATTGTATGCGTAGTTACAATTGTGCATCTTTGGAATCTTTGGAATCTTCCCAACTTTTCTCAACCAATTGGCTTTCACTGACCACGCTCTCCTTTATGATGCAATTGGAACACCAGCATAAAACAGCTTGCACCAGAGACAGAGGCTCATGTGCGAAAAGACGGTGACCGATTGCCACGAGAGAAAGAGAAGCAGGATATTTTTAGAGACAGGATATTATTAGATACAGACTACTGTTGGAGGCCTCCTCAAAGAGAAGGTGGTTCTTCTCAGACATGGAGGAACAACTCCACAATGAGAAGACCATGGATCCTTCTGAGCTAGCCAGGAAGCTGAAGGTGTGTGAGGCAGAGAAGGCGGGTATTCAGCGGAACTATAAGGAGCTGGTCTCCGAACACGAGGACCAAATACACGCAAACATGGGCCTGCAGCATCAACTGAAGGCACTCAAGAAAGAGATGGCCAAAAGCAGATGCGGGCAGCCTAAGGCAGACAAGGAATATGAATTCCTCTGCCGAGAGAACGAAGACCTCCGTGGGAAAATGAAGGAGCAGGCCATGAAACTCGTGGCCTGCGAGAAGCAGAATATGGCCCTCCTGAGAGAAAAGGAGGGTCTCAAAATTCCCCAGAGAGAGAAGGCCAGACGTGAGCAGGCAGAGAAAGAGGAGTTCCTACGCAGAGAGAACGAGGAGCTCCGCAAAGAAATGAAGGAGCAGGCCATGAAACTCCAGGCCTGCGAGAAGGAGAATATGGCCCTCCAGAGAGACAAGGAGGGACTCAGGGAGCAGGCCACTAACATTCAGGCAGAGGAGCAGTTCCTCCGCCGAGAGAACGAGAAGCTGGTCAAAGAAATGAAGGAGTGGAAAGATAAGCTCCAGAGTGCCCATGAGCTGGAGAAGACACATCGGCAGGAAATGGAGGAGATGAAAAAGCTCCAGAGAGAGATCGTCTTGACCACTGAAAAGCTTGCAATCAGGTTCAAGGAACAGATTGAGGAGAAGTTGGCCCTCCACCAGCAGATGAAAGCCCTCCAACAAAAACTGGATCTGAATGAAAAGCTTGAGAAAGAGAAGGCTTTGAGCAACCATGAGCAGACCATGAGGCTCAAGGAAGTGGAGAGTCTGGTGAAGGCACTCAAACAAGAAAACGAAGAGCTGAAAAAGCTCCATGCAGAGGAGGCCTCAACCACGCAGAGCTTCTCCATTGAGCTCAAAGCAGAGAGGAAGGAGAAGGAGGCCCTACGCCAAAACATGGAGGAACAGGCCAACAAGCTGATGGCCGGTGAGGTGGAAAAGGAAGCCCTCAAATCTACCAACAGAGAGGCAGCGGTGGGAGGCTCTGGAGAGAAAGCTGAAAAAGAGGTGGGAGAAAAACTCAGCAAAAACTCCAGCAAGCCTTCCATGATGAGGAGATTTATCAAACTCTTTACCCCAAAGAGGAAGGAGAAGAAAAAGAAGAAAAAGGAGAAGATGGAGTCCGCTTGAGTTGCTTCAAGCCAAGAACCTTAGCACACTGACACCTGTGCTCACTCCCTCTCCTCTCTCCTCCATCCCCATCATCACCCCATCACCCATTTGCAACCCACCACCTGACACCTCCTCCCCCCTTTACCTTGTATTTTCCCTTAATAAAAGATATCACCAATGATATCTTAAAAATAATGCACCGCCTATCTTGTTTTAATTCTGTAAGTGGCTCTACAGCCAACAATGTATGCAGAGGATTTAAGACAGCTGGACACACAATGTTGTAGAGAAAATATAAAAGCTGTGTTGGATCTATAGTTCTATATATAGTTGGATCTATAGTTGTTTTTATGTTTTTATCATATCAATTGTTTGTGTGGTTTTGCAATTTAAATGCTGTTGTTAAACTCGTAAATGGAAGTGGAACTGCTGTGGTACATTTACCTCATGCTGTCACATCATGACCTTGGAATAATAAGGTCCATCTGACATTTTAGTCCAAAATAAGTTATTTATATAATGCAGCTCTAAAACATGTCTTAACATATTGCTGAATATACATGTAGATAAGTATGTTAGTTTTGCAATAAGCTATGGAATGTGAGAAACAAAAAGCTTAATATTTCATAACTACTCTGAACACAGATGGGAGTTTACATTTCCAAGTTCTCTTTTCAGTCCAGTGAACTGAACTAAACTACATTTACCTCCTAAATTCACTCTAAACACAGGGTTCCAGCTGAAAAGATGTTGGTATCACATGTCCTTCATGGTAGCACAAATTTCTGTGACTAGCAGTTTGTATTTTGCCTTACTACCCAGTTTAGAAATTCAAAAACACTTGATTTAGACAGAGGAAGGTATTGTTCCTACATTGCTATATTTGACATAAAACTCTGTCTGACCAAGTAACTAATGGTCAGTTATCTGTTGTTGCAGTGCAGTTTCACCAGTCACCAAAACAGGATGTGAAGATGTTGTTTTTAACCAACAGTAAATGTTTCGCTTCCTGCGATTTGTTCGAATGGTGTCCTCACCAGAAATGAACCGCTCCACAGTTCACTTGGAAGTGGCCTGAGACCAGCTCTTCGAGGCGGACCAGAGAGCGGTTGTTTGGTCCGCACCAGGGTTCGATCATGGTGTTCACAGCACCCCAAACGATCCGAACCAAGGGGGTAAACGCTCCGGGGTTGGATTCAAACAGACTAAACAAGGCTGGTGTGAAAGCACCCTTAAATACCACAGGTAATAACATTACCTAACATTAAAGTTTATATGGCAACGGAAGACATGGATGTATGTAAAATACCGCAGAGAGTGGGGCTCAGTGTGGGAGCAATGCTCGGCTAGCGCGACGCGTTTATCAGTTAAATGACCTATTCCACATTTATCGGTTACATTACCTATTCCACCAACGTCACACACCACAGGTAATAACGTTACCTACCGTTAAGGTTTGCAGGACAGCAGAAGATGTGGATGTCTGTAAACTGACGGCGAAGAGTGTGGCTCAATGTGGGATGAGTGTGAGATCCAATATGTCATTATCAGTATGGGACTCAATGTGGCATTTAGCCCACAGGCGAGAGGCCATCTCTTAGTCAGAGACGCCCTCTAGAGGCCATCTCACGAAGCGACATCTCACTAAGCGTTACCTGACTGACTGACTGACTGACTGACTGACTGACTGACCTGAATTTGCCCCGTGATGCGCTCGGCTGCGCCGTGGGAAAAATGTACCACTTTACGTGATAAAATTTTTTGACGTAGCCTATCACATACGTAATAACCTTTTTGCACATAATGTAATAAGTTGTTATGTTATGTGTAAGTTATTACTCTGCAAAGGGAGTTAAACATTTTTGGTGAATAATTTGGTTTGCAGTAACTTCATCACATACTTTCACTCTTATAATCTCAGTCCTGAATCTACATGTGGATGTCAACCCAGTATTTTAGCATTTTGCAGGGAAATCCTTCATACAAGGAATTTTCTATTTGACAACATTTGGTCATGTCATGCCACTTACTTATGGCATTATGCATGGAAATGTGATTACATTATGCATCTAGCGTTTTATTACATTATGTAATATTGCTATATTTTTTTAATAAGTTAGGAGTTTTCCTAACATTTTAAAATTATATTACACACAATTATGACAATCTGTGCATTTCATACATTATGAGATGTTAGAAGCCTCAGAGCAGAGCCTAATTATGAGCCACCGCTCCTGATTACAGTCGTCTGTCTCATGGAAATATATGGTATAAGATCAAGTGGAATTACATGTTATCAAATCCTCCCAGTGTCCTACAGGCCCATGCCCGATGGTGGACCTTTGTAGCATGCAATCACATCTCCTTTGACATTTCCATGGCACACGGAGAAGATTGGATTGTTTCGTGTGCTGACTTGCTGACTGGGATTGAAAGGTTATACAGAAAACCCTTTCAACCTTCAGCTGCTCTTGATTCACCTGTCTGGATGATGTCATGGATTGATGAGAGAAGTGCAAACCTTTCTTGCCGGTGGGATCCAGCTCAGGATAATCTGGACAGCTCTGTGTTAAATATGTCCCGACTGGTGTCTCCTCCCAACACAACAGGCCATCCCACATATGACTACAGTACACACCTGAAGGAAGGAAAGTCAGCATAATTAATAATATACATTATAGAGGCTGAATTACAAATGCTAAGTCTGCCTGCCTCTTTGCTTGGCCAGTCAGTTTATCAGAAATGTGTACATGCCAGAGAGCAGCATCACGTCTCTGCTGCCTTGATAGAGATTATAACCCCACAGGTTCTAAGCCAAAAGCCTTTACAGCTCAATTGCTTTTACCACGCAGGTGGTGAGACCGCCATTACCTTTAAAAAGAACAACAACAGAGTTCTGACCCCCATCCGCCGGCTGACGTGACAAAGGTCATTACAGCTGTGATGCTCTCCCAGACGTAATCAAATTGCCTCCCCTGCCTTTAAGATGCCTTAAAGTGATTTGGGGCCACTCACCGGTTCTGTTGCGCGGTTGGTCTTTGTTGGACAGCTCAAGACATTTGTATTGACCCTGGCTCACCGCCTGGCCCTGGCTCTCCATTACGCTGTGTCCGGGCCTGAGTGATGTGTCTGCGGTGGGCTCAGCGCCGGCCGCTGCCCCGCACTGTGGAGACAACAGGACACTACGTCTTAGAGGTGAGGCGGGGGGGGGGCATGCTTTTCACTGACTGGGAATATGTACAGTATGGGGGGTGGATAGTGTGCTGTTAGTGTGTGTGTTTATATTAGATTCCTGCCCTGATCCGCATTGCCCTTAGAGGACTATAATAAATTAAGATTAAGCATAAATATTATCACTGATGATCATGGTTCAATTTGTAATGTTTCCCTTTGGATTTATGTCAGCAATTTTATAGTGCTAGAGTAAAGATACATATCCCCACATGAAAAGTAAATTTAAATGCAAGAGATTACACACACTTCCGATGTCAAATTGAACAAGCAGAGTTGCTGAAGCAGTTTCAAAGCACTGATTTGATAAGGATTTCAATCTGATTTGAAATTCCACTCATTCATCATTCATGTAACTCATTAAAGTGTGATTGAGAACACACAAAAGAACTTAAGCGGGCGATTTTCTCCAAATGAGTCTTATCTCTGGTCTTTTGTTTGTGTTTGAAAGCCGCATTAAACAGCGGCCCAGTGAAATGCTGATGCTGATAACGCCTCTCACTCAGAGATGGAGAGCCTGTTTTGCTGTGACTTATCTGGCTGTTTTTTGGGCTGAAAACTAAGCCACTCAAAAGTGCCAGGCTCATGCGCTTGTATTTTCTGGATTATTTCACAGGAATTTCAACAGTTCGCCTGGGGGATTTTGTCAATAAGCCTCATCACAGTTTGGATGCAAACCTCCTACCTCTGTCTCTCTTTCTTCTCACATTGATATTTTCAGGTCTCATTTTCAGGCATATTTCTTTTGTAGATGGAAGGGGAATTCTCCTCAGACCAACATGCCATTCTTACCTGTCTGATCAAAGCCTGTAAAAGGCCGCACACCAATGAAAAAAACAAGACTTTCATCAGTGACTTTTGTCAGAATGCTGATGTCCCATGTAGCAGTTTAGCAGCCGTACATATGATGTCACTCCAAACATTGAAGTAAATGACGTCATACATACGACCACCAGGCCACCACCAATATCAACAGATGAACTGACAAAAAAAAAACCATCTTGTCCTCTTTTTCTCCAAAACCCCTAAAGCAAAGGCTTCTCCTCACCTATTACAATCCATTTGTCCCTCTGAATCTGGATGACAAGACCACTTTGGTGCTCAAAGAACAAAGCACAGAAACATAAAGCAGAACAGATACAGATACATTTAGGATAAAACATGTGGCAGGGACACATGCCAGCACCTCATGTCAAACTTGATGCTGAGCAGGAAAGGAAATTGAAATAGCGAACTTCCATTTTACATTGACACAGAATAATAGAGGACCAAATGCTTTTCATCAAGGACAGTGCCTCATGAAATACACTGATCTTATTGGAGAAAAACCTAAGAAAAAAACAAGTAAACATGTCGTCCCCCACTGATGATGCAGATGTCCCTTGGGCCTTGAAGTTTTATCAAAACTGGACCGGTGGTGTAGCAGTTATGGCCTTTCAAAGTTTGACATTTTGACCTTTAATTATAGCGCCCCCATCAGGCCAATCAGTGTAATGATTTTAAACACCAGACCACAGTGGCAAAATGCATCATCCCTCCGAGGTTCATCAAAATTCGACCAATGGTGTCAGATATATCACAAAATTTTGACCTTTAATTATAGCGCCATTCGGCCAATCAGTGTAATTATTTCATGTCAACTGAACTGCTGTATGAATGATGCAGACACCTTGGACCAATCAGTGACAAATAGACGGACACTGCCCAATCTACTGTATAGTCCCACCCCCTACTGTATAATAAATGCAGTAGATACACACACATATATATAGACATACATAATGACTACTCTACTAAAGACATCCCAGCTTGTATATATGACAGATATTTCAGGACACATTATGTCATTGCAAATGTCTGAAAGCACAATGAGGCATAATATCATTTTGCATCCACAGCAACATCAAGATTAAACATAAATTGTGCATCAGTAATTCGTTTTCCCTCAAATTGGTCAGTGTTAAAGGAAATAGAGCATACATTAACAACACACACACACACACACACATGCACGAGTCATGGATGACAGATCCTATCTTTTGGGCCATCCAAGTTTGTAATTAACAAGCTGAGCCAATTAGTGTTAAAGTCTTAGTGAACTATATCAGATTAATCTCCTAGATATTTGCTGAGTATAGAAAACCATCAGACCAAAACATACAATTTATAGTAAATCAATTTACTGTAAATTTAATACTAAAGTTAAATATGTATACCTGGTGGAAAAACTGAGAAACAGTACCTCAGAAAAGTTTACTGTAGCATTCCTTAAATTCAAAATGTGAGCTTACCACCATGAGAGACAAAAGGACCCAGAGGGAGCTTGATAACTTCATATCTTCCTCTGTCAGACAAATCTATGGAGAGAAAAAAGAGAATTACATAAACTTAGAACTATGAAATATCAGAAAATTGGTTGTCTCTGTGAAATTGGCTGAATAAACAAACATGTATTTGTGTTTCAAATCAGGATTACGTTCCCTCAGGAGACAGCAACAGCAATCATTAATCTGAAATGCAAAATACTGCAGCAGAGGCACTGCTATTGACATTTCGGATGCAAAGTTTTAATCTGTGTATGTGTTTGTGTGAAAGAGAGTGAAACACAGAAAGAGTGTGTGTCCATTTGTTTGCAAAACAAGGGCATGAAAGAAAAAGGACATTATATAGGCGATCCAAGGAAAAGGAGGAAGGAAGAAAAAAAACAAGAGAGAGACAGAGTCAGACAAAAATAGTTGGTGTTCATTAATCATTTTCCGAGCCGGAGCTCCTTCAGGACAGCAGCATAGCTCTGCTCTGCTCAGTTTAGTATCTCAGAGCATGTGCGATTACAATTCGCCTCAGGTCTCTTTGCTTTGACTCGGCGAGTCCCTATAGGAGGCCCATTACTCTGCTCTTACAACAGCTAGGACTTTCTACCGGTTGTTCTCCACAGCTGCAGTGACACAGGGGGCAGGCTGCTCAGCCCGTAGACATGCATGAGCAAGTCCTAGAGGTCGCTGTGTCAGGTTAGCAAGATTGATCGTATTTGTTTTGGCGTCCAGTGGCGAACTGATGTTACTTAGCATTAGCATCACAAATAAACCTGGGACTGCATTTGCCAGGATTTCCAGACTAGGAGAGCTGATTGACCAGAGGAGCCATTAACTATTTCATACATAATTTCCTGAAATACTTAACCGATTGTAGATATTGTATATTAACTGTGTCAATCCAGAGCCAGAAAGAGACCAGTTCTAATTCTCAATCCCAGGCCTTCTAGTCCTAGTTCTAGTCCTAGTTCCTAATCCTCCCCATAATCCACATCTCAGTCAAGATCAACCCCAAACACCAGCCAAAATCCTAGTCCAAGTCTGAATCACACTCCCAGTTCCACTCCTGCTCTCCAATCGCAGCCCCGTTCTCAGCCCAAGTCTCATCATATACTGTGCAGCATCAAACCAAACAGCCCTGCAACGCTTTCAGCACCTGACAATTGTGTCATATACAAGTGATATTTCTAGCATAGTAAAAGAGACCATTTACCAAAGTGGACCCAGCGTGCTGAAAAGCTCTCAGTCAAGGACACGGCAGCGAGCCACTTCACACCCCTACTTCGAAAAGAAGCAGGGAGGAAACACAAAGAAGCACAAAAGCATACATCAAAGGCAAGGTGCTAATAGAGGACAGAGGAGGGGAAATATGGATCACAAAATGGCCTCTGGGCTGAGAAGTTCCATAAAAACCACCAACAGGCCATAAGCAGAGGATTCACAGGCCTCTGAGTGTGTGTGTGCATGATTGTTTTGTAATGTGTGTGTGTGTGTGTGTGTGTGTGTGTGTGTAGTCTCTAGTGTGTCTGTGTGTGAAAAAGTGGGAGATTCTCTGCAACATCTCTGTCGGTACTATCGACATTCACTATCGACTAAACATTGACTACAAAAGTCAATAGAGAAACAGAGATTTCATAGATATCAGTGGAGATAACAGAGAAGAAAACTACTGAAAGGTTTATAGAATCTAGGGGAACTGTGTGTGTGTGTGTGTGTGTGTGTGTGTGTGTGCGTGTGTGTGTGTGTGTGTGTGTGTGTGTGGATAGGAGCATGTGAATGGATTCGTAGAGACTCTAATAATCTCTGCCACATTTCATAAGTCTATAACACACTCTCAGTCCATCAATAATAAATTTGCCAACAGCGCTTTTCATGCTCAATATCTTCGCCACACATCAGCCAGTTAACCCAAGCTCACGCTCAAACCTCCTGGCTATATTTGACTTTGACTGTGTGTGTGTGTGTGTGTGTGTGTGTGTTTGGGGGGGACATTCTGTGTTTCTGCCTCACCCAACATACATCTCCAAGCACAGACGCCAGGGCATTTCGCGGGCCATTAGGTCCAATGTGATATGTACAGTAAGGCTTACAGTGTGTGTAGCCCACAGCAGAGACAAGACTCCCCATAGAGAGACAAAGGAAAGCACTCACACAAGGATGAGTGCATCTGTAAAGTCGTATTTCAGAGCTGCCGACTGATGCTTAGTAAGTCAAGTCAGTAAGCTAGTAAGTCAAGTGGCAGGTCAATCGGTGAATGGTAGGCATGTTTAGGAACCCCCTTCTGCAAGATTTACTGTACATTACTTTAGGTTCATCAGCAAAACCACTTAGATGAAGAAATATGTGTATGTATGCCTCATAGCATTGGGTATAGATAGAGGTAGATTTATTTAGGAGGTTGAGACTGCAATAGAAAGTGTGGAGGATAGTAGAAAGTTTTAATTAATAATCCTAAACTTGTGCCTCTTGATCATAAATAGTTGTAGATTGTGAAAAGGAGCTTCTTCTTCTTTGTTGGTTTTTGAACAAAGGCACACAGTGAATGTGTGGCTAACTTTCCGCCTGCGTATTCTTTTATTACCTTGTGTATTCCATCAGGCGTCTGTTTTTATCATTTCTCTTAAATTGAGTGCCAGCCCCAATGAGAAATCCTTTTCAAATTCAAATCCGACAAAAATAAATTCACACTCTAGTTCAGCAGGGAACACAGTGAAAAAATAAGGTTGGGAGAGATTTTTTTTTTAGAATTGTACTTTTGGACGCAGCAGGAGATGGAGTATTTGGTGGCAGCCATACTGGGGCCTTGGGCTTTCCTTTCGCACTAAAATTGTCTCTCGTTGCATCTTTAAAAAAAAACCAATCGGAATGAAGGATTCCTGGTTTGGCCCCATGGGTTTTTTTCTCTTTGGCCTCTACTCTCTGTCTCTCAAACAGCCCGTCCCTGTTTTCTCTCTCTCTCTACCTGCCTCTCTGTGCAGCTCCGTCTCCCTCTCCCTTTCTCCGTCTCCCCCTCAATCCTCCCTGTCTGCCTCCCTCCTCTTACCTCCCCTCTTCTCTCTCTCTCTCTCTCTTCCTTCTCTCTCCAGTCTGTCACTTTGACAGCAGCAGACAGCATCACCCGTCACTTTTCTCCCCGGCTATATCTGGCAGTGTTCTGCAGTGAGCGGTCACAGGCACGGTGACAACGCAGATTTGTGCTGACATCACATCGGCGATCAGGGCTGCAGCTGGATCTATCTGCACCTGACGTTCCACCACTTCAGACCCCATCAGTCAGTCTGAAGAGAGCAGCCACGTGGACGTGATTAGGTGTCCCCAAGCCAGGCCTGGACAAATGAGCTGGATTACCATGCGAGCCCAGATGGATGAGTCTGACGGATGGACAGATGACTGCGCTACCCACAAGGCTATGTTCCATAAGCTTATTTCAGACCCAAATGAATGGGATGGACTGTAATATAACCGCTGTCTACAGAGGAAAATATTCCCACTGATCCACAAGCTTTATTAAGGGATGCGCCTTGCAGTGGGTCGTGATCTCCACTGCTGCCATGTGGTTTAACTACGCTACAATAACACATCTATAATCACACTTCCCATCACGCAATATTTTATGTGCAACAGGTTATGAACTCCAGTATGCTGTCAAAGAGAGTTATTGGCATCAGTGAAAGCAGCAGATGCATTGAATGCCTGTGCAGCCTACAGTATAAGGGCCTGTCTGTGAACGTGCACCATGAAAGAATACATTACATTACATTATTTAGCAGACGCTTTTGTCCAAAGCGACTTACAATAAGTGCAATTTGTAAACAGTAGTCAAACCAACTGTATATCACAGTCTTCATCAGCTAAGCTTTTAATAGGTATAAGTCGCATTTGCAGAATACTTTTTTTTTTTATTAAGAGTAGAAGGGGAATACAGAATACACATAGAGGCCTCCTCATTAGTACACTGTGTACATATGGTTGGCTGATAGTCCAATTCAACACCCAGCTCAGTCTCATTCCAGCACAACACCAGACTAACATATTTCAGTGTTTGAGTCAGGCTGGTGTTGAGGTGAGGCAGGTAAATGACTTTGGTGAAAGCTGCGAAAAGCCCTGCAGACAGCCTCGCTCGTGTTCTGTGGCTGTACCATCCATCTAAAAACATAGCGAATACCAATTAAGGTAAAAAGAATAGGCTCGGGCCATTTCCTCGCCCTGCATTTGCCCCCTCCCCTCCTCCTCCCCCTCCTCGCCCCGTCTCACCGCCTCTTCCTGCACTCTCCTCTCCTCTCTGACCTCTCCGTTCTCTTCCATATATCTTCCGCTCCCTTCATCTATTTCCTCTCTCACCTCCTTACTCCAGCTCTCCCTCATCCACCTCCTCCTTTCTTTGCTCCTACTCCCCCTTCTTCTCGTTGCCTGTCCTCCCTTCCTCCATGTCCCCCCTTTACAATGTCTGACCTGCCGCCCCCCAACCACCCCCCACCCATCCCACACGCCCCCATTCGTCTTCCCCTCCTCCTTTCTGGTTACATTTTCAAGGCTTTCTCTCTGACTTTCTAGGCAGATCCAACTAATTCATGAACTGGCACATCCTTTGCGAACATTAAACAGGTTCCCGTTGTGGTGTCACATCATATTTTCAACTAATCTGTCTCTGCTCCACAAAACACACACACACACACACACACACACACACACACACAAAATCCCATTCCATGTGACCCAGCCATCAGACGAGACATAAATCTGCTACCATTCTTCAATTGCCTGACTGTCAAAGCAAAGCCGAATAATAGACAATCAATGGAGGAGGATGCCACAGACATGGACAGTAAATAACCACAGACAGCCTCTTTATTGTTACTATTGTTCAGCTTCATGCTTACAGACTCAGACCTGTTGTTTTTGATTGGAAAAAAAAAGGCCAAGTGAGGAGATCTCTCCGTGGATGAGAGATCTTTAATCTAACGCCACATCTGGGACTTTGATAGGCCTTTTATGAGCTTGAAAGTCAGCAGTCTTCTCTCTTTCCCCTCCAGGCTCATTTACCGACGCATCATTCAGAATAAACTGGATGTGTCAATTTTGGTGCTCAATGCGCAAGATATCAAGGGAAGATGAAAGAACGGCTGTAATCTCTGAGGTGGAATGTGAATGTGTTTTGAGGCCTCCAGCGTGCGATTTAGAGATGCTGGGGCTTGAGCAAAACTTGGACAACAACGTCTGCTTCAAGGTAAAACCACATCTAAAACTGACAAACCTTGATCTCCACATTGAGAGATTACGCGACCCTGTCTGTGGACATATAGGGGGCTTATCATGTGTGCTGTGGGTGGAGAGCGATGGGTGAGGGGTACGAAAAGAAGAATATGTAATCTCACTTCAATCTGAAAACACTTTTGGCCATTCAGGCACTTTATGACTTGATTTATGTCTCCTTCCCTCGATGTGGAATGCCAAGTGCATGTCAGTCGCGAGTTGTCAAACGGTCTGCTGAACCCTCTGTCAGCCCTCCATGCCAAGTGTTCATCAGATAGTCCCTCAGCCAGTTAGTCAGCAACATCTCAGCACTGCAACAGAACAATGGCACTCAGAGGCCATCGCTGAATGTTCGTGCTTTTGCAATGGTGAAGACTGTTGGAAATCCATGCACACTGTCTCAATTTGCTTTTTAAAATCAAAACAGAAAGGCAGTTACGGAAGCCACATGTGAACAATTTATTTGAGTCCTGAGATTAATTTCAGAATTAGAATTAGAGTTTTATCTCAGAATTCTGGGAATAAAGTCAGAATCTCAGAACTCAAATCCATTTTTCACATGTGACTCTAATCCTCTTTCGTAGGCTGAATGTTCCAACTAAGTGGCCGAATGATAAAAATGAGTGTTTGGTATCTGACTGGGCCTTAGCAAGACATTATAATGGCAGTTGTGCTGACATCAGGGATTGCTTGGCTTGAATTGCTGTTACTGGAGCATCTCAAATAGCTTAAGCATGCAAGGATGGCTGACCAATGGAAGAGCAAACAGAATATGACAGGGAAGCTATCTCCATGATGAATAAACAAATTAAAATTCCTTTCAAGAAACAAACGCTCTCTAAATCTAGATTGATTGGACACTTATCTCAACAAGCATAACGCTATTCATCTCCAGAAGGTCAACCTGTTTAATTGCAAAAACACATTTTCCCAGGTCACGCTGTATACATTTTCAAGCCTATAGCTGTTGTTTAAGGATAGCCCTCCAACGCATGCACACAATTCATTTTCATTTCATTTATGTTACGCTGTGTCAAGTTCAATAAAGCTGATCTGACTTCAATCTCAAAACGCTGAACCTGCCCTCCACTAGAAGCTCTGTCTCCTGCCTTTGAAGAGACATTTTGTAACCTGCCCTGGAGGAGCTCAAGCACCCTTCTTTCTCAGAATCTGCCTGTTGTTCGCCAGCAAATGGAAGGGAATCTGGTTAGAGGGGATGAAGTGAGTGATCGAGCATCGTGTGCTCTGGTGTTCCAGCCGTTCAAAACAAGCCCGCAGTAATAAGAGGACTCCCCCTGGCTCCATGCAAACAGTTGATTTATATCTGATCCCCAACGCCATGACATCCCACACACTTCCTCTCCGAGACGAGAAAGAAACTGAGGGGGCAGGTAGGGGAAAGAGAGGGATTGGAAGGGGGATTAAGAAAGAAAGCATGGATAGCAATGCAACAAGAGACTAGAGGGTATCATCTTGCCATTATATAGCCTTCATCTATAGCTATAACTTGCCATGCTACAGCTGTAGAGTGTGAGTCCTTCTTCTTTTCTGCTTCAATATACTATAAATATACAATATACTATCCAATATGCCATGTAAGGAAAAACATGGCTCAATCACCAAAAAAGGCAAGAGACATTGAATTGGCATAAGTCTCCTCTCAAAGCCCAGTATATTTAAATTGGAGTTACTTAGTGTTTGCCAGGCAGCCTGATGGAAGCCATCTTGCCGTTTCCTCCCCTCCACTTTAAGCATGACTCCATGGAACAGGTTGGAGCGTCCCGAGCCGCCCTCCAACTCCAACATCTAATAACTCAAGTGCGGTAAACAGCCTTAGGTGTGCCCATGCATTTCGGGGATAAGTGCTTGTTTTCAAAGAAGGGAGGTAACATCCCAACATGAGCATGCTTTTTCCATTTCTGTTCCATCTTGAAATAAACCAGAATTGGGCGTTACAGTGGTCTTAACGTTCTGTCTGGGACTTTTGACTCATTTTTACAGTGAATAAAGTTGTACTGTGTCCTACATTTTGCGTACTGTAAATAAAATACTACCCTCCATGCATCTTTGGTTCTGTACTGCATGTCTTCAGATGGGGAACAAATGTTTTACAACAGATCCTGTCCACACCTTAAGAAAATATAGTAAATGTCTACCAAAGATGGGAATAATGGGATACTTTGATGGGGATTGATCCCCATTGTAAAATTCTATTTTTGCTTGGTCAGGGATTTCTAAATATTGCAGGATTTAAATCATTTCATTCTCCTGAAATGGTTTGGAAAGACAAAACTGCAGCTTCAGAATCACCCACTTCCATTTTCTAGAAGCAGCCTAGCTGCCAGACTATATAACAGCATCATCAGGGAATACAATAATCAATTGATAAACAGTGCCAACCATGAAACTAGCCTCTCCCTGGCCAACAAAAGAGAACATTGGTGTGATTACAACTCAGCACCTCAGCTGATTAGTATACATGTGATTGTAGTGTCTAATGCCACCACATCCCTAGGGCTGCTCAGATAGAGTTTGATTACAGTAAAAGCAGAGATTGGCAGTTCCATGCTAATATTATCTCTGTGTATCTGCAGGAGAACAATGGAACGCCGGTGTACTGGGGCACTCATTAACATGGAGAGACGCTGTACAGTTATTCAAACAAGCCTGTAATCATCGGATTCTCGGTTTTGTGTTCATGCCACCATTAGACAATGAGCAAGTTTGGGGACAGCTGTTCCTTTCATTACAATGCAACTCTGTATTTACAGGCTTTTATTTCCCAGATACCTGCCATGTGGGAACCTGAGGCTGAATAATGATTAGGTCTGCACAATATCACTGTATATTAAAGACACATTAATATGCATTTCACAGCAAACAGCTTATGGTGCTCATTTACAGTAGAATGTAGCTGCAGTTCAGCCTGTCATTGAACATGACAGGATTTCCAATAAGCATTCAGACCACTCAGTTGTGTCATTAGGATCACTGACTATACCCACTCTGTTATATAATCTCCTGAATAACAGTTATTCTTCTCCCGGTACCGGTAAACAAAAGAAGTCTGTTTATCAACATCAGCTTTGTTCTGTCAGGCAACTTCCTCCCTGACAGCGACAACTTCCTGCCCGACAGTTTTTTCCCCGCGCTGATTATCCGTCGCTCCATACTTCCAGCCTCTCGCTGGTAGCGTGGACGATCTCAGGTGCTTACAGACGTCTGCCTTTGAATGAGGAGTATTTTCAGGGGATGAAAGTCCTTTTCATCTGGCAACCTTTCTACCTCTCTCAGCCTCTTCATTTCCTCCGACTTTCCAGCGAGCGTACGTCTCATCTGTCAAGCACCCAATGACATTTGTTTGTCTTTTTTCCCCCTAAAAGCAGACAGTGGAGGACATGGTTGAATGGATGGTGAATGCCACATGGTATTACCTCTGCCAGAGCTTTAGGTTCAGCGCTAAAGAGCAGAAACACTGTCCTCAGTTCAACTCAAAAACAGTGTGAATGAAACTTTCAAGAATATAAGAATATCAGCAATGACATTTTTAAGTGAACTGAGAATTTCATCAACATGTATACTGATTAAAAGTGTATATAGGATTTCTGAATTGCTGCAGCTGCCTTGGTGTGATCCCTCCTGAGGTTATTTGGAATTTTATCCTTTCCACAGTTTCTCCTCCTTAATGCATTATAAGGCCACGCTTACTTTGGACGTTGGTTCCTCTAAAAGTGCTTTGCAGCAAACTTGAACAAGATCAAAGGTTATGTCTTTAACCTAAAACGCCACACTGAAGGCATTACTAACTGATAAAAGGGATCAAAAATGCAACTGTAAAAGTAAATAGCCTAATAAAAGAGGATCGGAGACAGGCATGTGGCTGTACAGACCGGGCCCGATGTACAGACCGGCCTGTAGAAGCATTAGCAGGGAAGACGTGTCACAAATCATAGATAAAAGATAAGCCCTCCAGGTCAAGGATCGCAATCAGGACTGAAAATGGATCCCAGAGGACAAGATCAGAGGCCACGAGGACAGAGATCCGACTTAATCCTGCTACTCAATCTTGAACTCAAACAAGAAGGTTCAAAAAGAAAGGGCTTATTCGTACGGAAAGTGATAGGGAGATGATAGCTTCGAGAGGTACACTGGGTGAATGGAACAAACATTCCCGATGATAAATCAGGCTAGGTGGGAGGCAATAAAAAAAGAGAGGGTTGACCGAAATAGCTCCGTTAAAGCAGGCACAGCGAAGGCACATCACACACACAGCACAGTCATTTCAATGGAGACTCAGGGGGCAAATCAGTCTTGCATGATCCAATAACTGCAAAATAAACACGCCAACACACGTGCACGCTCACACACGTGCACACTCTCTCACACAGACAAACATTGGATATGGATATCATGGCATGGATATGACATAGTGTCGACATTTTTCACAGCTAACTGTCTTTCCATTGCAGGTACATTTTTTGTTGATATGCACATTTCCGAGAAACCTAGGGAGCATTTCCCTAAAAAAAATACAGTTACCCTCCACACAAAAGCCTAATACCTAAACAAGTCAGCTCTCAAATGATGCACATCTTGTTAACGTGTACTGTAAATATCACCATTACTGACATTTTGTGCCTGCAGAAAATGGACTGATTTAAATGCCAACAGAAAAACTACTGGTCATGCAGATGATCCAGCCCAAACAAACAGCCAGGAGAAAAAGGCCTATGCAAATGACTGACCTTCCAAACGCAGCCTTCGAAATACCTGCAGAAAAACAATTTCTTATGTGAAAGTAATTTCTTTCCAGGACACCAAACCAAAATACTCGAAGAAAACCAAACTGTCGTCCAAATGACTTGTTTTTCTGAGTATTTCAAATTTTTCAAATTCCAAATACTCCAAAAAAAGAAAAAAAAGTAACGCAAATGATTGACTTCAAATGCGTCAAGGTGTGTGCCAGGGCTGCATAGACCTGTCAGAGGCAACAGCGGCGGGCAGAGGAGCAGCGGCTAAGATCATTATTGCAGTGCTAAAGGAGAGGAGAGGAGAGGAGAGGAGAGGAGAGGAGAGGAGGGGAGAGGAGAGGAGAGGAGGGGAGAGGAGAGGAGAGGAGGAGAGGAGGGGAGAGGAGGAGAGGAGAGGAGGGGAGAGGAGAGGAGGGGAGGGGAGGGGAGAGGAGAGGAGGGGAGAGGAGAGGAGAGGAGAGGAGAGGAGAGGAGAGGAGAGGAGAGGAGGAGAGGAGAGGAGGGGAGAGGAGGAGAGGAGAGGAGGGGAGAGGAGAGGAGGAGAGGAGGGGAGAGGAGGAGAGGAGAGGAGGAGAGGAGGGGAGAGGAGAGGAGGGGAGAGGAGGAGAGGAGGGGAGAGGAGGGGAGAGGAGAGGAGGGGAGGGGAGAGGAGAGGAGGAGAGGAGGGGAGGAGAAGAGAGGAGGGGAGAGGAGAGGAGGAGAGGAGGGGAGGAGAAGAGAGGAGGGGAGAGGAGAGGAGGAGAGGAGGGGAGAGGAGGAGAGGAGAGGAGGGGAGAGGAGAGGAGGGGAGGGGAGAGGAGAGGAGAGGAGGAGAGGAGAGGAGGGGAGAGGAGGAGAGGAGGAGAGAGGAGGAGAGAGGAGAGGAGAGGAGGGGAGAGGAGAGAGGAGAGGAGGGGAGAGGAGAGGAGGGGAGAGGAGAGGAGAGGAGGGGAGGGGAGGAGAGGAGAGGAGGGGAGGAGAGGAGAGAGATGAAGTGTTATCAACCCCATTGTTGTCCTGGCTGTGTGTGTGTGTGTGTGTGTGTGTGTGTGTGTGTGAGAGATAGACGAGGGAGTACAGTATATGTGTGTGTGTGTGTGTGTGCGAGATAGACGAGGGAGTACAGTATGTGTGTGTGTGTGTGTGTGTGTGTGTGGGCACAGTTTATTTATAATTATGTACTTCTAAATTTAGTACTGTCTTACAAGTGTATGTGTGTGTGACTGCATGCCAGTGTGTCACTACCTACTTTGCACTCTCATAAACACATTAGTGGTGCCTGCCTTCATCCTTCATTGCGTGTGTGTGTGTGTGTGTGTGTGTGTATGTGTGTGAGAGAGAGAGAGAGAGAGAGAGAGAGAGAGAGAGAGAGCACAGAAACATCTCAGTACATTGAGGGAAGCGTTTCTTTTCACTTGAATATTGTGGAGGGCTTAATGCGGCAAAACAAAATAAATAAATGTACCTTTATGAAATAAATAATTAGATGAACGAATAGGTATACATATTTCTATACATTATTAATACTCACTGTATTATTAAAAAATATTCTTGTTTCCTATTATTTACGGACTATTGAATGTTGAATTACTTTGTTAAAATGACTAAATAAGTTAAAAATGATTACAATTATACTGCTTTGTTTTTCATTATTTTTATAATGAATTGTTTTGAAACATACTGTATATAAATGAATAAATAAATTGTCATATAATTGAGTAATACTAAACTCAAATCAAAATAGAACTTTGTGATCAAGTAACATGATTGCATTTAATTGCCAATTTATTTAACAATAACAGATTTTATTTCCAAAGGGCTTATTTCAAAGAACTCATTTCATTTCACAATAGCTCTTTTCCGAATGACACATTTCTGAGAGGCTCTTATTTCCCCCTTTCCCTTTGTCATTTCATAACAATACTTTTAATTTCATAATAACACTTTTCATAATAGTGTGGTTGTCAAGCAACACAAATGCGACTAGACCTATTTGCTCATTGGATTTTCCTTTGTAATCCATTACTTTGTCTGGCATGAAGAGCTCAAACAGCGTTGAAAAGCCTCTATGCTGTCTCACAGACGGCATTATGGGTAACTTGCTGTCACATTCCTCGAAAAACCCAAATTTGAAAGAAATAATATAAAAGAGTATGACTAAATCTAGCTATAGAAAACAAGAAAATTACCATGATGCTTAGAGACAGCTGCATTGATCAATGTGCCTGGAAGACAAGCATAATATAAGGAGACATCTGCTACTAACAGAGTCGTATGGCTTGATTTTATTTAGGTAACTCATCTGGAGGCCAGAGAGTGTTAGCTACACCTTGAGTAACTTGTCTGAAAGACAGACATACTGTATGTCGGTAGATATATGAATTGTTTTTGCTTGACTGCTCGCTGTAGATCTGCCTGGCAGGAGTTTTAAGAAACTCATCTGGAGGAAAACAGTTGTGATGAGACAACTTGATCAACTTGTCTGGGAGACAGATATACATTATGAGTTACACTACTTGTTGTATAATAGATATAGCAGATATACTGTATGAGGTGTAAAAGCCTACTTGTTGATTGGCTGCTTGCTATAGAGTTGTCTGTCAGGAGTTTCTCTTCTTAACTGGTCTGGAAGACAAACAGGTGTGTTAGGGCCAGTCCTGACTAACTTTTTCATTCATTCATTCATTTTCTTTACCCACTTATTCTACTCAGGGTCATGGGGAGCTGGAGCCTATCCCAGCATGCAGTAGGTGGAAGACATATATGAGATATATATATATATTTATTTAATATTATATATTTGTATTTTATGGGCTGTATTTTATGAGCAACTTGTCTGGAAGACAAGGTTACTTTTTGGGGACAAATTATTTGCTTTTGGTAGGCTGCTACCTACTAGGACAGGTTAGGAGATATGAGTTTTGTTTTTGCTGGGCTGTTGCCCTTCTGTTTGTCTGGGAGCTTTGTAAACAGCAGCCAAGTGTCAGCTGAGGACATGTTCAGGTGTGCTCATCTTTCCTAGTTTTGGGAGAGGAGTTAGCAAGTTACCTTTTGGTCTGTAAAATGATCTGTAAGGCGAGGGTTCAGGTCTTAAACACCTTTTACGCACTAGAAGCACCTTATGCTAGCATAGAGAGTGGCAAATTAACACTCGTCACAAGGAAAACAAAATGAAATTGCTGAATCTTTGGCAGTGACTGGGTGTCAGTGGAGTGGAGCCCCCCTGGGTCCACAGCCACCTCAGCCATCAGGGAAAATACTGCTTTCAGTACGGATTCAACTCTAAACTCTCATTGGTGTTTGCTGTATTGTTGCTTTAGTCTGAATGTTTGAGTAACCAATGATTGACAGACACTTACACTATTATGAAAAGGAACACTATGAAATGATGAGTGTCATTATGAAATGAAAAAGGGGAAAATAACCACTCAGAAAAAGTGCCATTATGAAATGAAAATATATATTTTTTAAAAGCACTCATAAAACCTCTTATTATCAAATAAAAATGAAAATAATGCAATCATGTTTTTGTATAAATAATAATCACAGAATAATATTCGATAACAAATTGAGCATTATTTAATCATTTAACAATTTATTAACTCATTCATATATATTTCTGTATTTATTCATATAATTATTATTATTATTATTTCAAAAACACATATTTATCTATTTTATTCCGGCACATTTGACACTCCACGGTGCATTCAGCCTTTACAGAACAGATGAAAACTTTTGATAGCAGAATAATGTAGTGGGGCTTTGAGGCTTTGAAGTCCTTTTTGGGAATATTAGGTAACCCTGGAGGTAAAGCAGGCAATCACTCTCCCCTCTCTATCTCTTTCAAACACACACACACACTTTCTCTCTCCCACAGTAGACCGCGTGTTATTTTTAGCCAAAGAATAATGATCTGTTGAGGACCGGAGCAGACTTCTTCACTATTCATCCTCTGCATATTGTTAGAGACAGTCGGAGCAGCTGTCTTGGCAGGCAGCGACCCGGCCAGCCGAGTCACAGAGATGGATGACTCTCCTTTAGCCAACTGCTAAATACAAACACCACTACCATTTAAATGCCATTTAGCCAATTAAACACATTTTTAACTGCATGTGCTTAGTAGAATGTCACCATCTGGCATTTAAAAAAAAAAAAATAAGAAGAAAAAATATAAATATAAACAGTTTTGAAAGTTGTTCGAGACACAAAAGCCCCTCCTGACTGACGGCAGCAGATAATGGCCGGCCTGAGCGCTGCCCGAGCAGAATTGCCTGGCGTGAAACCCAGCCCGCATTGACGAGGTTCCCAAATCATTAACAGACATCGGCAGGCACGGCCTCGCCAGGTTTTATTGTCCCTGAATAATGGATCTAATTAGATCATCAAGGGTGGAAAGGACACAGCGCTCTCCGTATACAAGGGTGCGCATTTTCTTCGCGGTAAAAATAGAAATACACCGATATCTGCCTTGTGCTAAGTTTTTGTTTTTCGCTGCCCATCCCGACGCAGTGCTGGAAATGACATGCAGAGAGCAGGTTAGTGTATTATCAGTATCAGTATGGGTGATTGGCTGCATAATACTGGCTGAAGGATCATTTTTTGGCCTATGGCTGGATTACACCTCACTCTCAGTATAGTGCGACGCTTCCCCGCTGCGTTTGCAAATCGTAGCTCAAAATTGGCTCCTGCTAAATGTTATGTAAAGTAGGGGACTAATTCCTCTGCACTCTTTGATTGGTCATGCCCTGGCACCTACAGTATAAGACCGCACTGAGCTGGCATTAGCAGAGCACGGATTATTGACTGCAGTTCGCTGCTGTGGCGATAACAAAAACTCCTTACAGATTATTTCCAGTGCTAACGATTGTTATTCGTCAAGCCATTCCCCACAATATGCTACACGGTCCCAAGCCATTTTTACCATAAAGCATTATGGGAATGTAGAATGTAAGCCTCGTGGCAAGAAATATCTGGGGACCTTGTAAGTTTTTTTCTGGCGAAATCAACTGAGGCTTCAAAGAGATATACATAACTTAATATGACATTTTGAAGAGTGGGCGTTCAACTGCAGACAAAGCTTTGATCCTCCAGTTCTTTATAGTGGTGAAATAAATGAGGCAGCAATGGAACGCTCAATTGATTGGAATATGATCATTTGATAGAGAGAGAGAGAGAGAGAGAGAGAGAGACAGAGAGAGAGAGAGAGAGAGAAATGATCCTGGGGGAAATAATCAACACAACACTCAATCAATGTATCTCACAACTATCTACAGATTGTTGTGGTGAGGATAGTGAAGCCATTTCTGTGGTGATCTCATCTGATTCATATTGGTAGGCCTCTGACATTGTGTGTGTGTGTGTGTGTGTGTATGTGAGTACGTGTGTGCATGCTCTCTACGAATCCCAAACTATTTAAGATCAAACACAGCATTATATTTTCAAACTGATGAATGTAACCACTATTCAGAAAATAACAGTATGGATACTTAATGGCAACTCATTGCCATCCAGTGGAGGTCAAGATATGAAAAGTATTACAGAAAGGTAAAAATTCTGCTCCGACTGACTTGACGTCACCGCTCTAAAAATAACTCCAAATGAGATAAGTAGTCTTTTTTTTTTTCCGGCTCAGTTTCAGTATTCTGTCTTTTCAGGACCATTTAGATAAAACGGGAACATGCTAGGAAGGGATCTGTTTTATAGCTTTCCCCGTTTAGCCGGACGCTCGGTCCAGCTGTGCGTTGGTACGGTCGATGAGTTCACCGCGGTTTATCACAACATTAGTCCTTATCGGTGGCTGGCAAAGGTATTTTACTGCTGTACATGTGGGTCTGCTGGAGGGGGGAAACTAACTTCGCACCACCCCACACACACACACACACACACACATATATATATAAAACACAAAAACTCACACATACATACACAGAGGTGAAGAGTGTGGCTCTCTCTCTGTCTCATTCCCTCTCTGTCTGATACCATTACCATTATCTCAGCCGTGCTCATGGCAACCATTTGGAGCCCAGGAAGAGTCTGGCTGGCTAAGTACACTGTAAATTGCCCCACTATTAACTAATCAGTGGATAGGTGTACACTGATGCACTTGATGGTCTGCACCGTTACAGTGGATCTCTGCGGTGAAAAGCACAGATCACAGCCTGATAGAAATGCACTGATCAAAGGTTTAAAGACATGTTACATAAAGACACGCAACAGCCGAGCTAAATGACTACTTTTATGACTAAGTGTTTAAATGTTGTGTGTTAAGTTGTGCCTGAGTTGTTGTGTGTTAAGCGCAGCCAGCAGACTGCTTTATGCACAGAATAGTCAGTGTAATTAAGATTTGATTAAGTGTCTGATTTTCTAACTGAATAATTGATCAAATGATTTTAATTCAACCATTCATTCATTGAAAAACTGTCCCATGTGAATTCTATGATTCTTCTGGGAGGCAAATTAGCTTTTGCTGTACTATTTATTTAAATTTCCAGCTGGCTCAGTCTTATCGCTGACTGGTCGGACATGCTGACTTCTGTCATGCAGCGTACATTGCGTACACAACTTTTGATAAGCTTGTCCCACTTTTGAGTATGAGACTCAAAAGCACATTTTTACTAATATTCTGCAGCCTGCTTCGTGGAAGAAGTTTATGAATTGTATCTTAAGAAAAATAACTTTTTTGAAAATCAATTGGTACGTTGTAAATTCCAATATTGTTCCAGTTAGTGTGAGAGAACTTTCACAAGGTTTAAACTCAAATATACAAAACCCTTTGTATATTTTTTTATGTAAAGTTACTTTCAGGTCTGACTTTGGAATAAAAGGATAAACACTGAGATCAAACATCCCCGCAGGATCTTCAGAACAAGTTCACGGTGAAGAAAGATGGCGGCGGATGGGCCTGTGTTGTCATGTAGGTGACTTAACGGCAAAGGCTCTCTCTACTCCCCCACTCCATCTGCGGATCATAACTCACGTCTTTAAGATAACCTTGCTTTTTCAATTCCAGAAAAAACACACGCGCATTCTTCTAGTGTGTGCTTTCAATTATCACTGTGAAGGGAGGACCCTTTCTCCAGTGCCCTCCCCCTCCCACCCCTTCCTCTTCTCTCTCCACACCAAGATATATTTTTCAAAAGAATCTTTGCTTCTATCAGTCATTGACTCGATCTGGCATAAAAAAAATGAGCTGAAAGAGAGGCGAAGGCAGCCGAAGTCATCACATCCACCCACGTGCGTGCTCACAAGCCTCAGAAACCTTTGTCTCTGTGGAAGTGGCAGACATTTGCTTTTGGCTAAGTTTTTTCCAGTTCTGCTCAAAACTTGGAAAACTTGTTTAAATAGGTAAATGAGATAGAGTCGGTGCAAATGATGATATGAATTAATACCATTAGTATTTTTGCTGAGAGTCTCAAACATACCAAGGACCAAATCAACCAGCACAGAGGACACATGGGCCGAGATGGATAGAGAACTATCTGGATCACAAGAGACGTCTTTTTCAAAGCTTCATATCCGCATGCAACACGGATCCCCTCAGGATCCCCCTTTTGTCCTACACCACTAACTCCCACTTGCGTCCATGTGCGATTGCAGAGGAAGCGCATTGCAGCTGAGGGCTATGGGAAAGCAATTAAAGAAGTATTTTGTCCATGGACTTCAGCCGAAAGGCATTAGCTACGATTCCCTTCTGGGCACAGTGTTCCTAGTACGCTTTGTTGGGTCTGGGAGTGGACTGTGTCTGAGAGAGAGAGAGAGAGAGAGAGAGAGAGGTGCTGTTATCACAAGTAAGCACAGTAACCCACAGGACGACTAAAATAGTAGCGCAAGCACTGCAACAGACCTTTAATACTGGGACCGGGGGTAAAAATGTAAAGAGATGAAGAGAGAGAGCAAGTCAGACAAAGAGGAATGAAAGAACCGGAGGGAAGTGAATATGCATGACTATAAAAATAAAGTGATAAAAGACAAATAGAAACAGAGAATAAAGACAGAAGGAAGAAACCAGTGACAAAGGAGAATAAGAGTAAGGCCCATTCACATCTAGAATGATAACTCTAAAGAGAACTGTAAATATAAAAAGATTAATATCATTGTAAGTAAATAGAATGTCTGTATTCCCACTGCAATGTGAACTATAAAAACATCCAAAACGATAACTATAACTATATTTTTGTTCAATCTCAAGCGTGATTCTTTTGGATGCAGAGACAACGATTCAACATTTTCAACCAATCAAATTCAAGTTGTAAGAAAGAAGCGGGTGGGAGAATCTGGTAGCTCACTGCAGTGATGCTTCATTTGCTGAGGAACATTATCACAGATATCGCTGTAGTGTGAATGCTGAAGACTGTATCGTTATAGTTTATAGTTATCTTTATAGTGATCCTTCTGGATGTGAATGAGCCTTAAAGGAGTAAGTGGGAGCAAAGAGCGTATGAAGAAGGAGTGGTTTTTCTGCTGATCTCTCTCTCTCTCTCCACAACAATCCCCCAAACTGTCGTTCTGTAGCGTTAACAGGCCCTCCCTCGCCGCTGGAGACGGCTCAGCCTGGACGCTGTATTGCTCTGACTTGTTAAGTGGTTGTTAAGTGTTAGCCAGGGGCACGTTCACCAAGCACGCACTGTGGGCTCCATAACAAACAACAGCCTTTCTGTTCCCATTTCTGGCCCTTATCTAGCAGCTTGGATGTCATGCACTTCAGCTGTGCAACATTATTTTGTAACATTTAGGAAGAATCTAAAGTAGTGTTGGATTAAGATGAATATTATGTCTTGGGCCAATTTGAGCGGGATGCTAGAGGTTTGCTTATAAGTTAGATCGTAGACATCGTTGGTGAGGCTGAAAAGTGGCACAGTGCACACTGTTTGAAGTTTCACAGGGTTGAGCAGACATTATGCAGTGTGTGTGTGTTTGTGCAAATATCACTCGTGTGAAGATAAATGGCATGGAAATAAATAGCAACATCTTTCTGGGGCCACAGACAAAATGTCTCGCTCTGAGAAACACCACCGTTGCATCCGATTTGAAAACGCACCACGGAACTTTCAGAAATAATTGCCTCGCATCAAGAAATTGAGAAGGTTAAAAAGAGGGAGAAACATTTGGTCACATCCTCAAAAGTCAGCTTAACGGCTTGCCCTGGGCACCGCCAATCAATCATGGAACCTTAATAGGTTGCGATTACACCTGGTATTCTGCAGACCCCATGAGACACAGAGAGACTACAAGCACAAGCCAAAATGAGGGTGAAAAAGAGTCGGAGAACGGCAAAGGGAATCAATCAGCAGTCTAGGAGAGTCATTGCTCGCAGGGAAATTATATTGAAGGAGGGATAATATAACAAGTCAGAATTACCAATGTCTCACAGCACACAGAGCTGCCCTTGGAGGGAGGAAAGTAAGCTACATTAATTATTGCCAAACACACGGTGCATTCAGGCCCCCCGAGAGTGAGACTCATGATGTTGAACAGCAGGGGGCTTTTAGTGGGACGCCAAACGTCATTGAAGCTCCTTCTACGATCTTTCATCGGGCCTCAAAACTTTTCCTCAGACGTTATCCGAATGGGAGTCTCGGTGCCATTGACATGTATTTGTTTCAAAATGATTGGATGGCTGCTGCTTTTGCTGTCAAAACTTTTCTTCACTGTGTTTGTTATATATTCTTCACTGTTTGGGTTCTCGCACACCAACTCATAAATTAGTTGAAATAAACTGTTCCGCGCTATTTATCCGATGATAATTTAAACTGTGATCTTTTCATCCGCTCGCTGCCATATGATGGGTTCTGTGTAATGCAAAGTGCAGATTCTCATTAATAAAAAGATAAGTATCTGCGGCATCTTCTAGACAGATTGTGGAGTCGTATGCAGACAGATGCATCAGTGCTGTGTGACAGTGCCAAATGCGGAGAATCAGAGCCAGAAATACTCCCATGCGTCACTCTGAATGTCAGTGTTTATGGAAAAGGACAAGCATATCTGGAGCGATAATCTGGACACCTGGCTGGTAAACAGCAAGGAGGATCTCCTGAGGTGAACAGGGAAAGGCAGACACACAACGGTGTGTTTTGCCTGGCAGTGAGGACAGCAAGACAGGTTGAATCCATGCGGGAGACAAAAAAAAAAGCACTTTTTTCTCTCCTGACTTTTCAGGACGTATCAGTCGGAAAGAGAAAAAAAAGCAGAGTGCAAACAATTCCGTTTTTAGTGACAACTCCAGACTTCAGACGAATGTGAAGCAAACCAACTGGAAACACAAAACAAAAAAAAAGCCGCTGTCAAATATTCAATAGTGGCCCACTGATGCCCAAGCCCCTCGCTCTGTCAGTGAACTGGAATTATGTGCAGCCTGTGTGTTTCCCCAAGCGACAGAAAGCCATCAGGGGTTGACACCGCCGTACGGAAAACCCTCGGGAGGGGTTTTCCACCCAAACGAGAGAGAGAGAGAGAGAGAAGGAGAAAGAAGATTACGAGAAAAAAGGGGAGGATGGAGAGAACACAGAGACGGGCAGAAGACAGAGAAAGAGGCCGGGAATGCAATTAACTGTGAAGGACAAAGAGCGAAAGGACAAAGCGGCAACAGAGGACAGAGACGGAGAGAGAAGAAGAAGGGAGAGAGCGACAGAGAGAACGGAATCAAACAAGACGAGGGCTTGCCAGCGAGTCAGTCCAGCTGTAGCAAAGAGGGGGAAAGAACAAAGAAATCAGGCAGGGAAAACAAGAGGTGAACATCTAAAGCTGTCGCAGACAGTATTAAGAGCGGGTGAAATGAGGTTCACGCAACAGGCACCCGAACAGCCCCAAACACACACGAATAAAAGCTTGCTAGTAGCAGTAAGAGGGGGAAGTAAAATAGATAAAAGAAGAAAAGCAGAACAAAAGCGCAGAATAACAGGCGACTGAATTAGAGAAAATGGACTGCAAATACCAGTGAGATAAAGAGAGAGAGTCTGGAGAAAATGAAACAATTGTGTGTCATTTCTAGTTGCGCTGACAGCGGAAAATAGAACCGTAAGGGTATTAGCATGCTAATTGGATCCTTGATACAAGCTTGTCTGCACTGTTTACTGTCAAGATCATCCTGAAACAATGAATAGAGATGCCTCTGCAGCACGTTGGCTTTTAAAGGCTCAATGGTAGATTTTCTGTTTCACTATATACAGTATATATATTACAGTTTCATCCAGAGGGACTTCCAATAGCACATGGATGTTGCTATGACTATTTGGCTACAGGAGCGACTCTGTAACCACTAGGCAACCCTGCTTCCCCACTCATTGGTCATTAATAATGTCCAGAGCTACAAAAGCAACTCGATGGGGTCATTATCAACATTAAATATTTGCAAAAGACATTGTAGTAATGTAGTCACTGTTTGCAAGGTTTCTCTTGTTAAAGAGAGCAGAAATTGGAGATTTGGGATTGTAATAAGGTGTAACAGCTGTCTTTAGCCTGCTGGAAATTAAGAAGCCATTCTGGAGAATTGAATTGGCATTAAAGCAGCAATTGAACAGCTTTAATGGAGCTTAAATGAGCCTTCCACACAGAAAACTATTTGATAATGAGCCATTAAACCATTAAAAAAACACATGTCCATGAAAGTTATAACAGCCTTGGCAGGGAATTTTGTAGCTTCTCAACAAATTACCTTTATGGCCCAAAACGTCTTCCGTGATTTTCATGACCTTACGGCAAAGTTGTGAAATGAACACTGTCCATTAAGTGCAGAAGAAGATGAAAGAAAGTAATGGGCAGGTGATGTGGAAGTGCACGTCCCTTGGCCTCGCTAACGAACATTCATGGTTTCAGATAGGGAACATTCTATTGATCCAGGAAGTAGGGGAGCACGTTTCGCCATTATCTGTGCAGCTGTAGCGTCTTGAGTGGCGCTGCTGCAAATTGAATCCATGTACAAGAGGAGGGAAAGATGTCAGAGGCCAGGGGAGACACAAAGCTATCATCGGTTTTGTGAAGCCGAAAGCGGATGAAAAAGTGAAACAATAGAGAATATTCACTCGAAAATATAAACAATTGGCATCGGAGGAGAAAGGTGAAAATGAGATGAACAAAACCAGAAAGGCTACAGAGCGTGAAAATGTGATAAAAATCCATTTTACCAACATCACCAGTCTCTCACTGCAGCTACGCGCTTTCTCTCTCTCTCTTTCCCACTCCTTCCATCTCTGTCTGTCTCTCTCTCTCTCTCTCTCTCACACACACACACACACACACACTACTCTGGCCATCTCCGTGGTATAGACCCCCATTTGTTGTACCATTGGCCATTCACTCTATTCTAGCACCACCTATTGATGCTACTCCAACTGTTCACTATACAGATACAGCACTGTTCATAGGACTGAGAGGTAGCACTGTAAACCATACGCTGACGTTTGTATTAAGGCCCTGACTAAGCTATATTGGAGATCTTTTTTGATCCACAAATGTCATGTGCATCAAGTTCCCCAAGTCTTTAGAGAATACAAGAGCAAATCACATTTTTGCAAAGGTCTAGTAATCCAAAACTGTCCCCCCAGCCACCCGCACTTGGTAAACAGCTTAGAGGGGTGGAGATAAATGGAACAGATCTCTATGAAATTAAATTTTACGACAGCAGATCCTCTTGTCTCTTCATGGAAAATCATGAACAAGAGCATTTGCCTAAATAAAGTTCATAGCTGAGTCACACGGCGGGCTGAGAGCGGAGTGACATGAAAGATAGATGGACAGATTTTACTGAATGGCTGCAGCTGTGCCGCACACATATTGCAACACTTAAACATAATCACATCCTATAACCAGTCCGGAGCGCTCGATATTTTCAGCTAAGTCAACTTCAGCGTCCCTTCGCTACTCTGTAAGTGTCTTCGCCGTGTTACAGAGACTTAGCAGCGCTTGTCGTGAGCCGCCGTGCGTCTATCATGAAATACGGGAGCCTGACCTCTGGCAGTGACAACACAGTAGTACTTATTATGTAATGGAAAAGGTTAAACCGCACCCTTGGATCTGTCTTAGCCTGATGTATGGCTTGCTAGCCTGGGAACTCCAAACCTCAACGTGTGACATTTTGCAGTCGGTCCAAATGATGCAGGTTGGATTCTCAGAAACGGTTAGTCTGGCTCTTCTTTCAAGGCTTGCAAAACAGCCAATAAAAGTAGTTAATCGTATGACAGCGAAATTGTCCCAATCATCCAACTGACGTAAAAAAAGCATGCGGATCAAAGAGGAGGCTTTTCCTCAGACAGCTTGGACTAGGATCCTGTTAAGGCACAGGATTCTTGACGGGTTTATTTTGCCAAAAGAGCTTTAAACACCGAGGTAAGTTTCGCCGTTCTGTCACATTAGCCCTAAGGAGTAAAATGAGCGCCGCCTTGTCCGTGAACACGCCGATGACGACGCCCAGGCAGAGGGAAAGAGTGGCATTTAGGGCCATTCCACGCACCTATGAATAAAACATGGACCATTAGCTCGATTAATATTGAAGAATAACAACAGGCTCTGGGATAGTCGGCTGACCTTGCTTGAGTGATGGTTCTCAGTTACACGACTCTGTGTGTGCGTGTGTGAGAGAGAGAGTGGGAGAGTGTGTGTGTGTGTGAGAGAGTGGAGTGTGTGTGCACGCGCAGGTGCATTCGCATTTGAGCAGTGAATGCATGTCATTTTCTCAGGGCAATTGCCTAAGCGGTGGAGAATTACAGGAGTATAGTACTCCAAAATCCAAAATAAGAAGCTGCATAACCGTGCTCATCTCCCCCATTGATCTTCTCCACCCCATTCATTTGGGCATAAAGCTATTAAGCGGTTCCTCTGACATTTGGATACCAGTGAAGTCTAAAACGCATTGGACACGGTTTTGAATTCTAAAACTGCTCCTCTAAAGGCCTGTCATCTATTTCCTTCTCCGTCTTTTCTTCTGGCAGACCCCTCTCTCTCAGACCTCTCGCCCCTGTCCCTTCAGACAAGAGGGGGGTCAAATTTGCCGCTCACAGACGGGCAGATCGACAGCCAGAGCGTGGGATGATGAATGACGAACTTATCTGTGACACTTAGAGAGCAGCCAGACGTGTTGCCAGCCCTGCCCGTCTCACTGCAGGGAGCTGGACGCACCTCCGTCTGCCTGTCTGCACGTATCTCCTCATTCCTCTCCCCCGTCTTTCTCATTCTCTGCTGTTTCTGCCTGTCTGTCTGTCTGTCTCTCTCTCCCCTCTCCTTGCCTGTATTGCACAGTATGTTTCTCTGTCCTCTGTATGTGCTGTGTGTCTCTCGCCGCTTGCCCTGCTCTCTGCAGTCGTCTCGGTCCACTTCAGCCTCCTCACTCCCCGATGCCTCTCATAAAATCTTGGCTGACACAAGCCATTGCCCTAAACACGGTTACGTAAACACAAAGGAATCCCCAAAGAAGAATCCTGATTTAGCCACAGACATCTTCAAGGCAGCCACTTCAGCGTCTGCTCTGTTTCTGCCCCGATTGCACGTTGAAACGAGCCAGGCTGCGTACAGCGATGATTTTGGATTATTTTAGTTTCCGGCTTGTGGGCTGACGGGTCCATGAAGGAATGCTTCATCCCCTTCCATGAATTTGCAAATACAATCAATAAAGAGGGTGAATGCATGAGGGTGGTTCGAAGCGGTGTCAAAAATTCTCACGGAGGAGTGAGAAGTCCTGGTTGGATGTGGCTCATGAAAATAATAGCCCATACAAAGTCAACAGGCCAGTGTGAGAGGAAAGATTTGCCAGTTTAGTTGCTCTCTCCATACAGAAGCTGTATTCTATCAGTATGGCATTATGGTTGATACAGTACAGGACAGATCAATGCAGAGAAGTTGGATGCATTGACCTTTTAACAGTGTGTGTGTGCCTACTTTTGTGCATGCGTGTGTATTTTCATGTGTGTACTTGCATGTGTGTGTACTTGCATATGTGTGTGTACATAAGTGTGTTTGTCCTCGTGTGTTTATTAACTCGTAAAATTATATTTATTGCTGGGAACCTAACAGATGTCTCTCCATTCCCATCCTGTTAATTTCTCTGAAGAGAAGCAGGAGCTCGCATGAATGCAAGCGCGTCTGCTGGTGCGTGTATATACTGTGTGTGTATGTGTGTGTGTGGGCATCCGTATGTGGTGCGTGTGTGTGTCTGTGCTATAAGAGGGTTACATCTCTAGCACACACTTCTCCACATCTCTTTGGCTGCAGAGAGGAGGCATGTTGAAAGAGCTACAGCGCTGCCTTTTCTGCAGTTTCTCCACTGGCTAATGTTAGAAATTCACCTGTAAATTACTATTGATTCACCACTCAGTATCCAGTCTGAAGAAGTTGACTGTAGGTGTTCTTGAGCATCGTAACCTGTATTAAATATCCAATGAATTATTGCATTCCCCAGGATTTTGTTTTGTTTGAAATGCCTTGTATAATTAAGAAAATGTGTGCAATATCTGTTTACCATATCAAATCCAATTTAGAGTCTATTTATACTCATATTTCAGTTTTTCCACCATACATATAGAATATTTGTATCAGGCTACATCAAAACATGTCACATAACATGACTCACATTCTGTATTTTCATAATTCCTCTCTTGTTTAAAATAATCTTGAGCTGAGCCGGTGTTTATTTAGAGAGCCGTGCATATTCTACTACATGCTGTCATATCCATTTATAACCACTGAAAAATGACAATCCGTTTCATATTGTGTGTCTGCAGTCACAGTCATTCCATGCTGAAGGAGCCGCGCAGTCTCATCGACAGTGGAGCGCAAATATCACACAAAATACAGCAAACGAGGGTTGAAATTGAAAGACAAACTCCCCAGAAATTGTGCGGTAGCCTATTTGAATCACCTTCCTAATCTTATTACCCTGTTCACCAGTAACTCATTAAGTTAAAACCTGAACAAAAGCCTGATTCGGTGACTTACCTTACTTAAACAGATTTTAGACTGCAATCCCGCTGAGTGAAACGGATGCTGCGGTTCAGACGCGCCCGGCGGTGTCCTGCCTAGACCCGGAGCTTCCTCGGAGACTGACTCCCATCTTCTGCGCTCCTATTTAACGCAGTGTCAGTGCAAAAGTTTTTTTTTTTCATCCACGGATATAAAAAAGCACAATAAAATCAATCAGGTGCTACTACTGCCGCGGCTTTGTCCATTTAGTCTACTTTTTTATGAGCTCAATTAATGACCGGCGGTGCGCGCTTTGGAGGAGCGCAGGCAGGGCGCCTGTCGGTAGCCGTTGTGCGCGGTGACACTTCACTGCCCGGTAATCCAAGTGCGTCTAACAGCCTCCCGTTACTGAGGATGAGCGTGCGCCGGAGCTCCTCCTCGCCTTATCTCTCGTTAAAGACACACGGCGTGGCAAACCGGTATCCCGACTGCTTGTGCGCCTTGTCCGGTTTGGACACTCCTCCGGACACTAGAGATGAGTGTTAATAAGCACACACACCGTAACGACAAATCACTGTAACGATCATATAACACTTCTATAGGGACGCAGGTTAGTGTGGAGCCTACGTGGTGCTCATAGTGACTTTATAATGACCTTGGAGGTACTGTATGGTTCATCTCCTATAGTATCGCTATAATATTCCTATAATACTCCTATAGGGACTTCTAGTGTGTCTGTGGTACTCAATAGTGAATTTATAGTGACCTTATCCTACTTTTTCTTTAGCTCCTATCACTATAATATTCCAATAAGATATTTTAGTCTATGTACTTATATCCTTTATAGTTTTGCGGTGTTATTTGTGTAGCCTGGTCTACATCTTTCTAAATAGTTCTTTTTCGTAAGGGCAGAACCAGCCTTGAAGGTTTTGAATCTCCACAGTCGCTTCAAGGTTTTAAGTCTAACGAATAAGACGAGGCTGTACTGCAAACAGTTTTCCTGGTAAATGTATTGTGTGTAAAATTGGAAATTGCTCATATCAAATAGGCTTATTCTATTCAGCAGTCTATTTTGAGCTTGCGAAGGTATAGTCAGCCTTGTCCTCCTCTTCCTCCTCCTCCTCCATCATCATCATCACCAACCATCACAAAAAAAAAGGTTTGGTTATCAAAACTGGTTATCAAACTGGTTATCAAATTATGAATTGTATATAGAGCGTATTCAAGTATTGAGTATTTGACTTAAAGGAGCACCTCTAATCATCATGCTCATCCTCATTATCACCATTACTGTATCTTCCTCCTCTTCCTCCTCCTCCTCTTCATCATCATTATGGTCATCATAATTTCCACTATTCATGATAATCCACATCAGCATCATAATCATCCGCATAGACATGAGTGTAAACAGGCTCTGTACTCATTTGACAAAGCTACAGATCAAGTCGATTCCCGAGGGACCGTTGATCATAATCTAAACCTGTTTGTCTAATATCAAACCAGACAAGTCTTCCTGAGGATTTTGGACTCTCTAGTCCTGAAGCAAGAACATTATGTTAGATGTGGTTTATTCAAAGTAATACAGCAGAAATCCATATCACTAAGAAAGCAACTCATTTGACAGATGATTTCCTTATTTGAGGCATATAATTTGACGTTTGGTAGTCTGATTTGACATTTCCATAGTTGGTGTGTGTGGTAAACAGGCAGCATCTGTGGACCTGCCACTATCGGGAACACTTAGTCAAAGAGGAAGTGTCTTCTCACTGCTGTCTTTTTGTTCTACAACTTTCTCTCTGCACTTAATTACAACACATCCAGGTGTTCGTCTGCAGTTCCTGCCATCACAAATTTAGCACTCATCTGTCTTCGTCACACACACATACACACACACACACAACACACACACACACACACCATCATCATCATCGGCATCGTCATCCACAAAAAACCCACACCGGCACGTACATACAAATACATAAGCACATATGGATATCCACACACGCACACACACATGCACACACACACACGCACACACACTAAGGCAGAGAGGAGCTGGTGGGCATGAAGCTACATATTTATAACATATTATTACAGTGAAATGCATGATGGGCCTGTCATCTCTAAGACCAGGAGATCTGCAAACAAGCAGCTCTGCCTTCAAACCAGCAGAAAGCAGGAAAAGGCAGAAAATCCAGCCGGGAGGGAAGAAGAGGGTTGGGCAAACAGAGGTCTTCTTCGGGATAGTATTCATCTTCCAACTTCGAAAACAACGTTGCCCTTGTCAGCCACATGTGACGTGCATTTGCACATGTCTACGCAAAGTTCATTAGATTAACCCTAAATCAAACTGACTATCCAGTAACACACATTTCTCATCAGCCAGATGTATTGCAGTGCAACCCAGAATTGGAGATTATGAAAAGAGAAGAAATCCTTTTTCGCGTTGTGATAACGCGTTGCAATCCCTGATGTTGGGCTCTTTTTTTCTACTTCAAAGGGCTTCCTGCTCCTTTCCTCCTCCCCATTTCATCATCCATTACTGCTGCCCAGTATAGCAGCTTTCAAAGGTCAGTCACACCTGGATAAGTCATGTTTAGCATACGACACCGCAGGAAGCTGTCTTCCCAAGACCTTATCAGCATTCCCTTTCTGCAGAGCCCCCACTGGCCGGTCAAATCTGAAATTATGTTGCAGACGGTATTGTGGGTAAAGGACACTTCCACGAAAAGGGAAGTCTTTTTCTCAAAACCCCATCATTACGGTCCCAGTTTGTGGTGATAATGGAAGGTGGACGGATGATGAAAATGGAGCTGGAGGGACGCCTGTTTTGTGGGAGACGCTGCTTTCTAGGCTGAGTTTGTGAATCTACAGCATAATGATGCAGGGGAGAATGTCATGTGAGTTTGATGTCAGTGTTGGTGGTTTGAAATTAACAGGATGACGATGCATCATATCAGTGATGGCCAAAAATACATGCAATACTGGCATGAAGGAATGTATTTGCTTGTATTGTTTACTTTGTTTTTTGTTTTTTATTTCAAAATACTAAAAACATTTGAGGCTGGAATGCTTTTTAGCCTCTAATGAGATTGTGGGGTTGGATGCTCTCTGGATAAAAAAGGGTCTTCTGGTAATCATGTGGACAAGACAGGGATCCAAGGCTTCTATGTGCTTCTATCCTGATGAAGACCAGGGGGCCGAAACACAGTTTCTAACTTACAATTATTCTAGCCTAATAGAATAAATTACTCTGAGCTTTTTGGATGGCCTTGGTCTCTCTCTCTTCTGTGTGCTTACTAAAAATACATCTTTTAAACAGTGATTACTAATCATCCATTCAGAAACAAAATCCATGTCCCACGTCAAGTAAAAAACTTAATGGAAAAAAGGGAAAAATTAATCTGTTAACTGTCATCTTATTGCTCAGTTGCATGTCTCTATTCATACAGGTTATGTTGTGTAACGTCTTTTTTTAGGTTTGGATTCAAGGGTTTGGATGGTTGCAGACCTGAACACCCTGTGATGTGCAGCACAGAGTCAATCATAGTTCCATACCATTTTCCCACTGAGTCTGATTGGAGCATAACTTCATACCAAGCAGAGGCCTTATGATGCAGTCCTATCACTTGATCAGTTGATTATTTTTAACGGTGAATAGTCTCAGCCTCCTGTCACAGGGCAGAGCTATTCAAGTACCTCACAAGGGCCTTTTGTTTTACTATCAAAAAGCGTATTTGTAAAGTATTACGTGGAAGTACGGTGTCGTCAGAAATATTTCTATGAATTACATTAAGGTTATTTTTTACGCTTATAAAACCGTCCAAATATAGTCAAATATGTATTTCAAATGAATGCATTGGAAATTCTGCCCATCTGAGCGTCACATATGAAGAAATTGGATGTCATGGGGCATTCAGTGACAAAATACTTTTCAAAGCCTGGAGATCTGAAATAACAAGATGCATAATGCTCATTAGTTTGTATTGTGATAGAAGTGTGGGTTTCTGTGGCAAAACGTGGAGGTGTGAGATGTGCATGGAGAATAGGGCTGATTAAATATGATTTTCAGGGCTTAAATTCGCTCATGTACTGTTATACAGTATCTCACCCAGTTCCTCCCATACCATCCAGATCACACTTCAAACATCTGACTCCCCAGCATTGTCCTATTCAAAGATGCTGATAAAAAAACAACACAATCTCTACATTCTGTGACCAGGACTGCATCGCTTCACTCGCCCGGGGATCAGACACCAAAATATGTCCAGTTTAGTTTACAGCAGGCATCACAACAGAAGGATTGTTCCCCATTTGCATACAGCCTGCTTATTCAGGGACTTTGCAGTTCTCCAGTCCAACTCTCTTGGGGGGAGCGTGTGGTCGGTCCGCTTTCCCAGATGTGATATATATTAAAAAAAACACTTTATTAAGCAACAAATCCAATTGTGCCAATGTGTTTACCTAGTGTGTCTGCAGAGAACTGCTGAATAGGAGCTCAATATAAAGTCTTTAACCTCTGGGAAGCTGGTAATAGAAGTGCACAGGCGAAGAAGCAGCCCGAGCTTAGATTGAAATCTTTTTTTTTTTTTTGCACTTTTTAAATGTGCCAGAAAAAAAAAAATCATCTGGCTTAGGTGAAAATAGGCATCTGTATTCATTCGTTCTGCTCAAGTTATTTTTAATATTCCCAACCTTGATGAAAAAGGATTCTGGCACATTCGCAGGAGGGTGAAGGCAGTAGATTTATCTACAGCTATGAGTCATCTGCTGTAAAGGGTGATTCTGTTCTCAGACAGCAAATTTGCATTACAATCAATACAGTAAACACTGCGGCTTGTGGACAATGGGTGCGATTTTGTCAATTAGATAAGAAATTGCACATTCAAAAATGAAAATTCACTCCAAAAATCAATTACTGTAGCACTACCGGAGCCAAGACAGGTTGAAATTACATTAGGACTCCAGGAGCAGGGTGTGTGGGTGAAGAAATGGAATGACTATTAGTAACTCTCTAACGCATGACCACATTAATCTGTCTCAAGTTGGCATCTCTCCAGGAATCCGTTGGTCATTTCTACCTGCGATGGCCTCCAAAACATCTCAGCAGCAGAATTATGGAGCTGTCGGGGTTCTGTCATCGCACGACAGCCAAATGTGTTCAGCAGCCAGGTAGACAGTGAAGAACAGCCCAGTTCTTCATCATCAGACACATCAATCCTATGTGTAAGAGAGAGGGGGGGGGGGGGGGGGGACGTTCCACTTTGCCCAACAGAGGCTGGTGGATGCTGGGGAAACTGTGATGCCATGTCGGGGCTGAGAAGCTGATGTTTGGTCTACAGTTTAAACAGACCAAAAACTGTGAAAATGCACTAAAAGGCATGCAGTATGTTATTCCTGTGACCATAGTTCAGTTGTTGTGAAAATTATCATTCTCTATTAGGCCCAGAAACTAGAAAACCAAGACCCTAATGTGAAACCCCCTTGTGCTGCTCCTTTGACAACAAATTGGGACGTGATTTTCCGTACTCATGGAATTGAGCCAATATTATGTCATATGTCATTAGGGTCAACAAAGTCAGCCTTCAATCTATAGACAAGGGAGCAGCTCTAGAGTTTTGTTGCTTGATCATATCACAGATATCTTGGACTTCCAGTTTCTGGCTTTAGGAGGCACTTGCTTTCATTAACAAAATGTAAACTGATCTGTCTAAAGTCATAGAAATAACATGCATTCTATATAGGCTGCATTTTCCCTTTGAGGAATTGTTTGTTTTAAATTCCTAATTATTGCTTGATAATCTAGTCATTTCACACACTGTAAGGAGTATTTTGTGAATGAGAAACACAAAAATGAAAAGAGTGATGCTGATTTGGTTTAGCGCTGAATCTAGAGGGGAAACGGGTGAAACATGTAGTTGGATCTCCACCCGGTGGCTGTTTATATTCCCATCCTGCCAAAGCTGTGAGATCACTCTGAAAGAAGTGCTCATAACAGCAAACAAGATCCACCTACAGAAAGACACCGTGGTAGAAATGCTGCTGAGTCAGCGCCTGATCTGCTTGATGCGGATTTCTCCAGTATAGTAGGGAAACATAAAATACCTGCATTGCCTTAGAAAAACATTTTCAGGAGGCTACTGCGAGCCTCTTTGCAGTTAACAATTTCACTCAAACTTATTTAAAAACTTGGCTTGTCAGGCTAGAAACATCATTTCACATAGTCATGACTTTCCTCTACGTCTGAGAGGAACTTTCAATTACAAAATTAATATATTTACATTCATTTGTACCTCAAAGCAGGAGCATCACATGCCTCTATTTTCTTTTGGCTCTTATTAGATATATAAACCTGCCACCAGAGGGCGTCTAAGACACTCTCCTGCACCTACAGCTTCATGCATCCTCAAAGCAGTCCATTATCCTAAGGGGAAACTCTAAATTGACCAGTTATATCGTGTTTTATCAACTTGCAGTGAACTGTATGAAATGTGCATTGATATCATACTGGTACTCTACCTTCAGCACATATGTAGTGTTCATTAGTGAGTTCAAAAGCATTATTCAGCTATACAGTAATACTACACACAGTGTTTATACCACAAAATCAGGACAGTAAAAAAATTTGATAACAGTTTTCTAAATTACAGTATGACAGAGTGTGAGAAATTGACAAACGTAGCCTCATATATGGAATTCATCATGCTTTTCAACAGAACCATGTTTCAATGTAAAAGTCCATTAATTAGCAGGGGGAACGAGGGTTAAATTACCCTGCCTAATGTAGTG